>NC_083730.1:34000714-34321099 GCF_028564815.1 Eubalaena glacialis
AAATTGAAACTGTGATTAACAAACTCCCAACAAACAAAAGTCCAGGACCAGATGGCTTCACAGGCAAATTCTATCAAACATTTAGAAAAGAACTAACATCTATCCTTCCCAAACTCTTCCAAAAAATTGCAGAGGAATGAATACTCTCAAGCTCATTCTATGAGGCCAACAGCACCCTGATACCAAAACCAGACAAAGATACCACCAAGAAAAATTTCACGTCAATATCACTGACGAACATAGATGCAAAAATCCTCTACAAATACTAACAATCTGAATCCAACAATGCATTAAAATGACAATACACCACAATGAAGTGGGATTTATTCCATGGATGCAAGGATTTTCCAATATCCACAAATCAATCAGTGTGATACACCCTATCAATAAATTGAAGATTAAAAACCATATGATCATCTCAATAGATGCAGTAAAACTTTTGACAAGATCAACACCAATTTATGATAAAAACTCTCCAGAAAGTGGGCATAGAGGGAACATACCTCAACATAATAAAGCCCAGGGCTTCCCTGGTGGTGCAGTGGATAAGAATTTGCCTGCCAATGCAGGGGACACAGGTTTGATCCCTGGTCTGGGAAGATCCCACATGCCATGGAACAAATAAGCCCATGTCCCACAACTACTGAACCTGCACTCTAGAGCCTATGAGCCACAACTACTGAAGCCTGAGTGTCTAGAGCCCATGCTCTGCAACAAGAGAAGCCAACACAATGAGAAGCCTGCACACCACAACGAAGAGTATCCCCCACTCACCGCAACTAGAGGAAGCCTGCATGCAGCAATGAAGACCCAACACAGCCAAAGATAAAATAAATAAAATAAAAATAAAGACATAACTTAAAAAAAGCATAATAAAGCCCAAATATGACAAACCTACAGGTAACATCATACTCAATGGTGAAAAGATGAAAGCATTTCCTCTAAAATCAGGAACAAGAGAAGGATGTGCACTCTCACCACTTTTATTCAACATAGTTTTAGGAGTCCTAGCCACAGCAATCAGAGAAGAAATAGAAATAAAAAGAATCAAAATTGGAAAAGAAGATGTAAAAGTGTCACTGTTTGCAGATGACATGATACTATACATAGAAAATCCTAAAGATGCTACCAGATAACTACTAGAGCTCATCAATGAATTTGGTAAAGTTTTAGGATACAAAATTAATACACAGAAATCTGTTGCATTTCTTTTTTTAAATTTAATTTTATTTATTTATTTTTTATATCTGTTGCATTTCTATACACTAACACTGAAAGATCAGAAAGAGAAATTAAGGAATCAATCTCATTTACCATCACATCAAAAAGAATAAAATACCTGGGAATAAACCTATATAGGTAGGAAAAGACCTGTACTCCGAGAACTATAAGATGCTGATGAAAGAAATCAAAGATGACACAAACAGGTGGAAAGTTATACCACGTTCTTGGATTGGAAGAATCAATATTGTCAAAATGACTATACTACCCAAGCCAATCTACAGATTCAATGCAATCCCTATCAAATGACCAATAACATTTTTTACAGAACTAGAACAAAAAATTTTAAAATTTGTATGGAGACACAAAAGACCTGGAATAGCCAAAGCATCTTGAGAAAGAAAAACTCTTAGAGGAAAACATAGGCAGAACACATTTTGACAAAAAATGCAGCAATATCTTTTATGATATGTCTCCTAGAGTAATGTAAACAAAAACAAAAATAAACAAATGGGACCTAATTAAACTCAAAACCTTTTGCACAGCAAAGGAAACCATGAACAGAATGAAAAGACAACCCACAGAATGGGAGAAAATATTTGCAAATGATGAGACTGACAGGGGTTAATCTCCAAAATTTATGAACAGTGCATGAAGCTCAATATCAAAAAAAACAAACAACCCAATCAAAAAATGGGCAGAAGACCAACAGAGACATTTCTCCACAGAAGACATAAAGATGGCCATGAAAAGACACATGAAAAGATGCTCAACATTGCTAATTATTAGAGAAATGCAAGCTAAAATGACAGTAAGATATCACCTCACAACTGTCAGAATGGCCATAATCAAAAAATCTGCAAACAGTAAATATTGGAGAGGGTATAGAGAAAAGGGAACCCTCCTGCACTGTTGCTGGGAATGTAGATTGGTACAGCCACTATGGAGAACAGTATGGAGGTTCTTTAAAAGAATCTAAAAATAGAGCTACAACATGATCCAGCAATCCCACTCTTGGGCACATATCTGGAGAAAAACATGGTTTGAAAGGATACATGCACCTGAAAGTTCACTGCAGCACTGTTTACAATAGCCAAGACATGGAAGCAACCTAAATGTTCATCGACAGATGAATGGATAAAGATGATGTGATACATATATACAACAGAGTATTACTCATCATTTAAAAAGAATGAAACAATGTCATTTGCAGCAACATGGATGGACCTGGGCGTTATCATATTAAGTGAAGTAAATCAGACAGAGAAACACAAATATCATAAGATAACGCTTATATGTAGAATCTAAATTAAAAAAAATAGATACAAATAAACTTGTTTAAAAACAGAAACAAACCATAGACTTTGAAAAGAAACTTATGGTTACCAAAGGAGAAGGGTAGTGGGGAGAGATAAATTGTGAGTTTGGGATTGACATAAACACACTACCATATTTAAAATAGATAACCAACAAGGACCTACTGTATAGCACAGGGAACCCTGCTCAATATTCTGTAACAACATAATGGGAAAAGAATTTGAAAAAAAATAGATACATGTATGTGTATAACTGAATCACTTTGCTGTGCAACTGAAATTAACACAACATTGTTGATCAACTCTACACCAATACAAAATAAAAATTTAAAAAAAGAAAAATGCACACATTAGAAGCATACAGCTTACTGAATATTCATAAGGTCACACACCTATGTAACCAACATTACCTGAACCCCCTGTGCACTTTCACAGCCTACTCTCTTCCTGCTTAAGTTAATCACTAGCCTGACTTCTAGCACCATAGATTAATTTTGCCTGCTTTAGAACTTCACATTATTCGAGTCATATGGTGTGCACTCATTTCTGTATTGTATCTTTTGCTTAAATTACATTTGTGTGATTTATCCATGTTGCTGCATATAATTGTAGATATTTCACTCTCTTTGCTGAATAATATTCATCTATATAAATATATCACAGTTATTTATTAATTTTACTGCAGATGCATATACTATGTTTATCCATTGTTTTGGTTATTACTGTTTTCAGTTTGAGGTTCTTTACAGTGGTTTTTACTGATATTTAGTAAAAATATATATACAGATCTGTTAGATATATAATTAAGCATCAAATTGTTGGGTCCAAATCTATGTGCACAACGGAACTCTCTTAGATATTGTCAAAAAATTTTCCAAAGTGATTGTACCAGCATTGCTTGAAGGTTCCAGTTGTTATATATCTTCACTGACATTGGATATTTTTTTGTTCTTTTAATGTGTACCATTCCAGTGTTTGTATGATGGAATTGAACTATAGTTTTAATTAACATTTCTCTGATAACCAATTAAGTTAAGAACTTTTCATATGCTTAGTGGTTAAATGCCTGTCTCTTTTGGCAAAATATCTGATTAAATCTTTTGCCCATATTTGTATTAGGTTTTCTACCTTTTTCTTATTGATTTGTATTTCTTTATATATACTCTGGGTATAGGTCCTTTATCAGATGAATTTCAAATATCTTCTCAAATACATATGGTGGCTTACATTTTTATCCTTTTAATAGTTCACTGGGTAAAGAGGCTGTCCTCATTTTAACATAATTCCACATATTTTTCTTTCTCATTCACCTTTTATATCTTGTTTGATAAAACTTCATTTATCACAGTCATGATTTCTCCTTTGATTTCTTCTAAAAGCTTCTTAAAAAAATTTTCTGTCTTTAGACATATCTAGAATTGACTTTTTATTATGTTGAGGGGTGATAGTCAAATCATTCATTTCTTATTTCATGTGGATAGTCAATTGATACAGTACCATTTATGGGAAACAGGATCATGTATTCCATTGACTATAGTGCCATCTCTGATAAATTCGATGACAATACCTGTGAGAGTGTTCTTCTGGAATGTCCACAGTAAAGTTTATATACTTTTTCTTTTTTTTTTAATTAGTTGATTTACAATGTTGTGTTAGTTTCAGGTGTACAGCAAAGTGAATCAGTTATACATATACTTATGTCCACTCTTTTCTAGATTCTTTTCCCATATAGGTTATTATAGAATATTGAGTAGAGTTCCCTGTGCTATACAGTAGATTCCTTTTAGTTATCTATTATATATATAGTAGTGTGTATATGTTGACTCTATTTCTGCTGTATAAATAAGTTCATTTGTACCTTTTTTTTTTTTTTAGATTCCACATATAAGTGATATCATATGATATTTGTCATTCTCTGTCAGACTTACTTCACTTAGTATGATAGTCTCTATGTCCATCCATGTTGCTGCAAATGGCATGAGTTTGTTCTTTTTGTGGCTGAGTAATGTTTCATTGTATATATGTACCTAACTTTATATATTGACATGCTATGCAACAAGTTGACAAAAAACACTTTTAATTCTAATAGTTTGTAAATAAATAAGTTTTGAATTTTTTATGTATAAAATTATGCCATCTATGTACATGAACAATTCTGTTTGTTCACTTTTTATCTTCTTTCTGGACCTATAGATTTTTTTGTTGCTGAAATATTTTAATGATAGATTCATTTTCTTTTGTGGCATAGGAATATACCAGTTTTCTATTTCATCTTGTTTCAGGTTTGTAAATTATTATTTGCCTAGAAATTGTCTTTTCATTTAAATTTTCAAATTTATTAGCAAAATTTGTGTATAAAACTTTCCATTTTAATGTTTGTTAGATCTTTGTAATATCCTCTATCCCTTCTAGTTTTTGCTTTAATTAGAGCTTATAGTAAATTCATACTTAATATAATTATTGGTATTTTGGGCATATATTGTCTTTTGTTTATTATGTTTGTTTTTTTTTAAATTTCCTTCTTGCCACCTTTTGGATTAATTACTCTTTATTATACTATTTTCCCCCAAGTCAACTTAGAAGCTATATAATTTTAAATTTTGTATCCTAGACTTTGGGGATTTTTGGAGGGTGCATAATTTTATATTTTATATAATATACATCATATTGTACATATATATTTGACATATAACTGCATACATTTCACATTACAATGCATTAATTTGATACATTCATATTATATATTGTAATATGATTGCCATTGTTGTGAAATTTAGCTCCTCTATCACATTATATAATTATTCTCTTCTTTTAATGTTTGGGATATTTAAGTTTTAGTATCTCAGCAAATTTGATGATTGTAGTATAGTACTATTGTCTATGTTCATGATACTGTGCATTAGGTCTCTATGGCTTATTTACTATTTGTTGGAAGTTTGTACAATTAAACACCATCAATCTTATGCCTGTTTACCCCATTCTGTTGTAACCATCATTCAACTCTCTTTTTTAGAGTTCACATATAAGTGATGCCATACAGTACTTCTCTTTCTCTGTCTGACTTGCCTCGCTTAGCATAATGTGCTCAGAGTCCATCCATGTTGTTGCAATGGCAGGATATCCTCCCTTCTCTTGGATGGGTAATATTTCATTGTATATGTGTCATATATATCTTTTTTTTTTAATCCATTCATCCTTTGATGGGCATTTATGTTGTTTCCATATCTTAACTATTGTGAATAATGCTGCAGTAAACATGGGAGTGTATGTATCTCTTTTAAATTCTATTTTTATTTCCTTTGGAAAGAAGTGGAAATGCTGGATCATATGGTAGATCTATTTTAATTTTTTTGAGGAAATTTTGTATTGTTTTGCATAATGGTTGGACCAATTTACATTCCTACCAACAGTGTATAAGGATTCCCTTTTTACTATATCCTCACCAGCACTTGTCATCTCTAGTCTTTCTGATGATAGTCATTCTAACAGATGTGAGGTGATATTTCATTGTGGTTTTAATTTGCATTTCTCTGATGATTAGTGTTATTGAGCATCTTTTCAGGTGTGTGTTGACCACTATGATGTCCTCTTTGGAAAAAAGTCTATTTAGTTCTTCTGACTTTTAAATCAGATTATCAGTTATTTTGTGTTATTAAGTTGTATAAGTTCTTTATATATTTTGGATATTAACACCTTATTTGTTAAATGGTTTGTGAAAATTTTCTCTCATTCTGTAGATTGTGTTTTCTTTTTTTTTAATTGTTTCATTTGCTGTGCAGGAGCTTTTGAGTTTGATGTAGTCCAATTTGTTAATTTTTGCATTTGTTGTTTGTGCATTGGGCATCATATACAAAAAATTATGTCCAAGACCAATGTCGAGGAGCTTCTTTCCTGAATCTTCTAGGAATTTTATGATATCAGGTCTTATGTTTAAGTGTTCAATATATATTTTAGTTAATTTTTGTGAGTGGTGTGAGATAGGGATTCAAGTACATTTTTATGCTTGTATTTCTCCAGTTTTCCCAGCACTGTTTTTTGAAGAGACTACCCTTTCAGTTTGGGGATTTCTTTTAAATTGATATTTACTAATCAAGCCTCCAGCAGATTCCGTGTCTGATAAAAGCCTACTTCGTGGTTCACAGACGGCCATCCTTTTGCTGTGTCCTCATGGTGGAAAGAGTGATAGAGCTCTCTTATAAGAACATTAACCCCGTTCATGAGAACTTCACCCTCACTGCTTAAGGTGACCTAGTCACCTCCCAAAAGCACCCCCTTCTAATTCCATCACTTGTGGGAGTTTAAGGTTTCAACATATGAATTTGTGAAGGGTACATAGAAACATTCCATCTATAGTATAATTTATGATAGATAATTTTGCTGGATACAGAATTCTAAGTTCTCAGATTTTTTTCTTTTCAGTATTTTATAGATATCATCTTCTTGTTTGCATCATTTTCAATGAAAAATCTGTTTTATATTTGTTCTTCTGTATTTCTTTCTCATGCTGCATCTAAGATTTTCTCTTTATTACTAACTTTGAGCAACTTTATTGTGATGTGTCTTTTTGTAGTTTTGTTAGTGTTTTCTCTGGCTTAATTGAAATTTCTGGATCTGTGGATTTAGAATTTTCACCAAATTTGGGACTTTTTGGCCATTATTTCTTCAAATGTTTTTTCCTCTCTCTCCTCTGGGGACTCCAATTACACATATATTAAAGTGCTTGAAGTTTTCCCCAAACTCACTGATGTTCTGCTCAATTGTTTCAGCCTTTTTACTTGTATGTCTTATTTTGAATAGTTTCTATTGCTATTCCAGTTTAAGAAATGTCCCAGGCGGAAAACCAGTATGAATGTGGAACTCATCTCATGTGTTGTTCCTTTTCTCAAAGATCATAACCCTGTGATATCTAATATGTAATATCTGAAAAGTTCCTTCATATATTTTGTCTTATTTGTGTGAGGTGTGTGTGTGTGTGTGTGTGTGTGTGTGTGTGTGTGTGTGGTGTTTGCTCCTAACATAGATTTTTGAATAAAACATGACTCCCTTAATAGATTAAAAGCTTTCTAGAATCTGGGGCCATATATTAAATTTCTATATAAGCTAAATATACTATTTCAATAGAATAGCATTAAATAAATATGTTTTAATAATATTATTTTTAAAAATTATTTACATAAATATGAACTAGATGACCAGGAATGGGATATGACTTTCAGGATCATTCAAACCATACAGTTATTGTCAGATGTTCTTCTAATACCCTACTGTACTATTTTCAATTTCAGAGATACACACAGACCAAAGAGTATACAAACATAATATACAAACATAAACACAGATTCTAGTTTCAAGTCTTTTTAACAAAAAGTCATTGGTGTCCTAAAACTTTTGTAAAACTTAGAAAGCATAAAGATAATGAGAAAGACTATGCGTGCCTAGATAAAATTTGCCCGTATCTGAGATTCTGTCCACTGGTACGGGATTAACTAGAGTAACTGACATAAAAGACAGGGCAGAGGAATGAGATTAGCAAGAGGGGCAATATTTGAAAAGATGGATATGCATTTATGCACTTGAGCACATTGGAGGGTGCATCTTGGTTTCATCAAGTCCAGATAATTTTTTTACTCAAGTTCTTCATTAAAGAAATGTTTTCTAAAATTTTATATGATAAGGAATCTAAAACTTTGTTTATTGTTGTAGTAATTGTTAGGCAAAGGCAATTGTCTTTTCAGTTGCAACTCAGTAAAAATTCCATGTAGTGTCCTGGGCGAGTTCCATTTTCTGATAGCATTGCTGTATATTTTCCAGTAGATGGCGATATATACCTATTTGATGTCTTTAAACACAAAGCATTTCCAACTTGAAATTGCACACCTGAATCCTGAACTCCTGTGAGTAAGACCTCTTCATTCATGCATTTATTCATTCAGTACTTTCAGAGCATCTACTACATGCCAGCATGAATATTAGGGATACAAAGATTAATAAGACAGAGTTGTCCAAAAGTTCTCACAGCCTTCTGGTGGGGACTGACAAATATGTAACCCACTAACTAAAATTAAAAATAATAAGTATTGTGATGGAAAGAAGCTCTGAGAGCTCCTGACTTGAGGAGCAGCTGAAATATCTATCAACTTCTTTGGCCTCTCTCTAGTACTGCATTTTTTTTTTTAACTTGGGCTAATTTTATAATGGGAGGGTCGATGTTTAAAAATTAATCTAATGCAATAAATATTTATTGAGAGTGTGGTTATGCAAATGTGCAAACCAAGATATTAGGTGCTACCATGGAAAATAAACTCCATTTTTCATTTACAACATCAGATGAGGGAGTTGAAACAAATACACAGATAACTATAACATGGGAAATACTATAAGATGAAGACAAAGTTTCTGAAGAGAGAAAGTTAATTTCTAGCTAGGGGAATCAAGAAGGTCTTCATCTGAGAAGTTCCGTGTAAGAAATATTTTTAGAATAGATAATATTCAGCAAAGATGACTAGAAATCTCACTTTAGTCAGAGGAATAACTGGGAGGAAACATTGCAATTGGTATAAAGCCCCTGGCCTGTTTCAAAGACTTTATCCAATTCTAACAGTGCTATTGACTGACCAGCTCTCATTCCTCGAGTAGGTCAGTTAATTTTTCTTTTCAGAAAGCCCCAGGTTTCTTCTCTATTAGTGATTGAATAGATATGTGTAATTATGTCTCTTCTCAAACATAGCTCAAAAGTGAGGAGGTGGGGAAATATGTATAGGTTTTATTTAGATAATGGGAATTCTGCATTTCTGGCTAAAGTATAAAGTCTGGTTAGAGACTGTTACAGCCTGAATCATGTGCACCCTAACTTTCATATGTTGAAACCCCAACCCATAGTATCTCGAAAAGTAACTGTATTTGGAGATAAGACCTTTAGAGAGTCAATTAAAGCTGAAAGAAGCCATTAGAGTAAGGTCTAATTCAACCTGACTGGTGTTCTTAAAACAACACCAAGTGTTATTTAGACATGCAAAGAGACACCAGGGGATGCATGTGTATAGAATAAAGACCATGTAAGGACACAATGAGAAGACAACCATCTGCAAACGAAGGAGAGAGGCCTCAGAAGAAACCAAACCTGCTGACACCTTGATCATAGACATCTAGCTTCCACAACTGTGAGAAAATTAATTTCTGTTGTTTAAGCCAACCAGTCTGTAGTGCTTTGTTATGGCAGCCCTGACAAACTAACAAAGAGTCTATTATAAAATAAGCCTGGAAAAGTAAAGTGTGATCATTCTATAGAGTTCTATAAAACTGAGATAGAAAGTATACATTTGATTTGGTATTCAGTAAGAAACTATCACATGTTATGAGCTTGAGAAAGGGACACTCTTGCCAGCACCCACCCAGCAGCTTGAATCCTTGAAATTAAAGATATGGCAGGAAAAGAAGCAAAGATGGAAAGGATTTTTAACACTAGTTACAAAGAAGAAAATGGAATAAATGGAATTAAAGTGGCAAGGTTTAGTAGAAGGCACTCTAGATCAGCAGCCAGGAGGTCATGACAAATGTGTGCTCTCTAATTCAAGTTCTTGGTGAATTTTCAAAAGGTTCTTGACCCCATGGGGCTGCTGTTTCATTGTCTGCAATGCAGAAATACAGTAAGTCTCCTACATATGAACGAGTTCCATTTCAAGAGTGTGTTCGTAAGTCCACTTTGTTTGTAAGTCTAACCATGTTAGCCTAGGTATCCAACTAACACAATCAGCTGTATAGTACTGTAATAGGTTTATAATACTTTTCACACAAATAATACATAAAAAACAAACATAAAAAATAAAGAACACATTTTGAATCTTATAGCACAGTACTTTGAAAAGTACAGTAGTACAGTACAGCAGCTGGCATACAGGGGTTGTCATTGCATGAACAGGCAAGAAGAGTTACTGACTGGAGAAGAGAGAGGAGGTTGGAGATGGCAGAGCAGAAGGATCATCAGCAACAGGAGATGGAGGGCAAGCTGCAATTTCACTCATGCCTGATGTTGATGGACCGTACATTTGCATCTTTGAAAATTAACAACTTGAAGGTTTGTATGTAGGGGACTTACTGTATTAGTCATTGGTCATTTTCCTTTCACAGAATGTTTGTTTTGGGAACAAATAAGAAAACTGTTGACAAAGTGCTTTAAAAAGTATAGAGCTCTAGATTGATAGATAATTTACATGTTCTTAGTGTTGGAAGAGACGATAAGGTCATGGGGTCTAATCTCGTTACTTTAAGTAACCCTGTAATTGACTCCCTTTGTATTTTGCAGTGAACTAATATCTAAAGTCAAAGATGTTTGCAAAAATAGTATGAAAATTATGCTCCAAACATGAAAAATAGAAAGTGTTGAGTCTTACCAGTTTTCCTGGTGATTAATGGAACAATAAGGCCAATTAGGAGGCACAGCTAAAATTTCAATAATAATTTAGAATGATTATGTTTTGTATCATTTAGAAGATGCAAACATTTACATGTGGCACGGTACAAAATTATGTCAACTTGAAGCGAAGCTATGATAAATCTCTCATAAGTGCTGTCTTATTTACATGTGTGTATCTTATACTCTTTTAATAGTCATGATGAAATGTTCACAGAAAAAAGAATGGTAAAGGACAAAAATCCCAAAGATCCTATCTCTTCTACACCTGCTTTTCAGCCTCTCAGAGATGTCCTGGCTTCCCTTCTTTGTATGTAAAGTTGTCAATCACCAAACTAGGTGTTCTTGGTGTAGAGATGCCACTCAAAATCGACATCATGCAAGTGAAACTGCCACTCAAAATGGCTGCCTGGCAAATGGAGCTGTCAGTCATTTTGAACAATTAGTCTGTTGCATTGTCAACGAGATGGGCTGGTGTATACTGAAAACTGCCTCATCAGATTTAATAGAACTTAAAGTCTTGATTAACCCTCTAGTCTGAAGTTCCCCAACCTTTTTTCTTTTTGATGAAAAGATACTTTTTACTTTCCAATGTTTATAACTAAAAAGTAAACCCAAAGAGGGTAGTGAGAAGAATATACTTAGGATAAAAATTGCTAATGAAAGAGGATAAACAATTAGTTTGGCTGTCTACTCAACTTGTCATCACAAGCCAAAGAGAATCGTGTATAGTTCGTAATAAACATTGTTGACATTCATTTATTCATTCCATAGATCTTAATGGTATGCCTGCTGGGACCCAGTCAATATCTTTGAAATAAGACATTAATATGTTCAGAGAAAAGCAGAAGTTCATTAGCCTCAATTTCTCCACAGGCTCTGAATAAAATGCACTGAATTAAATTGTGATGCTCCATTTTTGCCTGCTCCTTTACCATTCTTGGTGCAATTTTACATGTTTGATGGAATCTCTTTTTACGGGCTG
Source organism: Eubalaena glacialis (assembly GCF_028564815.1). Taxonomy (NCBI): domain Eukaryota; kingdom Metazoa; phylum Chordata; class Mammalia; order Artiodactyla; family Balaenidae; genus Eubalaena; species Eubalaena glacialis. The sequence goes on from NC_083730.1 coordinate 34,012,647, forward strand.
TGTTGCTACAGGTGATGTTTCCCGTTTAATTGTTAACTTAGTGTCTACAATTGTCCAAAGCTACTTTAAATTTAAAATATTATGGTAAAGGTATTGAATTTGGGGGTATTATTTTAATCTACTTCTACAAAGTATCAATTGTAAAAATAATTTTAGGTGACACATTTAATATAAGAATTTCAAGCCACACCTACTAGCAGACAGTTAAGATATTAACCTGTAGTTTCATCTTAGTTCATCCTGTAACTGCATCTAGTTGGCAAGGAAATTCCAGCTCCGTGTTGGCAGGAAATGCATTTGTTTTTAACTATTGTGTTAGAAACCAACACTTTGCTCAACACAGGATAGGCCCTCAGTACATAGTGTTAAATGAAGAATATTAGTCATAGCAGAGTGTGAAATAGAAGGTCTCTTTCTCATATAAGACCACTACAGACAATTTAGCTAGCACAAATAGGTCCAGTATTTGGAATGACCAGGCAAGTTCCCCAGCTCCTGTGTGCTCAGAGTGACTCAGCCTCATTCTAAGCATTGTTGTGTTGTCCTACACCGAAATATTGACCCACTGCCTTCATTTGTTTGGTCTGCAGCATAATTAACACCTGGGATGCAAGTCTTTTATCAATAAAATCAAGAGCCTGACATACTGGTATCCTAATTCTTCCCAGTAGTCCATCCCCCAGAATTAGAAGCAACTTGTCATTCAAGCCCCAACTAGAAAACTGATATAGGTGCCTCACCTGATTATGAGCATTACTCCCCATTTACACTTCTGATGCACAACTCTTAACAGAAAACTAGAACTCTTTAGATATTTGGTAGTATACTAATTTATGACATCTTTGGACTCTGATTAGTGGACCCCTACTACTCTCCACAGTTCAGTCTCTTTCTTCAGCCTCTTTCTTCCTCTTCCTGGTTCTTGCCCAATTGATGTCATGCCTATTAGTCCAGTTGTACTAAGTTATGGCAAACAAATCCTGCCCTATATTTGTTCTGTTCAACTAAATAAACATATAATTATTCCAATAATCTTTATTTTAAATGACAGAAACTATAAAAAGTATTACATTGTCCTTCATACATTTTACAGTATTTTCTTTCTTTAATTACACTTCTTAGTTATTTCTCTTAGCTATGTTTTGTCTCCTTAATTGATGGTAAACTCTATGAGTTAAGGCATGGTGAACATAATGTCAAAAGCATTTTATTGAGAGGGTAGAGGCCTGTGTTCTTCTGATGAATCTGCCACTAACTTCTTGGCTGAATTTCATGAAAAGTTTGCATTAGGTTATTTTGAAGTCCCTTCCCACTCTAGAAATTACACCAATGAGCAGAGAAGTGAGGAAATGAGGAAAATAATTTTTTTTCTAGGAAATGGGGAATTAAAGAGTGTGAATGAGGAGTACCAAATGCCTGTCTAGGCTGATGCTAGGATTTCTCAGTGGTGAGGTTCAAATGAGGGATAACATGTCATCTTGGCAAGATGTATCATATGATTAATATAAATCACAGTAACCTCAGTAAATGTGGATATGCCACTCTGATTTCATTGAAGGCACAGTTTTAATAATTCTAACTATATTTTCCTTGATAGACACCAGGTGGCATAAAGGCTTGATTTTTCTAAAATAAAGACAAGCCTACACCTTGTCAGAAACATGCTGTAGCACAACTCATTCAGACTCACTTAAGTAATAAGGTTTTGTTTTAAGAATTATGTAGACCATTCTATCGGTACAATTAGCAGTAAAAGTGCGCTACTCTGAGGTACAGAATATTTGTAATGAAAAGCCTGTCAAATGTGGGCTTAATATGCAGAGGACAGAGAAGAAAGGAAAGATTTGGGAAAATAACTAATGAAAAGAAGACAATGAAGATGGACACAAAGAAAGAAAAGAAAAGAAAAGGGAATGTCTTGCCAAAGCAGCAATGGTGCAAGTAGATTTGGATAAAAGTATAACAGATTCTCACTAGAATTGAAAAATATTTTAAGGTGAGTTACTCTAATTCTTTCCAGACAGGGAAATGAAGAACTCAAATGTAATGTAAAGTGCTTGAGCACATGTAACAGAATAAGAATAGAGGTCTTTACACACCTAGCTATGTAGATATACCCAACAAGTTTCACCACTGTAATGGTCAATTTGTTTTCGTTGACACATTGAGAGACCAATTAGAGGAAAATAAACTACTTCTGAGCAATCAATCATATCTGTTTTCAGTCAATAACTTAAGTGAAGTTAATCTGGTAGCAGAGTTAGCCATTTCAGAATCTCAGAGATTCTTCTTACAATTTGTCTACTAAAGGCAAATTTAGTGGTCAAAATAAACAGTTTTAACTAAACTTGAGTGCCTCTATTGCAGATACTTTCCTTTTTCTAATTGTTTTTTGTCTTCTTATCCATCTAATCTCATGCCTTTGTTTTCAGTGGTAATGAAAAAGAAACAGCATTTCAATTCAACAAAAATTTCTTTGGCATATGTTAGATAGGGTTACCATAGAGTTTATGAATCAAACTGAGACACTTTAAAAAAATAGCCTTATTGAAGTGTAATTCACACATGATAAACTGCACATATTTATTTATTTAAAAAATTTTAAAAGGATAAAAATTGTTTTCTACTTTTACAGAGATGAAATTGAAATACAGCACTGTAAAAATGTGAGTTGCACAACATAATAGTTTGACTTACATACACAATAAGTTTAGTGAACATCCATCATCTCATAAAGGCAGAAAATAAAAGAAAAAGAAACACAATTTTCCTTGTGATGAGAACGTTTAGGTTTTACTCTCTTAATATCTTTCTTATATAATATATTGCAGCATTAATTATATTAATCATGTGAACATTATACCCCTAGTATTTATCTTAAACTGGAAGTTTGTCCACCTTTTGACCACCTTCATCCAATTCCCTTGCCCCTAACCCCTACCTCTGGTAACCACAAATATGATCTCTTTTTCTATGAGTTTGTTTTTGTTTCTGTTTTTTTGTTTTGTTTTTGAAGTATAATTGACCTACATTAATTCCTGGTGTAGAGCATGGTGATTGATATTTCTGTGCATTACAAAATGATGACCATAATCAGTCTAAATACCATCTGTCACCATACAGAGATATTATATCATTACTATTATATCCCCCATGCTGTACGTTTTATTCCCATGACTCATTTATTTTGTAACTGGTAGTTTTTGCCTCTTAATCTCTCTATCCTATCATCCTACCCATCCCTTCCTTCTGGCAATCACCTATTTGTTCTCTGTATCTATGTCTCTGTTTCTGCTTTATGTTTATTTGTTTTGTTTTTTAGATTCCACATGTAAGTGAAGTCATATGGTGTTTGTCTTTCTCTGTCTGACTTATTTCACCTAGCACAATACCCCTAGGTCTATCCATTCACAAATGCTAAGATTTCATTCTTTTTCTGTGGCTGAGTAATATTTCTTTGTGTGTGTGTATATACATATACATATATATATTTCATCTTCTTTATCCATTTATCCATTCATCCAATGATGGGTACTAGATTGCTTCCATATCTTGGCTATTGTAAATAATGCTGCAATGAACAACAGAGGTGCACATATCTTCTGGAATTAACATTTTTGTTTTCTTTGGAAAAATACCCAGAAGTGGAATTGCTGGATTAAAAATAGTAGTTCTATATTTATTTTTTTGAGGAAACATCATACTGTTTTCCAAAGTGGCTGCACCAATTTACATTTCCACAGGCAATGCACGAGAGTTCCGTTTTCTTCACATCCTCACCAACACTTATTTCTTGTCTTTTTGATAATGGCCATTCTGACAGGTGTAAGGTGATATTTCATCTTGGTTTTGATATGTATTTCCCTGATGATTAGTGATGTAGAGCATCTTTTCATGTGTTTGTTGGCCATCTGCATGTCTTCTTCATAAAGATGTCTGTTCAGATCCTTTGTCCTTTTTTAAATCAGTTTTTTTTTTTTTGGATGTTGTTGTAGTTGAGTTACATGACTTTTTGTATATTTTGGGTATTAATCCCTTATTCTTAATATATAATATACTGTTTGCAAATATCTTATCCCAGGCAGTAGGTTGCCTTTTCATTTTGTTAGTAGTTTCCTTCACTGTGCAAAAGCTGTTTAGTTTGATGTAGTTTCATTTGTTCATTTTAGCTTTTGTTTCTGTTGCCTTAAGAAACATATTCCCCCCCCCCCCAAAATATTACCTAGACAAAGGTCAAAGAGTAAAATTCTTATATTACCGTCTAGAATTTTTATGGTTTCTGGTCTTACATTTAACTCTTTAACTCATCTTGAGTTTATTTTGTATATGGTGTGAGAAAGGAGTACAGTTTGATTCCTTTGCATGTTGCTGTCCAGTTTTCCCAACATCATTTATTGAAAAGCTGTATTTTATCCATTGTACAGTCTTGCCTCCTTTATCATAGATTAATTGCCCATATAAATATGGGTTAATTTCCAGGCTCTCAATCTGTTCCATTAATCCATGTGTCTGTTTTTGTGCCAATACCATGTTGTTTTGATGACTGCAGTTTTGTAGTATAGTTTAAAATTAGGAAGACAATACCTCCAGCTTTGTTATTCTTTCTTGAGATTGTTTTGGCTCTTCAAGATGTTTTGTATTTCCATACAGATTTTAGAATTATTTGTTCTAGTTCTGTGAAAAATGTCATTGGTATTTTGATAGGGAGTGCATTGATTCTGGTGAGTATATAGGCAATAAATGGACCTGGGGAACATTGTTATTTTAACATTAATTTTCCCAATCTATGAGCACAGTATATCTTTCTATTTGTTTGTGTCATCTTCAATTCCTTTTTTTTAAAAAATTGAGTTCTCAGTTACTTCTCAGTTTTATTGAGAAGCAATTGACATAAAGCACTGTGTATATAAAAGTCTAAGGTGTATAACCTAATGATTTGACTTACATACATTATGAAATGATTACCACAATAAGTTTAGTGAGCATCCATCAACTCATATAGATACCAAATTAAAAGAATAGAAAACTTTTTTTCCTTGTTATGAGAACTCTTAGGATTTACTCTCTCAACTTTAATATATAACATACAGCAGTGTTAATTATATTTATCATGTATATTACATCCTTAGGACTTATTTATCTTAAACTGGAATTTTGTACCTTTTGCCTACCTTCATACAATTCCCCTTGTCTTATCCCTTGCCTCTGGTAATCACAAATCTGATTTTTTTTTCTATGAATTTTTCTGTTTGTTTTTGAAGTATAATGACCTACAACACTAAGTTAGCTCTTATTACACAGCAGAGTAATTCAATATTTCTATACATTTCAAAATGATCACCACGACAAGTCTTGTTCCAATCAGTCACCATACAAAGATAGTATATAGCTATTAACTACTTTTCCTACTCAGTTCATTTCATCCCCGTGACTCACTCATTTTGCAACTGGAAATTTGTACCTCTTAATCTCCCCCACCTATTTCTTTTCTCCCCCCATCTCCTCCTTTCTGGCAATTGTCTATTTGTTTTCCGAATCTGTAACTCTGTTTCTGTTTGTTCATTTGGTTTTTAGTTTCCACATATAAGCAAATTCTTATGGTATTTTTCTTTTTCTGTCTCACTTATTTCATGTAACATAATACCCTTTTGGTCCTTCCATGTTGTCACAAATGGCAAGTTTTCATTCTTTTTGGTGGCTGAGTAATATTTCATTGTATTTATATACCGCATCTTCTTTATCCAATCATCTATTTGATGGTCACATAGGTTGCTTCTATATCTTGGCTATTATAAATAATGTTGCAATGATCTTTTTGAATTAGTGTTTTTGTTTTTTTAGATGATGATATATCTTTCCATCTGTGTCATCTTCAATTTTTCATCAGTGTCTTATGGTTTTCTGAGTATGTGTCTTTTAAATACATCCTTTGGTAGTTTTATTCTTAAGTATTTATTATTATTGTTATTATTATTATCATTATTATTATTATTATATTTAGCCACACCATGCAGCATGTGGGATTTTTTTTGGGGGGAGGTAGCACTGCACAGTTTGTGGGATCTTAGTTCCCCAACCAGGGATCGAACACACAACCCCTGCAGTGGAAGCACAGAGTCTTAACCACTGGACTGCCAGGAAAGTCCCGGTATTTTATTATTTTTGATGTGATTGTAAATGGGATTGTTTTCTTAATTTCTCTTTCTGATAGTTCATTGTTAGTGTATAGAAATGCAATAGATTTCCATATACTAAATTTGTATCCTGAAACAACTAAATAGATTTATTATTTCTTATAGTATTTTGGTGGTAGCTTTAAGATTTTCTCTACATGGTATCATGTTATCTGCAAACAGTGACAGTTTTACTTCATCCTTCCCAGTTTGGAGGCCTTTCATTCTTTTTTTTTTTTCTGTCTGATTGCTGTGGCCAAGACTTCCAATACTATGTTTGAATAAAACTGGTAAGAGTGGGCATTCCTTGTCCTATTCCTGATCTTAGAGGGATATTGGCTGAAGGTTTGCCATATATTGCCTTCATTAGTTTGAGGTATGTTTCTTTTATATGACCTTTATTGAGAGTTTTTCATAAATGGTTGCTGAATTTTGTCAGAAACTTTTTCCACATCTATTGGCATAATCATGTAATTTTTATTATTCATTTGGTTAATGTGGTGTATCATGTTGATTGTTCTGTGAATATTGAACCATCCTTGAATTCCTGGGATAAATCCCACTTGATCATGTTGTATGATTCTTTTAATGTATTGTTAATTTTGTTTACTAATGTTTTATCAACAATTTTTGCACCCATATTAATTGGGGATATTGGCATGCATTTTTTTTTTTTGGCTGTGTCTTTTTTTGGTTTTGGTAGCAGGATGATGCTGGCCTTGTAGAATGCATTTGGAAGGGCAACTTCCATTTCACTTTTTTGGAATAGGTGAAAAGGATAGTTGTTAACTCTTCTTTAAATGTTTGGTAGACTTCACCTCTGAATCTATCTGGATCTGGACTTTTAGTTGGTTAGGAGTTTTTTTTTTTTTTTAATTACTGATTCAAATTCAGTACAGGTAATTGGTCTGTTTGTTTTCTATTTCTTCCTGGGTTAGACTTGGGAGATTGTACATTTCTAGGAATCTACAATGCATCCATTTCTTCTATGTTGTCCATTTTATTGGCCTATAATTGCTTGTAGTAATCCCTTATGATCCTTTGCATTTACTACTTTTGTCTTTTAACACTCTTATTAGCTTTGTAAGTGGTTGGTCTACTACATTTACTGTATATATTTGCTTTACCAATTAGATTTTTTTCTCTTTATTTTCATATTTCCAGTTCTGGTCTTTCTCTTCTATTTAGAGAAGTCCCTTTAATATTTCTTTTCAAGTTGATTTAGTGGCACTGATATAGTTTAGGTTTTGCTTGTCTGTAAAACTTTTTATCTCTATTTAAATCTGAAAGATAGCCTTATTGGATACAGTATTTTTGTTTGTAGGGTTTTTTCCCTTTCATCACTTTAAATATATTGTGCCTCTCCCTTCTAACCTGCAGAGTTTATGCTGAAAAGTCAGCTGACAGTCTTATGGGAGCTTCATTATACATAACCAGTTGCTTTTCCCTTGCTGCTTTTAAGATTCTCTCTTATTTTTTTTTCCATTTTAATTAAAATATGTCTTGGTGTGAATCTCTTTGGGTTCATATTGTTTGTGATTCTCTGTGCTTCCTAGACCAGGGTGTCTGTTTCCTTTTCCAGGTTAGAAAAGTTTCAGCTGTTATCTCTAAAAATAATTTTTATTCTCCTTTCTCTCTCTCTTCTCCTCCTGGGACCCTTATAATGCAAAAGTTAGCATGCTTGATGTTGTCCCAGAGATCTCTTAAAAACTCCTCATTAAAAAAAATTTTTTTTTCTGTTTGGTTTGTGTTGTTTCCTCTACTCTATCTTCCAGTTCAATGATCTACTCCTCTGTATTATCTAATCTGCTCTTGATTCCTTCTAGTGTATATATATTTTTTATTTCAATTACTGTATTCTTTAGCTCTGTGTGGCTCTTCTTTATATTTTCTAACTAACTCTTTGTTAAACTTCCCACTGTGTTCATTCTTCTCTGAGTGCATTAAGCATCTTTATCATTACCTTGAGCTCTTTATTAGGTAGATTGCTTATCTACACTTTGTTTAGTTTTTCTTATGGGATTTTACCTTGTTCCTTCATTTGGAACATATTTCTTTGTTGCCTCATCTTGCCTGATTTCTGTGTTTATTTCAATGTATTAGGCAGGTTGGTTACATTTCCTGAACTTTGAGAAGTACTTTATGTAGGAGTTGTCCAATTGGGCTCAGTAGCACACTGTCTTCTGGTCATCAGAGTCATATGCTTTAAGGTTGCCCTGTATGTAGGCTGAGTAAGCCCTTCTGTTGTGGCAGGGCTGATTACTATGGGTGCACTGGGAAGAAGGGCTGGCTCCTGGTCCAGTTGGCTGCCAGACCCTGCCTTGTGTGGAGGCTGTCAGCTCCTGTTGTGTTGCTCAGAGTCCTGTCATGACTGGTTTTACAACCTGATAGTCCCAGGTCTGGTGCAAGCCTGCAGGTCAGGGTCTTTTCCTAGGGCACCTGGCTGCAAGATCTGAGGGTCTTGGGGTTGCTGCTGGCCCCTGGTGGGCAAGGCCAGGTCCAAGGGCTGCTGGATGAGAATCCTAGAGGTCTCAGGTCTGGTGTCCACCCACTGGTACTGGGGTTTGATCCTTGACCCACTTGTGGGCAGAGTCCTGTCCTGAGGCAACTGGCTGGAGACCTGGTGGTGTTCATAGCTGGTGCTGGCCCACTGGTAGGTGGGACTGTGTGCCCATAAGCATAGCTTCTTGCCTTGGGTTTAACTGGCTGGTGGCGGGTAAGCCCCCCCACTCTAATAGGCTAGAAGGAGTGCTCCAAAATGACATTTCCCAGCACCAGTGTTCTCATGGTATAATAAGCTCCTCAAAATGGCTGCTGCCAGTGTCTATCTCCCAAGGGTGAGTCCTAGGTGTGTCCTGCCTCTCCAGGAGGGTCTCCAAGATCAGGCTCTTTTCAAATGACTGTCTTTGTGCTGGGTCTCAGAATGTGTGAGATTTCTTTTAAAAGTGGAGTTTCTATTTCATACAACCCTGTGGCTCTCCTGTACATAAGCCTGACTAGCCTTCAAAACCAGACATTCTTCTGGCTCATTTCCTTGTGTAGATACCCCATGCTGGAAAGCCCAATGTGGGTTTCCAATCACTCTCTCCTGTGGAGAACCTCTGCAAGTGTGATTATCCTTTCATTTGTAGGTTGCCTACCCAGGGTGTGGGTCTTGTTTATACCACATCTCTGCCTCTCCTACCCATCTCATTGTGGTTCCTTCTTTATATCTTTATTTGTAGAGAATATTTTATAGTAGTATTCAGGTCATTCTAATTGATAGTTACTCTGTGAATTGTTGTAATTTTGGTGTGTCCATGGGAAGAGATGAGCTCTGGGTCTTCCTACTGCATCATCTTGGTCACTGTCAACCCTGAACTGCACATACTTAAATTGTAATATTTAATACATTTGCCATAGGTATACAACCATAAAACCATCACCACAATCAAAATAGTGAACATATTACCCACAAAACTTTCCTCATGCACCCTTGTAATTCGAAGCTCCTGCCTTTCTCCCCCTCCAACTTCCCATATATCCACGGATCTATTTCAGTCACTATAAATTAGTTTGCATTTTCTAGAGTTTTAGATAAATGTAATAACAAAATAGTATTGTTTTCTGATTTTTTTGACTCATTATAATCATTCTGAGAGTTGATCAAATAGTTGTGTGTATCAATAGTTTCCTACTTTTTATTAATGATCCATTAATTCCTCCATTGTAAGGAATTTATCCCTTTGCCTGTTTATGTGCATTTGTGTTGTTTCTGGTATTTGCCTGTCACATACAAAGTCTACTCACTTGCTTTAGCTCCCCCTCCCCTGCTGCAGGAATCCACACAGGAACATGGCATCTTCATCTCTCTCTCTCTCTCTTTTAAATTAATTTTTATTGGAGTATAGTTGCTTTACAATGTTGTGTTAATTTCTGTTCTAGAGCAAAGTGAATCAGCTATATGTATACATTTATTCCCTATATTTTTGGGTTTCCTTCCCATTTAGGTCATCACAGAACATTAGGTAGAGTTCCCTGGGACAATAGGTTCTCATTAGTGTCTCTCCCTCTCCCTTAACATCATTTCTTCAATGAGTTCAGGCTTTTACAAAATGGGGAAGAACCTAATGACTTTGAAATTTTTCTGTTTTCAGCTTAGACAAACATCCTGAAGAAAAGAAATACTAAGAATCTAACTCAGGGTTTCTCTGTCTCAGCTGTATTGACATTTGTGACATTTTTTTCCATGTGGGGCTGAACTATGCATTTCATGTTTGGCAACATCCTTTCACTCTATCCATTATATGCCCATAGCAGCCTTCTTCACAAGTTGTGACGACCAAAAATGTCTTCAGACATTATCATATACTAAATGTTCCCTTGATGGCAAATTTATCCCTTTTGAGAATTTTCTATCTAATGGCTTAAAATGGAGGAAAGAGAAAAGACTGGCCAAAAAAGAGATAGAATTGAATTTAATAAATTGGTTGCAAAGTCATTTATAATATGTACTAAGTTAATCATCTTAAATATGTTGTCTCATTTTATACTTACATGAAATCGATGGTGAAAGTTTTAAAAATGTCTTCATTTTACAGTTGAGAAAAATGATACTGGATCATTTATGATTCAGTCCGGAGTCAGAAATCCCATTAGTTATTTAAACATATAGATTTTAAGTTAAAGACATCTCAACTAGGTATTAAGTTATTAAGAATATTACTAAAAAGTTAAAAAGAGAGGTCTAAGGTGCCATGGGCTAGTAAACTGGCTTTGTGATGTGGGTGTAGGAATGATGAACATACTCTCACCCTGGCTGATGTGAAGCTAACACTTGACATTCTTAGATATGAAGTTGGGGTGAGGAGAACACAATCAACTTACACAAACTGATATCAGGAGCTTCAGCACACCACACACACTGAGGTACACAAAGGTAGCAACTGTAGGAAGCAGTTACCAAGCCTATGGCTGAAAAAACAAAGAGGTGAGATTGGAATTATGAACACTTAGAAGCTTAGAAGAGGGCCCCAAGGAGCTGAAACTCTGACCTCTGAGGAAGAAGTGCTGCTTGACTAGTGCTAGAGTCTTTGATCTTGGAGGAGGAATCCTATAGGACTAGGACCCAAATCTCTGAAAAGAGGACACAAGCACCAACTGACAGATGCTGGTGTCTCTAAGAGGGTACATTAAAGCTGGTCTACAAACCACAAATTGGATTCAGCAGCTGCCACAGGAGGGAATTGCTGTTACTGGAATGAAGAGATGTTGCTATGGTGATACTGACAGGAAAAGCAAACAGAGAGAAGGGAGAAGTCTCTTTTCCATCCTCCACCTTTGCAATCTCCCTGAAGTGCAGGGCACAACAGGGAACCACTGGCAAAACAGAAATATGGTTTGTAGGGTCCCAGACCCAGTATCACAAAGCATAATATAGAAGGGTAGGTTTGGGACTGAGAGATGGTGGCACAGATTTTTAGTGAGATACAAGATCACTTAGGTAATTATTAATAAGTATAAAATATCTAAGGCTACTTAATATATATATACATTCAAGTAAATCAGGCTCCATACAACATATTCTTATTCACTCCCTTACATTATAAATTAGTATCAATTAAATTTCTTTTTTTCTCTCTTGATGTTGATCTTTAATATCAACATATTATACTACAACTTTGATCTATGGTGGTGACACTTTTTTTGATTTCTAACATATTTGCTTCTTCTTGAAAGCAAATACACCAAAAATGCAAATGAGGGCTTGATTTAATGAAAATATATGGAATCTGAGTTCCAACAGAGAATTCGTATCATGTCTTCAATATATTCACAAAACTGACTAAAGATTCAATAGAGAAGAAAGTCTCATGGTATTCAAACATTTCATTTATAAACATAATTTTAAGATTTTCTTTCAGATAACTAAGAAAGAAATGTTGTAATAGAATGGCTAAATCAAGCTGAAATATGGAAAAATTAAAAGATCCCCTTCTATTACAAAAAGAACCTATAAAATGGAGATGGAGAAAACATAAAATGTTTGGTTCAGGAGTCTACACACACACATACACACACATACACACACACACAAAATATAGGGAAAATGTATAAAGCAAAGATAGAAAATTTGGTAGAATTTAGATGTCAATGATTGTAAGATACTCCATTAATTTACTTATCATTAAGGAAGAAAGGATACTGCTTAAATTATGACATATCTGTACTTATAAAAGATATCACAGATATGCTAAAATGTGAAAACATTTACCTTAGAATCAATAAAATATGGTAGAAATAAAGGATACAATGAATTAAGTATATGGGTTAATAATGCCATTTTAAGTTACATGGATACCACATTAAAGAAGACAGAATGTATCAAATACCTTGGTTCAACTCTTCAGATATAGAAATACTTTATTCTTTCTATGGTTTTTCTCCATCTCCACCAAACAACAAACTGGAGTGGTAATTTTTTTGCTAGTATTTAGAGTTATAATCGAACCTAAGGAAGGTTTTCTACTAGTAAGTTGCATTAGTATGTGTCCTTCAAGAAGCAGACTTCCCTTCAAGGTGGGATTAGAAATGACAGAGGTGTATTGGGGGACAGAGTAGGGGAAGAAGGAGAGAACCTTAAGACTGTGGTGTAGCTATATCACCTGTATAAAGAGAGAGGCAAAGAAGATGGATTGGGGTAGGAAGAGTCTCTGACTGCAGTACAGTTACAAGAAAGTTTTGGCAAGGCTCATGGGAAGACCCAAGCCCAAGTCACCTGGAGGAGTAACATGTCTTGCTGGAATGGGCTTGCTTTCAGTTCCCACAATTCTCAGTCATTGCCTGGGAGCAGCCACAGGAAACATGATCTTGGTGAAAATGTGGTGGATCCAAAGGGATAGCAGCTGCAGCTGTCAGTCAATTGCACTCCCTGCAACAAGAGAACTAAGCAGATCATTTTCATATTTGAAATATAAGGACCAATAAACACTGGAGGTAGATTGAAGATTTTTCTCAGTAATATGTGAAAATAAAGTGAAATCAAACCTTTTGAAATGAGATTCATTTTATAGGCAAGGGACAAACTAACTATATGAACTATTTAAGTTTTTCTCAGAACTGCAATTCCATTACTTTACAAATTGATATTGTGATCTACAGTTGATGAAATCTTAAGAGCTAAAATCACAGCTGGAAATAAAAGACATTGAAATTGCAAGAATGTTATTGAGCACGGACCAGATGATTATGTAGAAGCAATATTTAGAAGTCTATCTGTATATGATGCTGACTGGTAATAATGAGCATAGTGTATTCATACACTGAACAACTTCAGCCATTTAATTACTATGCTAGGCTAACATGATAAATGCACCTGGACACATATCAATGTTAAGTGGTTCCCAGAACAAAACACTGAAGAAAACCTTGTATACTAAATAGAATAGAGTTTGCAGGACACAGCCAGAAATAATTTTGACTTTAGAGCACAGGGTTGAGGCAGCAGAATTCTAATTATATCTTGAAAGTGGCTCTGGTAGGTGAATAACTTTCTGGTTAAAAATGTGCTATTTTGGCAGGTACTATTAGGTTCAGAAATACTGTTTAGTACACAAAATGACTCTCTATGTCCTGGAGTAGAAGAATAAACATCTACTCCCTCTATTGAAGTCTCAACTCAAACTGAACACCCTATATTCATGCAGTCAGAAATCCTAATGGATAAGACCATGTGTCTCTCTTTCTCAAGCTCTTTCACAAAGAGAAATATATATGATACCAGGGGAAAATGTCACTCATAAACTGAGGACACTACACAATGACCGCGTTTTTCCCAATGAGCTTAATCAATGATAACCTCTATTTTTTCATTATTCCTAAGATGGAGGTGGTGTGTGGGAGTCCATGGCCATTTTTACCTTTGAAACTATTAAAAAAATATCTACAGTAGAGAGCTGAGAAACCTATATGGTATCTATTACTTACAAATATATTATTAATTTAGTTAGTAAAAATTACTTTGTTAAAAATACCACTTTTTAAAAAAACAGATATTGACTTTTGGAGTTCTGAACCTTTTACTCACAGCCTTAAAATAATCACTTATTTTATTTAAGGTCTTATATAAAGATTGAATTTCTTTCTGACAAATGGCTATATAGATTTGTCACATACATTTATAATTCTAGAGACAATAAACTTTATCTATTTATGAGTTTATTCATCATTTCTTCCCTCAATATGTGTAGAGAGAAGAAACTTAGGTACCTAGAGAATGCAAAAAGTCAATATAGTGTATATGCTTTGTATTTTGAGCCATAAGACTTTCCATCACACACTTTGAGAAAGAGCTCCCTTGTCTGTTTTGGGCTTTCCACCCCCTTTCCTTATTCTCAGAATGTGTAAAGTTCCTAGAAAGTTGACTAACCCAGACCCAGTAGTGGAACATGTGAGCAATGATTATTAACAAATCAGCTCATTCTATTCCCTGACACTAGATGACTTGAGGATGCACACATGTTTCTATGAGGTCAGTCAGAGCTCCAAAGCCTCAATGCAAGTACTTAAAATTTTTTTAAAGGTATATTTTATTTACAACATTCTATTAGCTTTGGGTGTATAACAAAGTGATTCAAACTTTTTATACATTATACCCTATTTACAGTTATTATAAAATATTGGCTATATTCACTGTCCTGTACAATATGTCCTTGTAGCTTATTTATTTTATACATAGTAGTTTGTACCTCTAATCCCCTCCTTAATTTCACTTTCCCCTTCCCTCTCCCCATTCGTAACCACTAGTTTTTACTTTATATCTGTAAGTCTGCTTCATTTTTGTTTTATTCATTAGTTTGTTTTATCTTTTAGAGTCCACATATAATTGGTAATATATATTATTTGCTTTTGTCTGACTCATTTCACTAAGCATAATACCCTCCAGGTCCATCGATGTTGTTGCAAATGACAAGATTTAATTCACTTTTATGGCTGAGTAGTGTTGCATTGTATATATATACCACATCTTTTTTAACAGATGATTATTTGTTGATGGACACTTGGGTTGCTTCCATATCTTGCCTATTGTAAATAATGCTGCTATGAACGTTGGAGTGCATGTATATATTCAAATTAGTGTTTTCATTTTCCTAGGATATATCCCCAGCATTTGGATTGCTGATCATATGGTAGTTCTATTTTTAATTTTTTGAGGAAACTCCATTATGTTTTCCATAGTGGCTGCATCAATTTGTAATCCCACCAAGAGCGTACTAGGGGTCCTTTTCTTCACATCCTCACCAACATTTGTTGTTTGTGGTATTTTTGATGACAGTCAATTTCACACTTGTGAGGTGATATCTCCTTTTAGTTTTGATTTACATTTCTCTGGTTAGCAACATTGGGCTTCTTTTCATGTGCCTGTTGGCCATCTGTATGTCTTCTTTGGAGATGTGTCTATTCAGGTATACTGCCTATTTTTTAATTGGGTTGTTTTTTGATATTGTCTTGTATGGGTTCTTGATATATTTTAGATATTAACCCCTTATCACTCTGTCATTTGCAAATAATTTCTCCCAGCAGGTTATCTTTTCATTTTGTCAGTGGTTTCCTTTGCAGTGCAAAATCTTTTAAGTTTAATTAGGTCCCATTTGTTTATTTTTGCTTTTGTTTCCTTCACCTTAGGAGAGAGATCCAAAACAGTATTGTGACCATTTATGTCAAAGAGCATTCTACCTATGTTTTCTTCTAGGAGTTTTATGGAGTCTTATGTTTAGGTCTTCTAGGAGTCTTATATTTAGGTTTTTAATCCACTTTGAATTTATTTTTGTATATGATGTTAGAGAATACTCTAATTTCATTCTTTTACATGTGGCTGTCCAGTTTTCCCAGCACCACTTATAGACTAGACTGTCTTTTCTCCATTGTATATTCTTGCCTGCTTTGTTGTAGATCAATTGACCATAAATGTGTGGATTTCTGGGTCCTCCGTTCTGTTCCCTTGATCTATGTGCCTGTTTTTGTGACAGTACCATACTGTTTTGATTGCTGTAGTTTTGTGGTATAGTCTGAAGTCAGGGAGTGTGATTCCTCCATCTATTCTTCTTTCTCATGTTTTTTCGGCTATCTGGAGTCTTTTGTGCTTCCACAAAAATTTTTAAATTAATTGTTGTAGTTCTCTCAAAAATGTCATTGGTCATTTGATAGGAATTGCTTTTAATCTGTAGATTGCTTTGGGTAGTTTGGTCATTTACAATATTAATTCTTCCAATCCATGAACACAGGATACTTTCCATCTACTTGTGTCATCTTTTTTCATCAGTAACTTATAATTTTCCAAATACAGGTCTTTTACCTCCTTAGGTAGGATTATTCCTAGGTATTTTATTCTTTTTGATGTGATGGTAAATGGGATTGCTCTCTTAATTTCTCTTTCTGGCATTTCATTTTTAGTGTATAGAAATGCAACAAATTTCTGTATATTAATTTTGTATCCTGCAACTTTAGCAAATTCACTGATAAGCTCTAGTAGTTTTTTAGTAGCATCTTTAGGATTTTCTATGTGAGTATCATATGATCTGAAAACAGTGACAGTTTTACTTCATTCTTTCTAATTTGAATTTCTCATTTCTGATTGATGTGGCTACGGCTTCCATTACTATGTTGAATAGAAGTGGAGACAATGGGCACACTTGTCTTGTTCCTGATCTTAGAGGAAATGCTTTCAGGTTTTCTATGTTGAGTATGATGTTAGCTGTGGGCTTACCATATATGGCCTTTATTATGTTGAGGTCTGTTCCCTTTATGCCCACTTTGTTGAGGTTTTTTTGTTTTTTTAACATGAATCGATGTTGAATCTTGTCACAAACTTTTTCTGCATCCTTTGAGATGATCATATGGTTTTTGTTCTTCAATTTGTTAATGTGGTGTATCAAATAGATTGATTTGTGTATATTGACCCATGCTTGGATTCCTGGGATAAATCCCACTTGATCATGTTGTATGATCCTTTTAATATATTGTTAATTTGGTTTGCTAATATTTTATTGAGGATTTTTTTTCATCTATGTTCATCAGTCATATTGACCTGTGATTTTCTTTTACTGTAATATTTTTTGTATGGTTTTGGTATCAGGGTGATTCTGGCCTTGTAGAATGATTTTGAAAGCCTTCTTTCTGCAATTTTTTGGTACAGTTTGATAAGGATAGGTGTTAACTCTTCTCTAAACTTTTGGTAGAATTCACCTGTTAAGCCATCTTGTCCTGGACTTTTGTTTTGCTGTTGTTACTGGTTCATTTTCAGTACTGGAAATTAGTCTGTTCATATCTTCTATTTCTTCCTGGTTCAGTCTCAAAAGACAGTACATTTCTAAGAATGTATTCATTTCTTCTAGGACATCCATTTCTTGGCATTTTTTTGTAGTAATATCTTATAATCCTTTGTATATCTGTGATGTCAGTTGTAACTTTTCCTTTTTCATTTCTGATTTTATTCATTTGGGCCCTCTCTCTGTTTTCATTGGTGATTCTGACTGAGGTTTATCAATTTTGTCTATCTTGTCAAAGAAACAGCTCTTAGTTTCATTGATCTTGTCTCTTTATTTTGTCTCTCATTTATGTCTTCTCTGATCCTTATGATTTCTTTTCTTCTACTACCTTTGGGTTTTGTTTATTATTCCTTTTCTAGTTCCTTTAGGTGTAAAGTTAGGTTGTTTATTTGAGATTTTTCTTGTTTTCTGGGGTAGGATAGTATTGCTATAAACTTCCCTTGTAGAACTGCATTTGTTGCCTCCCATAGATTTTTGGATCATAGTGTTTTTGTTTTCATTTGTCTCCAGGTATTTATTTAATTTCTTCTTTTATTTTTTCAGTGATCCATTGCTTGTTTAGTAGCATATTGTTTAGCCTCTACGTGTTTTTTGCAGTTTTTTTCTTATAGTTGATTTCTGGTTTCATAGTGTTGTGGTCAGAAAAAGATGGTTGATACGATTTCAAATTTCTTAAATTTACTGAAGCTTGTTTTGTGGTCTAACAAGTCATCTGCCCTGGAGAATCTTCCATGTGCACTTGAAAAAAAATGTGTACTCTGCTGCTTTTGGATGAAATCTTCTTTATATATCAATTAAGTCCATATCGTCTAAGGTGTCATTTAAGACCTGTGTTTCCTTATTGATTTTCTGTCTGGATGATTTGTCCATTGATTTAAGTTGGGTGTTAAAGTCCCCTATTATTTTTGTGTTACTGTCAATTTCTCCCCTTATGTATGATAATATTTGCTTTAGGTATTCAGGTCTAAATGTTGGGTGCATATATATTTACAATTGTTCAAACTTCTTCTTGAATTGATCCCTTGATCATTATGTAGTGTCTTTCTTTGTCTCTTCTTTTAGTCCTTGTAATAAAGTCTATTTTGTCTGATATAAGTATTGCTACCCTGGCTTTCATTTTACTTCCATTTGCATGGAATAACTTTTCCTGTCCCCTCACTTTCATTCTATGTGTGTCTCTAGATCTGAACTGACTTTCTTGAAGGCAGCATATATATGGTTCTTATTTTTGTATCCATTCATCCACTCTATGTCTTTTGATTAAAGAATTATACCATTTACATGTGAACTAAGTATTGATAGGTATGTACTTATTGCCATTTTCTTAATTGTTTTGAGATTGTCTTTGTAGTTCTTTCTTGTTCCTTTCTTCTCTTCTCTTCCCTTATGATTTGATGACTGTCTTTAATGTTATGTTTGGATTCCTTTCTCTTTTTTTGTGTGTATCTATTACAGATTTTTGTTTGTTGTTACTATGAGTTTTATGTATATAGATATATTTCATTGTTTTAGTTGCTTACCTCTTAATTTCAAATGCATTTTTACAACTCTGCATTTTTACTCCCTTCCTTTCACAATTACTGTTTTTGCCATCATAGTTTACATCTATTTGTTTTGTGTATCTCTTAACTGCTTATTGTGATACAGATGGTTTTACTACTTTTGTATTTTTACCTTTTTACTAGCTTTGAATGTGGTTGTTTTTACTACCTTTACTGTATATTTGTCTTCACTGATGAACTTTTTCCTTTTGTAATTTTCATGTTTCTAGTTGTGGCCTTTTTCACTTAGAGAAGTCCCTTTAACATTCCTTGTAAAGCTGGTTTGTTGGTGCTAAAATCTTTCATCTTTTACTTCTCTGTAAAACTTTTGACTTTCCATCAAATCTGAATGATAATCTTGCTTGGTGGAGTATTCTTTTTTTTTTTTTTTTTAAAGAAATTCTTCATTTTTATTATTTTTATTTTATTTATTTATGGCTGTGTTGGGTCTTCGTTTCTGTGCGAGGGCTTTCTCTAGTTGCGGCAAGCGGGGACCACTCTTCATCGCAGTGCGCGGGCCTCTCATTATCGCGGCCTCTCTTGTTGCAGAGCACAGGCTCCAGGTGCGCAGGCTCAGTAATTGTGGCTCACGGGCCCAGCTGCTCCGCGGCATGTGGGATCTCCCCAGACCAGGGCTCGAACCCATGTCCCCTGCATTGGCAGGCAGATTCTCAACCACCGCGCCACCAGGGAAGCCTGGTGGAGTATTCTTGTTTGTAGGTTTTTCCCTTTCATCACTAAATATATTGTGCCATTCCCTTCTGGCCAGCAAAGTTTCTGCTTAAAAATCAACTGATAATCTTATGAGAGTTTCCTCATATGTATCTTGTTGCTTTTCCTTTGCTGCTTTTAATATTTTCTCTTTATCTTAAATTTTTGCCATTTTAATTATGATGTGTCAATGTTGTCCTCTGTGGGTTGATCCTCTTTGGGAATCTCTTTGCTTCCTGGACTTAGATGTCCTTTTCCTTCCCCATGTTTGGGAATTTTTCAGCTATTATGTATTCAAATATTTTCTTTGCCTTTTCTCTTTCTTCTCTTTCTTGGACCCCTACAATGTGAATGCTAGTATGCTTGACATTGTTCCAGAGGTCTCTTAAACTGTTTTAATTTATTTTAATTCTTTTCTCTGTTCAGCTTCAGTTATTTCCACTGTTTTGTCTTCCAGCTTGCTGATCTGTTCCTCTGTATCATTTAGTCTACTGTTGATTTCTTCTAGTGTATTTTTCCATTTTTGCATTTTTCTTCTCACTTTGGTTGTTCTTTTTATGCTCTTTTTAAAAAAACTTCTTTTTTCTTTGTTCATCCATTCTTCTCCCAAGTTCTTTGATCATTTTTATAATCATTACCTTGAATTCTTTCTCAGGTAGAATGCTTTTCTCCACTGCACTTTGTTCTTCTATGGTTTTATCTGTTCCTTCATTTGGAACATGTTCCTCTGTCACCTCAGTTTCCCTAATTTGCTGTTCTTATTTCTATATATCTGGTAATTTGGTTAAGTTTCCTGATCTTGTAGAAGTGACCTTTTGTAGGAGTTGTCCTATGTGTCCCAGCAGCACTCTCCCCTCTGGCCACTAGAGACATATGCTTTAGGGCTGCCCCTATGTGGGCTGTGTGGGTCCTTCTGTTGTGGTAGACTATGACTGTGGGTGGTCTTGTAGTTGTGTCTGGTCCCTGGCCAACCAATTGGTTGCCAGGCCCTGCCTTGGTTGGAGGCTGCTGACTGCTGGTTCTTGGGTCTGGGTCATGAGG
The DNA here is from genome assembly GCF_028564815.1 of Eubalaena glacialis. NCBI lineage: Eukaryota > Metazoa > Chordata > Mammalia > Artiodactyla > Balaenidae > Eubalaena > Eubalaena glacialis. The sequence goes on from NC_083730.1 coordinate 34,033,419, forward strand.
CAGTTGGCTATGGAAAATTGGGTGGTCCTGATACTAGTGCTGGCTCACTAGTGGGCAGACTCAAGGTCCAGGAGATTCCAAGGCTGATGCTCACCAACCAATGGGTAAAGCCAGGTCCTGGCAATAGTGCTGTCCCACTGACAGGCAGAATCCTGTGGCCTGCCTGCAGGGCACAGAGATCCCAGAACTGGTGTCTGACCACTGATAGCTGGATCCAGCTCCTGACACAGCTGGTTTTAGGATCTTGTGTTGGCCAGTTGGTGAATTGGGCTGGATCTCTGGTGGTTGGCTGAAGGGCCCACGGTGTCACAGAGCTGGTGTTGGCCTGCTGGTGAGTGAGCTGGGTCTTGCCATTGCAGTCTGCAGTGATGCAGATTTCCAGGCGGTGGTGTTCACCTGCTGATATGTGAGTCTGGTCCTGAGGCTAGAACAGGACTGTAGGTGGACATGTCTTGGGTCCAGGAGATTCTGGGACTAGTACCTTTCCACTAGTGGGTGGAGCTGAATCCTGGGATCTCTGGCTGCAGTTCCCTGAGGGTTCCAGGTCTAGTGCCTGCACACTGTTGTTGAGGTCATGTCCTGTGCCTTCCAGTAGACATGGCCATGTCCAGGGGTGGCTGTGCACTCAGGGGTACTTAAGGCAGCCTGTATGCTGGTAGATGGGGTGGTTTTCATTGCTTAACCTGAGGCATCCCAGTACTAGTGCCTATATGCTATGTGCATGGGCAGAGGGTAAATCCTGAGGCTAATAAGCTAGAGGGAGGATTCCCAAATGGAGCTTGCCAGCATGTGTCCACATGGTAGAACAAGCTTTCCAAAATGGCTACCTCCAGTGTTTATCTCCCCAGGGTGAGCTACAATTACCTCCTTTCTCTCTGGGAGACTAAGAACAGCAGGTACTTCTGACCCAGGGTCCTTTCAAATTACTGTTTCTGCCCCAGGTCCTGGATCATGTGATATTTTGTATGCTTCCTTTAAGAGTGGAGTCTTTATTTCCCACAGCACTCTGGGTCTCCAAAAATAAGCCCCACTGGCCTTCAAAGCCAAACTTTCTGGGGGTTCATCTTCCCAGCATAGGATCCTCAGGCTAGGGAGCTTGATGTGGGGCTCAGACCCCTTGCTCCTTGAGGTGAATCCCTGCAATTGTAATTATTCTCCCATCTGTGGGTCAGCCATCTGGGGGCATAAGTCTTGGCTATAACACAACTCCACCACTCCTATCCATCTCACTGTGGTTTCTTCTTTATATCGTCAGTTGTAGATCTTTTTAGTAGGTCCTCATTGTGGATGAAAAATGTCATCTACCATATCAGTAAACATGCTGATGTTGCAGCCATCAAGCCATCAGCTGTTGCAGCTGCCCCTGATTGGGCACCCTGAAGGTATTCAAATGAAGCTGGTCCTGGATAGGCCCTGGATGGTCCTGGATGCATATCAAAGGAATGATTTCAATGAACCCAGACTCTTGCATCTTCTCATACAGAGAAAAGCAGTAAATTTATTAACTTGAGATATCTGGTTTTCTTAATTACAGTAATCTTTTGATGTTCTAACTACCTGGTTTTTGTTGCAAAACTCCTGTTTATATCCTTGCTACTCCCTTACCTCTTTGGAGAAGTCCCTCAGAGCTATACAAGAGGCTGTCTCTTGGACTTAAGTCCTCAGCCAATCTGCCATTAAGCCATAATTCTCAACTTTTAGCTTGTGCATTTTTTTCAGTCAACATAGCCTTTTTCATTGATAGTTCTGTAAATCGTTATAATTCTCCTGTGCCCATGAGTGGAGGTGAGATCAGGGTCTTCCTACTCCACCATCTTGGAAATCCTCAATGCCACTACTTTTGTTTGAGCCATTGTGAGAGTGGATTTACTTTCTCTTACACAATATAAACTTGAGTGGATGTACTAACTGCACCTGTTCCTGTCATCTTGTTACCAGCTGAGACCTGAGACTGAAGCCAACACAGCACATGGCCGAGCAAGAAATAGAGAACAAACTGAGCCCTGAAAACTTTACCTAATATCCCAGTACAACAATGTTGGAGTTGATTCTCTCACTAGATATTTCAGTTATGTCAGCCAATAAATTCTCTCTTAATTAAGTGGTTTGTATCAGATTTTTGTACCTGCAACCAGAAGTGTCCTGACTTTACCCAACAGTGGGATATGGGTGTGGTGGAAAAGATTACATTGAAATGACAAAATAATTGGAAGTAAACCTGAAACTCACTTTGTTTAGCCTATCATGTTAAATATGCCACTATTCTTCCTTAATAAGTATACTAACAACTGAATGAGCTAGAAATACAGATGGCAATAAGAGTAAGGTGTTTGAAAAGAATTGGGGTACTATATCATACCAAACTTCCTTTCCTCAATAGTAAGTGCTCTGAGCAAGCTCTTTGAGGAACTCACAGTTCATTCAATTATTCAACAAGTGTTAACTGAGTGTCTACTCTAAGTAGGTGTTGTGTTGTGTTGTGCTGATAAGAATTGCAGAATTCTCAGCGTGTAACAGCTCTGTCCAAACCCTTGCACTAAGAGACTTGACCAAACAGTAGTACGGTTTCTAGCAGTCTATGAGTTTGTGTCTCTAGGATGACCCCAACCCCCCATTAAACATAGCATTTGCAGCTAACAATGGAGAGGGTTTGCAGCTAAAGTTGTAACTACCAAGTAAAGCAAGTCTATATCAGCATTTGAATGCAAGGAGTTAGTCTACATTTGCTGATTCAAAGGAAAACTTAGCCAGGCCTGCTTGGCTAGCACCTTCTAAGCAAATAGGAGCTGAAGAATGGGGTTTAGGCTGACTAGGTAATTGCTCCCTGAGACAATTTGCAGTATGAGGCTAGTAGTCTGGAGAAAGGAAGAAGGAATCTATGTCCCCTAATCTTTAGCCACTTTGTTAGTCAGTAATTCTCTCTAAAGAAACTGTGATATTTAGCAAAGTAGGGATGAGATCATTATTTGGTGAGACAGGATTTTTAAAAATATGATTCTTTTTGAAAGTAAGAAATGAAGCACACAAAACTTCAATATTCACTGTCAGGTGCAACTGCACCCCCACAAGCTGCACTTGAAGACATCTGCAGACATTTTCAGAGCAAGTTTCTATCTTAAATTTAAGGGACAGCAGCTTCTATTTGGAAAAAGATAAGAAGAATATAAATTTCAAATTATGTGCTACAAACCCCCTTTAAAGTTCAACAATTCCAACAGCAGGAGACTCTAATTTTTTCTTCCCTACAGATCTCTATAACAATGGCTCAGTATTTTCAAAAAGACATACACGGGTGGGGACCTTGAAGATGGCAGAGGAGTAAGATGCGGAGATCACCTTCCTCCCCACAAATACATCAAAAATACGTCTAAATGTGGAACAACTCCTACCTAACACCTACTGAATGCTGGCAGACCTCAGACTTCCCAAAAGGCAAGAAAATCCCTACATACCTGGGTAGGGCAAAAGAAAAAAGAAAAAACAGAGACAAAAGAATAGGGATGGGACCTGCACCTTTGGGAGGGAGCTGTGAAGGATGAAAAGTTTCCACAGACTAGGAAGCCCCTTCACTGGCGGAGACAGAGGGTGGGCAGGGGGGTAACTTTGGAGTCATGGAGGAGAGCACAGCAACAGGGGTGCAGAGAGCAAAGTGGAGAGATTTCCACACAGAGGATCGGTGCCAACCAGCACTCACCAGCCTTAGACACTTGTCTGCTCACCCACCAGGGTGGGTGGGTGCTAGGAGCTGAGGCTAGGGCTTCGGAGGTCAGATCCCAGGGAGAGGACCGGGCTTGGCAGCATGAAGATAGCCTGAAGGGGGCTAGTGTGTCACAGCTAGCTGGGAGTCAGGGAAAAAGTCTGGACCTGCTTAAAGGCAAGAGACCATTGTCTCAGGGTTTGAGAGGAGAAGGGATTCCTTCTGTGTGTGCCCACAGAAGGCAGAGCACCACCTAAGAGAGCTCCAGAGTTGGGCTCAAGTTGCTATCAGCTCAGACCTCAAAGACTCGTATGAAACACTAAGGCTGCTGCTGCTGCCACCAAGAATCTTGTGTGCAAGCACAAGTCACTACCCACACTCCCCCGGGAGCCTTTGCAGCACGCCACTGCCGGGTTCCAGAGATCCAGGGACAATTTCCCCAGATGAACACATGGTGCACCTCAGGCTGTTGCAATGTCATGCTGGCCTCTGCCAATGCAGGCTCACCCTGCATTCCAATTATGACTACAATACGTCTCCCTCTCCCCAGCCTGAGAGAGCAAGAGAGCCCTACTCAGCGCTGCTTTAACCCTTTCATGTCTGGGTGGGGAACAGATGCCTGAGAACGACCTTCCACAGAGGCAGGGCCACACCAAAGCTGAACCCCAGGAGCTGTATGAACACAGAAGGGAAAGGGAAATTTCTCTGTACAGCCTCAGGAGCAGCGGATTAAATCTCCAAAATCAAGTTGATGAACCCTGCATCTGTGGAATACCTGAATAGACAAAAAACGTTCCCAAAATTGAGGCAGTGGAATTTAGGAGCAACTGTAGACTTGGGGTTTGCTGTCTGTGAATGACATGTTTCGGATTTTTATGTTTATCTTAATTTAGTTTTTAGTGCTTTTTAACATTGGTGGATTAGTTTATTGGTTTGATTGCTTTCTTCTTTTATTTATTTTATTTTATTTTATTACTTTTTATTTTATTATTATTATTCATTTATTTAATTGGTTTGATATGATTTGATTCTTTTTTCTTCCGTTTTTTTCTTACTTTTCTTCTGAGCCTGGTGGCTGACACCGTCTTGGTGCTCCAGCCGGGTGTCAGGCTGGAGCCTCAGAAGTGGGAGAGCTGAGTGTAGGACATTGGACCACCAGAGACCTCCCAGCCCCATGTAATATCAATCGGCAAGAACTCTCCCAGAGATATATGTCTCAACACTAAGACCCAGCTCCACCCAACAGCCAGCAAGCTCCAGTGCTGAACGTTCCATGACAACAACTACCATGACAAGAACACAAAGCCACCCATTAGCAGAGAGGCTGCCTAAAATAATAATAAGTTCACAGACACCCCAAAACACGACCAGGTGTGACCTTGCCCACCAGAAAGACAAGATCCAGTCCCAGACACCAGAACACAGGCACAAGTCCCCTACACCAAGAAGCCTAGACAGGCCACTGAACCAACCTTATCTACTGGGGTCAAACACCAAAAGCAATGCAAACTATGAATCTGCAGCCTGCGAAAAAGAGACCACAATCACAGGAAATTAAACAAAGAAAGAAGACAGAGAAATATGCAGCAGATGAGGGAGCAAGGTAAAAACCAACCAGACCAAATAAATGAAGAGGAAATAGGCAGTCTACCTGAAAAAGAATTCAGAATAATGATAGTAAAGATGATCCAAAATCTTGAAAGTAGAATGGAGAAAATAGAAGAAACATTTAACAAGGACCTAGAAGAACTAAAGAGCAAACAAACAATGATGAACAACACAATAAATGAAATTTAAAATTCTCAAAAAGGAATCAATAGCAGAATAACTGAGGCAGAAGAATGGATAAATGACCTGGAAGATAAAATAGGGGAAATAACTGCCACAGAGCAGAATAAAGAAAAAAGAATGAAAATAATTGAGGACAGTCTCAGAGACAACTGGAAAAAAACTAAACACACCGGCATTCGAATTATAGGGGTCCCAGAAGAAGAAGAGGAAGAGAAAGGTCCTGAGAAAACATTTGAAGTGATTATAGTTGAAAACTTCCCTAATATGCCAAAGGAAATAATAAGTCAAGTCCAGGAAATACAGAGAATCCCATACAGGATAATCCAAGGAGAAACATGCCAAGACACATATTAATCAAACCATCAAAAATTAAATACAAAGAAAAAGTATTAAAAGCAGCAAGGGAAAATCAACAAATAACATACAAGGAAATCTCCATAAGGTTAACAGCTTATTTTTCAGCAGAAACTCTGCAAGCCAGAAGGGAGTGGCAGGACATATTTAAAGTGATGAAAGGGAAAAACCTACAACAAAGATTACTCTACATAGCAAGAATCTCATTCAGATTTGATGAAGAAATTAAAAACTTTACAGGCAAGCAAAAGTTAAGAGAATTCAGCACCACCAAACCAGTTTTACAACAAATGCTAAAGGAACTTCTCTAGGCAGGAAACACGAGAGAAGGAAAAGACCTACAAAAACAAACCCAAAACAATTAAGAAAATGGTAATAGGAACATACATATCAATAATTACCTTAAATGTAAATGGATTAAATGCTCCAACCAAAAGACATAGACCGGCTGCATGGATACAAAAACAAGACCCATATATATGCTGTCTACATGAGACCCACCTCAGACCTAGGGACACATAGAGACTGAGAGGGAGGGGATGGAAAAAGATATTCCATGAAAATGGAAAACAAAAGAAAGCTGGAGTAGCTATTCTCATATCACACAAAATAGACTTTAAAATAAAGATTATTACAAGAGACAAAGAAGGACACTACACAATGATCAAGGGATCAATCCAAGAAGAAGATATAACAATTGTAAACATTTATGCACCCAACATAGAAGCAACTCAATACATAAGGCAAATGTTAGCAACCATAAAAGGGGAAGTCAAAAGTAACACAGTCATAGTAGGGGACTATAACAGCCCACTTTCACCAATGGACAGATCATCTAAAATGAAAATAAATAAGGAAACACAAGCTTTAAATGACATTAAACAAGATGGACTTAATTGATATTTTTATGACATTCCATCCAAAAACAACAAAATACACTTCTCAAGTGCTCATGGAACGCTCTCCAGCATAGATCATATCTTGGGTCACAAATCATGCCTTCATAAATTTAAGAAAATTGAAATCATATCAAGTATCTTTTCTGACCACAATGCTATGAGATGAGATATCAACTACAGAAAGAAAAAAAAAAAACTGTAAAAAATACAAACACATGGAGGCTAAACAATATGCTACTAAATAACCAAGCAATCACTGAAGAAATCAAAGAGGAAATCAAAAAATGTCTAGAAACAAATGACAATGAAAACACAGTGACCCCAAACCTATGGGATGCAGCAAAAGCAGTTCTAAGAGGGAAGTTTATAGCAATAGAACCCTAACTCAAGAAACAAGAAAAATCTCAAATCAACAACCTAACCTTACACCTAAAGCAATTAGAGAAAGAAGAACAAAAAACCCTCAAAGTTAGCAGAAGGAAAGAATTCATAAAGCTCAGATCAGTCATAAATGAAAAAGAAATAAAGGAAACAATAGCAAAGCTCAGTAAAACTAAAAGCTCATTCTTTGAGAAGATAAACAAAATTGATAAATCATTAGCCAGACTCATCAAAGAAAAAAGGGAGAATACTCAAATCAATAGAATTAGAAATGAATAAGCAGAAGTAACAACTGACACTGCAGAAATACAAAGAATCATGAGAGATTACTACATGCAACTATGGGCCAATAAAATGGACAATCTGGAAGAAATGGACAAATTCTTAGGAAAGCACAACCTTCCAAGAGTGAACCAGGAATGAATTGAAAATAAGAACAGAGCAATCACAAGCACTGAAATTGAAACTGTGATTAAAAATCTTCCAACAGCAAAAGTCCAGGACCAGATGGCTTCACGGGTGAATTCTATCAAACATTTAGAGAAGAGCTAACACCTATCCTTCTCAAACTCTTCCAAATAGAGCAGAGGAAGGAACACTCCCAAACTAATTCTACAAGGCCATCATCACCCTGCTATGAAAACCAAAGATGTCACCAAAAAAAGCAAACTACAGGCCAATATTACTGATGAACATAGATGCAAAGATCTTCAACAAAATACTAGCAAACAGAATCCAACAGCACATTAAAAGGATCATACACCATGATCAAGATGGGTTTATCCCAGGAATGCAAGGATTCTTCAATATAGGCAAATCAATGTGATAATCCACATTAACAAACTGAAGGAAAAAACATATGATCATCACAACAGATGCAGAAAAAGCTTTCAACAAAATTCAACACCCATTTATGATAAAAGCTCTCCAGAAAGAAGGCATAGAGGGAACCTACCTCAACATAATAAAGGCCATATATGACAAAACCCACAGCCAACATCATTCTCAATGGTGAATAACTGATACCATTTCTTCTAAGATCAGGAGCAAGACAAGGTTGCCCACTTTCACCAATATTATTCAACATATTTTGGAAGCTTTAGCTAGAGCAATTGGAGAAGAAAAAGAAATAAAAGAAATCTAAATCAGAAAAGAAGTAAATTTGTCACTATTTGCAGATGACATGATACTATACATAGGGAATCTTAAAGATGTTACCAGAAAACTACCAGAGCTAATCAGTGAATTTGGTAAACTAGCAGGATAAAAAATTATTTCATGGAAATCTCTTACATTCCTATACACTAATGATGAATAATCTGAAAGAGAAATTAAGGAAACACTCCCATTTCCCATTGCAATAAAAACAATAAAATACCTTGGAATAAACGTATCTAAGGAGACAAAAGACCTGTATGTAGAAAACTTTAAGGCACTGATGAAAGATATTAAAGATGATACAAACAGATGGAGAGATATACCATATTCTTGGATTGGAAGGATGAACATTGTGAAAATGACTATACTACCCAAAACAATCTACAGATTCAATGTAATCCCTATCAAACTACCAATGGCATTTTTCACAGAACTAGACCAAAAAATTTCACAATTTGTATGGAAACACAAAAGAATCCGAATAGCCAAAGCACCCTTGAGAAAGAAAAATGGAGCTGGAGGAATCAGCCTCCCAGACTTCAGACTATACTAAAAGCTACAATAATCAAGATAGTATCATATTGGCATAAAAACAGAAACATAGATAAATGGAACAGGATAGAAAGCCCAGAGATATACCCATGCACATATGGTCACCTTATGTTTGATAAAGGAGGCAAGAATATACAATGGAGAAAAGACAGCCTCTTCAATAAGTGGTGCTGGGAAAACTGGACAGCTACATGTAAAAGAATGAACTTTGAACACTTCCTAACACCATACACAAGAATAAGCTCAAAATGGATTAAAGACCTAAATGTAAGGCCAGACACTATAAAACTCTTAGAGGAAAACATAGGCAGAACACTCTATGACATAAATCACAGCAAGTTCATTTTTGACTCAACCCCAAGAGAAATGGAAATAAAAACAAAAATAAACAAATGGGACCAATGGAAATTAAAACCTTTTGCACAGCAAAGGAAACCATAACCAAGATGAGAAGCCAAACCTCAGAATGGGAGAAAATATTTGCAAATGAAACAACTGACAAAGGATTAATCTCCAAAATATACAAGCAGCCCATGCAGCTCAATAACAAAAAAACAAACAACCCAATCCAAAAATGGGCAGAAGAACTTAATAGACATTTCTCCAAAGAAGACATACAGATTGCCAACAAACACACAAAGGGATGTTCAACATCACTAATCATTAGAGAAATGCAAATCAAAACCACTATGAGACAGCTACATGTAAAAGAATGAAATTAGACTACTCCCTAACACCATACACAAAAATAAACTCAAAATGGATTAGAGACCTAAATGTAAGACCAAACACTATAAAACTCTTAGAGGAAAACATAGGAAGAACACTCTTTGACATAAATCACAGCAAGATCTTTTTTGATCCACCTCCTAGAGTAATGGAAATAAAAACAAAAATAAACAAATGGGACCTAATGAAACTTCAAAGCTTTTGCACAGCAAAGGAAACCATAAACAAGACCAAAAGACAACCCTCAGAATGGGAGAAAATATTTGCAAACGAATCAACGGACAAAGGATTAATCTCCAAAATATATAAACAGCTCATTCAGCTCAATATTAAAGAAACAAACACCCCAATCCAAAAATGGGCAGAAGACCTAAATAGACATTTCTCCAAAGAAGACATACAGACGGCCACGAAGCACATGAAAAGATGCTCAACATCACTAATTATTAGAGAAATGCAAATCAAAACTACAATGAGGTATCACCTCACACCAGTTAGAATGGGCATCATCAGAAAATCTACAAACAACAAATGCTGGAGAGGGTGTGGAGAAAAGGGAACCCTCTTGCACTGTTGGTGGGAATGTAAATTGATACAGCCACTATGGAGAACAATATGGATGTTCCTTAAAAAACTAAAAATAGAATTACCATATGACCCAGCAATCCTACTACTGGGCATATACCCAGAGAAAACCGTAATTCAAAAAGATACATGCACCCGAATGTTCATTGCAGCACTATTTACAATAGCCAGGTCATGGAAGCAACCTAAATGCCCATCAATGGACGAATGGATAAAGAAGATGTGGTACATATATACAATGGAATATTACTCAGCCATAAAAAGGAACGAAATTGAGTCATTTGTTGAGACGTGGATGGATCTAGAGACTGTCATACAGAGTGAAGTAAGTCAGAAAGAGAAAAACGGATATCGTATATTAACGCGTGTATGTGGAACCTAGAAAAATGGTACAGATGAGCTCGTTTGCAGGGCAGAAGTTGAGACACAGATGTAGAGAACAGACATATGGACACCAAGGGGGGAAAACTGCGGTGGGGTGGGGATGGTGGTGTGCTGAATTGGGCGATTGGGATTGACATGTATACACTGATGTGTATAAAATTGATGACTAATAAGAACCTGCAGTATAAACAAACAAACAAAACAACTAATACTAAACTTTCATTGGGTTATTTGTATGGAAATATGTTAATATAAATGTTTCAGACATTACATGAAATTTCTAAAAATCTTATATGTTCTGGTATAATGTTATAAGTCATAATCCTAGTTATTACTTTAAAATGTATATCTCAGAAATAACTAATTTTCTTGTCAACTGCATTATTATGAACTTTCATCAAATCTTTAACCGTGGTCATTTTTAAGTCTTTTGTCATTTACAGACAGTTCTGGGTGTACTCTGATGCTTTTGTAAATATGTTCCTATAAAAGGGTTTCATCTTCAGGATATTCATGGAAAAGACTCTGACAAGTACAGGTTTCTGGTACCTGACTGTACTGCTGAACTGAATGAATAAGCATTTTCAGAACTCTAATGAAAAACTGATGAGCTCATAAAAGTGCTAACAGAAGATCAAGATGAAAAAAAAAATTAATTACATGGGACTGAGTGAACTGATGAGGATGAGTATAATTTTTGTGACTTTCTGTTTGAATTTTAAAAAAGAAAAAATCCCACAAGGACTCAGAGGCAAAGAATATACAAATCAATTTTCACTGCAAAGTAAAGGAGCTGTTACAGTGGAGGATTACTGGACTGAATGTCAATATTATGACATAGTATGAGTGTGTTTCATGTTTGGTAATTGCAATCATTGTTGCTTTGTTGTGGTCATCCATGTACAATGCTTGGTGTCAGTCTATTTATCTCTTGTAAAAATAAAATACAGTGTGTGTGTGTGTGAAAAAACAACAAAACAAAACCAAAAAAAACCACTATGAGGTATCACCTCACACCAGTCAGAATGGCCATCATCAAAAAATCTACAATAAATGCTGGAGCAGGTGTGGAGAAAAGGGAACTCTCTTGCACTGTTGCTGGGAATGTAAATTAATACAGCCACTATGGAGAACAGTATGGAAGTTCCTTAAAAAACTAAAATAGAACTACCATATGACCCAGAAATCCCACTACTGGGCATATACTCTGAGAAAACCGTAATTCAAAAAGAGACATGTACAACAATATGCATTAGCATTATTTACAATAGCCAGGACATGGAAGCAGCTTAAGTGTCCATCGACAGATGAATGGATAAAGAAGATGTGGTACATATATACAATGGAACATTACTCAGCCATAAAATGAAACGAAATTGAGTTATTTGTAGTGAGGTGGATGGACCTAGAGTCTGTCATACAGAGTAAAGTAAGTCAGAAAGAGAAAAACAAATACAGTATGCTAACACATATATATGGCGTCTAAAAAAAATGGTTCTGATGAACCTAAGGGCAGGACAGGAATAAAGATGCAGATGTAGAAAATGGATGTGAGGACACAGGGAGGGGTAAGGGTAAGCTGGGACGAAGTGAGACAGTAGCATCGGCATATATACACTACCAAATGTAAAATATATAGCTAGTCAGAAGCAGCTGCACAGGGAGATCAGCTAAGTGTTGTGTGACCACCTAGAGGGGTGGGATAGGGAGGGTGGAAGGGAGGCACAAGAGGGAGGGGTTATGGGGTTATATGTGTATGTATAGCTGGTTCACTTTTTTATACAGCAGAAACGAACACAACATTGTAAAACAATTATACTCCAATAAAGATGTTTTTTAAAAAAAAGCATACATAGAATACCTAGTATTTGTTAAGATACCATTAAGTACTGAGATTTAAAATGATGGCATGTCATATCCTTTACCTTAAGAAATGTACATTGTGTGGGACCAGGAATCCAGTTATGTACATTACTAATTGAAAATGATAACCATTGTAGCAAAAGTATAAGAAAACTAATGTGAGAATACTCACCCAGGGGAGAGTGGGAAAAGATTGGCTTAATGAAGTGTGGGATATACGGAGCTGAACTTGAAGAACAAGTACCTTATTAATAAGGAAAACCATGGGAAAGCATATGGATAGAGGAAGCTGCATGAGAATAGAGCTGGAAGGATGAAAGGACATTGCTCATTTAAAAAACAGTTGTCTGAGAGACAAGCAAAGGAAAATAGAATGTAATTATTCTTTCTATTCTATCGTGGCAAAGGACTTAAAGATTTGTATTTATTTATTTATTTATTTTAAAATTTATTTATTTATTTATTTTTGGCTGTGTTGGGTCTTTGTTGCTGTGCACGGGCTTTCTCTAGTTGCAGTGAGCGGGAGCTACTCTTCATTGCAGTGCGCGGGCTTCTCATTGTTGTGGCTTCTTTTGTTGCAGAGCACGGGCTCTAGGCACGCAGGCTTCAGTAGTTGTGTCTTGCGGGCTCTAGAGCTCAGGCTCAGTAGTTGTGGTGCACGGGCTTAGTTGCTCCGCGGCATATGGGATCTTCCCGGGCCAGGGCTCAAGCCTATGTCCCTTGCATTGGCAGGCAGATTCTTAACAACTGCACCACCAGAGGAGCCCAAAGATTTGTATTTAATTCTTTACTTTTCATAAAATGCAGGATAAAGAGGGAGTAAAGAGAAATTCTTTTACTGCAGTTGGAGAGTAATATAAAGAAATAGTGTATTCTATTTTTAGGAACATATTCTGGAGGCAGGCTCTGGATGCTGATTGAGCACCTGCACTTACACGTTCTGTGACCTTGGGCAAGTTATTCAACCAACCTGAAACTTGGTTTGCTCATCTATAAAATGGTCATAATAACATTACTCCCTTAACAGTGTATTATGGTGTATTGAGTCAATACATGTAAAAGTTTTGGAAATTTTTTCCTGGAAATTATTGATTCTATATATTGTCTAGTCTTTATTTTTGTCAAAAAGCCTCATCCACTAGTTATTTGATAGTTTATTGCTCCACATATTGGTGGATGGGAGTTGGTATTATTATCAATTTATTTAGGGTCAAACTATGTTTTTATATGTAGGCATCATGGGTGCAGGTACCCATATTGCAGAAGGTGCATGGCTATGTACTTCTTTTTCTCAGAGGAAAGCACGTGGCAAAATAGAACGTTAAAGTCACCTGTTTTGACTTTTGAAAAGCCAAAGACCCTTGGAGATTCCCAGGTGCAGACAGACTGCCTTGAATAATCCCCTGAAGGGATTATTTCCCATAGATGAGGAAGAGGCATCTGGAGCTAGTAGAGGGGCTGTTACTGGGAATAGTCTATTCTTTTCTCCCTGGCATCTCCGCTGAGGAGGCAGAAATGCCCAGAGACTGATTGGAGCTTAAGAAGGCAAACTAGAGCCTATTGGGTTGGCCCAAGAATGACATAGGATAAGCCTACGTGAGGGACATTATGAAGCCTGGGACGGTGCTGTCTTTGCGCCAGCCTATGTGACTTTATGACAGAGCATACCACCAACACAACTACTGATATCTCTCAGAAGCTAGGTGAAATCCCAGGGGAGTGAGATGCCAGGAAATCCCTGGAATGACTGAGGTCCTTTATGGCCTGCCAATCAATAGAACGGCTGTACTAAATTTGTCACCAAGTTATGTAAAATAAAGAAATTGACCTGACTTGCCCACCTCAGATTATGGTTACATACTAGCTAAATATTGCCTATAAAGGAAAATATATAATTTCAGACAAATTCAGTTAATTCTTCCTCTTCCTCGGTTTTGCTTTCTTTATCTTGTTACAAGAAATAAAATAGGGTGAAACTGGGAAAGCTAAGTCTCACAAGTTGTCAAACTAGTCCTTAATTCAGTTAAAAGAAACTCAGAGGTTATATTATCCACCAGAAGTGACCACAAATCTAGGGCAAATTTTATACTCAGTTCGTTTTCATTATTCTCCCAAGGCTTATTCTGAGACCCTTTCCAATCATCATCTGTCTCCTTTCTCTGGTCTTCAGGACAACAATTTTTCTCACTCTACCCACTTCTTACCAAAAGTTGTTCTACAATTTCTCTTTTCTCAATTTCTATGATAAGCCCAAGCCTTCATTATTACTATCTGCCTTATAGAATTGATCTGATTATCTAATTAAAGTAATTTAGAGTAAGGTTGAAGGGAACATAATTTTCCCACAGGACATTTGCATTTTGTTAATATGAAGGAAATGCCAGTTACTAGAAAGTATAAGGAAAATACATTTAACACAGGATAATATCTTGAGCTCCTGCTTACTTAATACTTAGTTTTCCAAGATTTCAAATACGTGAGATCAGAGTGAAAACATTATTTCAAGTACCTTATCTCATTTGATCTTCATAATAACCTTTATGGTAGGCAGGACTAGCACCGCCATCCTTAAATGAGCTTATACCAATTGCTCATACCTCTTAATGTTATGCATCAAACTTCTTCTGAACTCAAAATTTTGTGTAATTTTTAAACTCTTCATTAATGCACTCATAATTATTCATTTTAAAGAGTTTTAATAATTTTATTTTACAACAAATATTCAAAGTATGAATTTTAAGTAAAATTCAGTTTCCTCTGACTCAGGATAATAAATGTATAGAAAAAATTAGTTTGACTTTAAAGACTGATTAAAAGTTACTTAGAGGCTTCTAGTTCTTGCTAAGTTAAAGCCTAAAACAAGCTACCCAAGGCTAATGGGAAAAACAGATATAAGTTGCTCCTCTATGCTTAGATGGCTCTGTTCACTCTCTCCTTTTAGGTCTTTAACTCCACAGTGAAATCTCTTGTTTATTGTTCTTTGTTCCTACTTAGAAGGGCTTTATCACATATTAAAATCATAGCTACCAAATGCTAAAGCTGAAAAAAACTTTAAGAACATTTTACTCCAACTTCTACTTTCCAAATTAGGAGATAAGGGGTTTAAAATCCACAAAATTCACAGATTTGCTGCAGGTCACAAATAGAAATCAGGCATTAGGTATTGGTTTCCTAACTCACATATTCTACACTACAGTCAGATTAAAGCCCATTTTAAATTCTAAAGCTATTGATATTTCTCTATCTGAAAATATATATTAATGTCTTTCTCCTCTCCCTTCTCATTAGTCAATAAATCCTGTCTATTAGAGAAATCCACTTATTTCTTTATAACTCTTCTCTACTGAGATAATTTCAGATACCATTATCATGCTTGGTCTGTGTCCTAATTTGTCCTTCTGACTCTAGTCTTATCTCTTATTCTGCCTACTGCAACCTAGACAAATATTCTAAGAGGCAAATATGATCATGTCACTCGCCTCGTTAGACTATTTCAATAATGACAACCAATAACTCATTTACAATTTATTAAGTGTAGTCTTTAGTCTCATTAGTGCATTCAATCCTCACAATTTACAGAGGAGAAAACTGTGGCACCAAGAGGTTAAGAAGCTTGTCAGAGTCATATTGAGTAAACGACAGAAGTAAGGTTCAAACTTCAGAATTCAAGCCCTTAATGCACCGTCTGTGGAGACAACACACCAGGGATCTTACCACAATCTAAACTCCTCCCATGCCACAGGTTGTTGTTGAATATAGAGAAAGTTGAAATGACATTTCTCTCACCCCTTGCTATTACTCATATTCCATAAGCATATTTAAGCCTGAATAAACTCTTGTAATTTCCCAATACCCTATGGTTTCTCCCTCCTCTAGATAAGATGGGATTAAGAATTCTGGAAGACTTAATTGCTGGAAAGATATGGTGTTTCCCTACTTTCATGCAATTAAAATTAAACATGGTATTACACATATAATAATTAAATACCCTATAATTAAGTATATACTATATAATTAATATAAATTATAACTAAGTGTAATTGTAGTATATTATTCACAGTGTATTACACTTATATAAATATATAAGTATATTATATGTTGTGTAAGGAAACACAATTAAGTTATTTTTTCTGAAATAGAGAGAAAGATATTTCAAATACCAAATTCTTAATATTTATTTCAAAATTTTTTGAACCCCTGCTTTTCTGGAGCCCTGATCCTGTACTTAGCTTGCCTGTTAGATAACTTGGCTTAGTCCTCTGGGGTTCTCTTTCTGTTCATGCTTTTTTTTTTTTTTAACATCTTTATTAGAATATAATTGCTTTACAATGTTGTTTAGTTTCTGCTTTATAACAAAGTGAATCAGCTATATATATACATATATCCCCATATCTCCTCCCTCTTGCATCTCCCTCCCACCCTCCCTATCCCACCCCTTTAGGTGGACACAAAGCACCAAGCTGATCTCCCTGTGCCATGAGGCTGCTTCCCACTAGCTATCTATTTTACATTTGGTAGTATTTATAAGTCCAGTCCACTCTTTCACTTCGTCCCAGCTTATGCTTCCTCCTCTGCTTGTCCTCAAGTCCATTCTCTACGTCTGCATTTTTATTCCTGTCCTACCCCTAGGTCCTTCAGAACCATTTGTTTTTTTTTGTTGTTGTTTTGTTTTGTTTTTTTAGGCTCCATATATATGTGTTAGCATACAGTATTTGTTTTTCTCTTTCTGATTACTTCACTCTGTATGACAGACTCTAGATCCATCCACCTGACTACAAATAACTCAGTTTCGTTTCTTTCTTTGGCTGAGTAATATTCCATTGTATATATGTGCCACATCTTTATCCATTCATCTGTCGATGGACACTTAGGTTGCTTCCATGTCCTGGCTATTGTAAATAGAGCTGCAATGAACATTGTGGTACATGACTCTTTGAATTATGCTTTTCTCAGGGTATATGTCCAGTAGTGAGATTGATGGGTTGAATGGTAGTTTTATTTTTAGTTTTTTAAGGAACCTCCATACTGTTCTCCATAGTGGATGTATCAATTTACATTCCCACCAACAGTGCAAGAGGGTTGCCTTTTCTCCACACCCGCTCCAGCATTTATTGTTTGTAGATTTTGTTTGATGGCCATGCTGACTGGTGGGATGTGATACTTCATTGTAGTTTTGATTTGCATTTCTCTAATGATTAGTGATGTTGAGTATCCTTTCATGTGTTTGTTGGCAATTGGTATATCTCCTTTGGATAAATGTCTATTTAGGTCTTCTGCCCATTTTTGGATTGGATTGTTTGTTTTTTTGATATTGAGTTGCATGAGCTGCTTGTAAATTTTGGAGGTTAATCCTTTGTCAGTTGCTTCATTTGCAAATATTGTCTCCCATTCTGAGGGTTGTCTTTTCATTTTGTTTATGGTTTCCTTTGCTATGCAAAAGATTTTAAGTTTCATTGGGTCCCATTTGTTTATTTTTGTCTTAATTCCATTTCTCTAGGAGGTGGTCAAAAAGGATCTTGTTGTGATTCATCTCATAGAGTGTTCTGCCTATGTTTTCCTCTAAGAGTTTTATAATGTCTGGCCTTATATTTAGGTCTTTAATCCATTTTGAGTTTATTTTTGTGTATGGTGTTAGGAAGTGTTCTAATTTCATTCTTTTACATGTAGCTGTCCAGTTTTCCCAGCACCACTTATTGAGGAAGCTGTCTTTCTCCATTGTATATTCCTGCCTCCTTTATGAAAAATAAGGTGATCATATGTGTGTGGGTTTATCTCTGGGCTTTCTATCCTGTTCCATTGATCTATATTTCTGTTTTTGTGCCAGTACCATACTGTCTTGATTACGGTAGCTTTGTAGTATAATCTGAAGTCCGGGAGACTGGTTAATCCAGCTCCATTATTCTTTCTCAAGATTGCTTTGGCTATTTGGGGTCTTTTGTGTTTCCATACAAATTGTGAAAATTTTTGTTCTCGTTCTGTGAAAAATGCCATTGGTTTTTTGATAGGGATTGCATTGAATCTGCAGATTGCTTTGGGTAGCATAGCCATTTTTAGAATGCTGATTCTTCCAACAAAAGAACATGGTATACCTCTCCATCTGTTTGTATCATCTTTAATTTCTTTCATCAGTGTCTTATAGTTTTCTACATACAGGTCTTCTGTCTCCTTAGGTAGGTTTATTCCTAAGTATTTTATTCTTTTTGTTGCAATGGTAAATGGGAGTGTTTCCTTAATTTCTGTTTCAGATTTTTCATCATTAGTGTATAGGAATGCAAGAGATTTCTCTGCATTATTTTTTATCCTGCTACTTTACCAAATTCGTTGATTAGCTCTAGTAGTTTTCTGGTAGCATCTTTAGTATTCTCTATATATAGTATCATGTCATCTGCAAACAGTGACAGCTTTACTTCTTCTTTTCTGACTTGGATTCCTTTTATTTGTTTTTCTTCTCTGATTCCTGTGGCTAAAGCTTCCAAAACTGTGTTGAATAATAGTGGTGAGAGTGGACAACCTTGTCCTGTTCCTGATCTTAGAGGAAATGGTTTCAGTTTTTCATCATTGAGACCGATGTTGGCTGTGGATTTTGTCATATGTGGCCTTTATTATATTGAGGTACTTCCCTCTATGCCTATTTTCTGGAGGTTTTTTTTTTTATCATAAATGGGTGTTGAATTTTTCAAATCTTTTTCTACATTTATTGAGATGATCATATGGTTTTTCTCCTTCAATTTGTTAATATGGTTTATCACATTGATTGATTTGTGTATATTGAACAATCCTTGCATTCCTGGGATAAACCCCACTTGATCATGGTGTATGATCCTTTTAATGTGCTCTTGGATACTGTTTCCTAGTATTTTGTTGAGGATTTTTGCATCTATGTTCATCAGTTATATTGGCCTGTAGTTTTCTTTCTTTGTGACATCATTTTCTGGTTTTGGTAGCAGTGTGATGGTGGCCTCATAGAATGAGTTTGGAAGTGCTCCTCCCTCTGCTCTATTTTGGAAGAGTTTGAGAAGGATAGGTGTTAGCTCTTCTCTAAATGTTTGATAGAATTCGCCTGTGAAGACATCTGCTCCTGGGCTTTAGTTTGTTGGAAGATTTTTAATCACAGTCTCCATTTCAGTGCTTGTGACTGGTCTGTTCATATTTTCTATTTCTTCCTGGTTCAGTCTCGGCAGGTTGTGCTTTTCTAAGAATTAGTCAATTTCTTCCAGGTTGTCCATTTTATTGGCATATAGTTGCTTGTAGTAATCTCTCATTATCCTTTGTATTTCTGCAGTGTCACTTGTTACTTCTGCTTATTCGTTTCTAATTCTATTGATTTGCATCTTCTCCCTTTTTTTCTTGATGAGTCTGGCTAACGGTTTATCAATTATGCTTATCTTCTCAAAGAACGAGCTTTTAGTTTTATTGATCTTTGCTATTGTTTCCTTCATTTCTTTATCATTTATGTCTGATCTGATCTTTATGAATTCTTTCCTTCTGCTAACTTTGGGTTTTTTTGTTCTTTTTTTCTGTAATTGATTTAAGTGTATGGTTAGGTTGTTTATTTGACATGTTTGTAGCTGCTTGAGGTAGGACTGTATTGCTATAAACTTCTCTCTTAGAACTGCTTTTGCTGCATCCCATAGGTTTTGGGTCATTGTGTTTTCATTGTCATTTGTTTCTAGGTATTTTCTGATTTCCTCTTTGATTTCCTCAGTGATCTCTTGGTTATTTAGCAATGCATTGTTTAGTCTCCATGTGTCTCTTTTTTTTCCAGATTTTTTTCCTGTAGTTAATATCTAGTCTCATAGCATTGTGGTTGGACAAGATACTTGATATGATTTCAATATTCTTAAATTTGCCAAGACTTGATTTGTGACCCAAGTTATGATGTATCCTGGAGAATGTTCCATGAGCACTTAAGAAGAACGTGTATTTTGTTGTTTTTGGTTGGAATATAAATATCAATTAAGTCCATCTTTTTTAATGTATCATTTAAAACTTATGTTTCCTTATTTATTTTCATTTTGGATGATCTGTCCATTGGTGAAAGTGGGGTGTTAAAGTCCCCTACTATGATTGTGTTACTGTCGATTTCCCCTTTTATGGCTGTTAGCATTTGCCTTATGTATTGAGGTGCTCCTATGTTGGGTGCATAAATATTTACAATTGTTATATCTTCTTCTTGGATTGATCCCTTGATCATTATGTAGTGTCCTTTTTTATCTCTTTTTATAGTCTTTATTTTACAGTCTATTTTGTCTGAAGTGAGAATTGCTACTCCAGCTTTCTTTTGATTTCCATTTGCATGGAATATATTTTTTCCATCCCTTCCCTTTCAGTCTGTATGTGTCCCTAGATCTGAAGTGGGTCCCTTGTAGATAGCATATATATGGGTCTTGTTTTTGTATCCATTCAGCCAGTCTATGTCTTTTGGTTGGAGCATTTTATCCATTTACATTTAAGGCAATTATTGATATGTATGTTCCAATTTTCTTAATAGTTTTGTGTTTCTTATTGTAGGTCTTTTCCTTCTCTTATATTTCCTGCCTAGAGAAGTTCTTTTAGCATTTGTTGTAAAGCTGGCTTGGTGATGCTGAATTCTCTTAGCTTTGCTTGTCTGTGAAGGTTTTAATTTCTCCATCTAATCTTAATGAAGTCATTGCTGGGTAGAATAACCTTGGTTGTAGGTTTTTCCCTTTCATCACTTTAAATATGGCCTGTCATTCCCTTCTGGCTTTCAGAGTTTCTGCTGAAAGATCAGCTGTTAACCTTTTGGAGATTTCCTTGTGTGTTATTTTCCCTTGCTGCTTTTAATATTTTTTCTTTGTATTTAATTTTTGATAGTTTGTTTAATATGTGTCTTGGCATGTTTCTCCTTGGATTTATCCTGTATGGGACTCTCTGCTCTTCCTGGACTTGACTGACTGTTTCCTTTCCCATATTAAGGAAGTTTTCAACTCTAATCTCTTCAAATATTTTTTCAGTCCCTTTCTTTTTCTCTTCTTCTTCTGGGAGCCCTGTAATTCAAATGTTGGTATGTTTAATGTTTTCCCAGTGGTCTCTAAGACTATCCTCAATTCTTTTCATTATTTTTTCTTTATTGTGCTCTGCAGTAGCTATTTCCACTATTTCATCTTCCAGGTTCCTTATCTGTTCTTCTGCCTCAGTTATTCTGCTATTGATTCCTTCTAGAGAATTTTAAATTTCATTTATTGTGTTGTCCATCATTGTTTGTTTGCTCTTTCATTCTTCTAGGTCTTTGTTAAACGTTTCTTGTATTTTCTGCATTCTATTTCCAAGATTTTGGATCATCTTTATTATCATTATTCTGAATTCTTTTTCAGGTAGTCTGCCTCTTTCCTCTTCATTTGTTTAGTCTGGTGGATTTTTACTTTGCTCCTTCATCTGCTGTGTGTTTCTCTGGCTTATTTTGCTTCACTTACTGTGTTTGTGGTCTCCTTTTTGCAGGCTGCAGGTTCATAGTTCCCATTGTTTTTGGTGTCTGCCCCCAGTGGCTAAGGTTGGTTCTGTAGGTTGTGTAAGCTTCCTGATGGAGGGGATTAGTGCCTGTGTTCTGGTGGATGAGTCTGGATCTTGTCTTTCTGGTGGGCAGGACCACATCCTGTGGTGTGTTTTGGGGTGTCTGTGACCTTATTATGACTTTAGGCAGCCTCTCTGCTAATGGATGGGGTTGTGTTCCTGTCTTGCTAGTTGTTTGGCATAGGGTGTCCAGCACTTGTAGCTTGCTGGTTGTTGAGTGGAGCTGGATCTTAGTGTTGAGATGGAGATCTCTAGGAGATATTTCGCAGTTTGATATTACGTTGAGCTGGGAGGTCTCTGTTGGACCAATGTCTTGAACTCAGCTCTCCCACCTCAGAGGCACAGACCTGACACCCTCCCAGAGCACAAAGACCCTGTCAGCCACACAGCTCAGGAGAAAAGCGAGAAAAACAGGAAGGAAGTAAGAAAAAAGTAAAATAAAATAAAAACTAAAAAATAATTATTAAAATTAAAAAAATTAAAATGTAATTTTAAAAAAAGAAAAGAAAAGAAGAAAGAAAGATAGACCGGAGCAACCAAATCAGAAAACAATGATAACAAGTGCTAAAAATTATACTAAAAAAAAATAATAATAAAAATAAAGGACAGAGAGAACCCTAGGACAAATGGTAAAAGCAAAGCTATACAGATAAAATCACACAAAGAAGCAAACATATACACACTCACAAGAGGAGAAGAAGGAAAAAAATATATATCTATATATATATTTAAAAAAAGGAGGCAGAGAACAGCCAAATCAATAAACAAATCTACCAATAATAATAAACTATAAATACTAAACTAAGATAAACATAAATCCAGGAAAAAATTAGATGTAGAAAGCAAACCCCAAGTCTATGGTTTTCCCCAAAGTCCACTGCCTCAATTTTGGGATGATTCATTGTCTATTCAGGTATTCCACAGATGCAGCGTACATTAAGTTGATTGTGGACATTTAGTCTCCTGCTCCTGAGGCTGCTGGGAGAAATTTCCCTTTCTCTCTATGTTCGCCTAGCTCCTGGGCCACAGGTTTCAAGTTGGCCCTGCATCTGCGTGTAGGTTGTCTGAGGACATCTGTTCTTCACTCAGACAGTATGGGGTTAAGGTAGCAGCTGTTAGGGGGCACTGGATCACTCAGGCTGGGGGGAGGGGGGTATGGAATGGGGCGCAAGCTTGTGGCGGCAGAGGCCAGTGTGAAGTTGCAACAGCCTGAGGGGCACTGTGTGTCCTCCCGGGAAAGTTGTCCCTGGATCACAGGACCCTGGCAGTGGCAGGCTGCACAGCCTCCCAGGAGGGGAGGTGTAGATAGTCACCTGTGTTTGCACACAGGCTTCTTGGTGGCTGCAGAAGTAGCCTCAGTGTTTCATGCCTGTCTCTGGTGTCTGCACTGGTAGCCGTGGCTCACGCCCATCTCTGGAGCTCATTTAGGCAGTGCTTTGAATCCCCTCTCCTCGTGTACCCCAAAACAATGGTCTCTTGCCTCTTAGGCAGGTCCAGACTTTTCCCAGAATCCTTCCCAGCTAGCTGTGGTGCACTAACCCTCTTCAGGCTGTGTTCACGCAGCCAACCCCAGTCTTCTCCCTGGGATCTGACCTCCAAAGCTGAAGCCTCAGCTTCCAGCCCCCACCAGCCCTGGCAGGTGAGCAGACAAGCCTGTCAGGCTGATGAGTGCTGGTAGGTCCTGATACTCTGTGTGGGAATCTCTCCACTTTGCCCTCTGCACCCCTGTTGCCATACTCTCCTCCATGGCTCTGAAGCTTCCCCACACCGTCCAGCCCCTGTCTCTGCCAGTGAAGGGACTTCCTGGTGTGTGGAAACTTTTCCTCCTTCACAGCTCCCTCCCAGAGGTATAGGTCCCGTCCTTATTCTTTTGTCTCTGTTTTTTCTTTATTCTTTTGCCCTACCCAGGTACATGGTGAGTTTCTTGCCTTTTGGGAAGTCTGAGGTCTTCTGCCCACGTTCAGTAGGTGTTCTTTAGGAGTTGTTCCACATGTAGATATATTTCTGATGTATTTTTGGGGAGGAAGGTGATCTCCATGTCTTACTCCTTCACCATCTTGAAGGTCTCTCTCTCTCTCTCTGTTCATGCTTTTTGCCTAACTAATTTACTAAATTTTCAGAATTCTGGAAAGATTACTGCATTTTGTAATAGTTTTCTCTGAGTCTGGGTTAGCCACTCAGACTTTCTTCTGTCTGTCACAGCCCTCTGCACATTCCCTCTAATGTGGCTCTTTATCATACTGCCCATTTATTTGTCTATCTCCTTAACAGAATAATTGTATAATCAGCATCTGTTACATCCTAGCAGATTACAAGTAATCAATTTTTACAGACCAAATAAATATGTGAATGAGAGTTAAGTCCTATCATTATACTCTATCTGTATTATAAATACAACAAGTTAGAAATTCAGAGATACTGGTTTTAATCTTGAGTCTATAATAAAATCATGGTCACCATCTCTTCATTTCCTAACAAAATAAATTTTTGAAAAAAATGTTTTACCTACACCATAGGCACTGCATGAGGATTTAAGAAGATAATGTGAATAAGAGCAATTAAAAAGGAGAATTTTGTCAAAGAAACATATTATTTTTATTTTTATAAAATGTATTGATACCTCTGAACAACATTTGCTACTTACTGAACATCACATAATGGGCAACAAAAGGTTACTACCATGGTGTTCAGATCTTGAGTCTTTAAAGCTGGAACAGTAATGAGTCTTGACAATATGGATTAAGGGGATAAAACATGAAGGAAGGCCACCCCTCAGTATCACTGGATAAAATCAATAGAGTGTTCAGGAGAGCTGGCTGCTGGCTTGATTTGGCAAAACTAGCTAAAAACTAGCATTGGATAAATAAACATGAAAGGAAAGTGACTGATTTACATAATTAGGTGAATTCCATTCCACCCTTTCCTACTGGAGTCAGTTGAGAAATTGCTATAGCTGGAGGGACCCAGGAAGCATTTATTTTGCAGTGGAGTGGAAGTAGGGACAGCATAACTCATTATGAAGTAGACACTCTGCGTCATGTCCAGAAATCTTTTGGTGGACAGAGTCCAAAATATATGGATGATCTATTTTGTATGTATAGGTACTACTTATTTCCAAAATTCAAAGCAGTGTTTCATGTGGGAAGAATACTTCACTAAGAGGTGAATACTTCACCTGATGACTGGATTTCTTCCTTTCACTAGATGTGTAGCCCAAGGCAAGTTATTTAGCCTCTATTTCTTATCTGGGAAAATTAGTGGAAAATATTTGCTGCATCTATCAGGCAGGGTTATTGTATGGATTTAACTTCCCCCAAAGATAGTGAGAAAGGGATGGAGAACCTAGGCTCCACAGCAGAATAAAACCATTAATAGGCACATTGGGCATTACAATTAATCTAGTTCTCACAATTGGATTGTCTAAGATACACAGACTGAGGCTTTTCTAATAATACAAGTTTTAGGTAAGCCACCATAACAGGGATTCTTTGAATTTCAGGTCTCTAAGAAATAACTGGGGTTGGGGCAGGAGGCAACACCTGTTAAAATGCCAATATTTAAGGCTCATCTTTAAGGGCTGATTCAGTAATTTTGGGATGGAACTAAAATGTGTATTTTTAAAGAGCACTCCAAATAATTCTATTGTGGGTAGTCCAAGGATTGCACTTTGAGAAGCATGTGTATCCAATCTGTAGTCTTGATGTATAAACAATTAACTGTACTGTTAACTTTTACAATGATGTCTCATTAATTCACTATCATTACAGAAGGTGCACTACTCTGTACAATTATTTTCCAGAAAATTGAAGCATCCTTTTAAAAATGGGACTTTCCTTTGTTTTAAAAATTTAGTGAGTATTTTTTAAAATATAGTACTAATATTTGGTCTTCTTACTGAACTTCCATACTCAGTATCATTCCTATGGTTATTAACTTTACCATGAGTTGATGCAATAGTGTTCCTCAGTGTTATTAAGGCATACAGTAAAATTTATCTATATGCTTAAAATGACCCTTGCTGGTTGTAAAATTACAATTTAAGGGTAGGATTATTATAGCTGTTTTAATAGTTTATTTTGAAATAATTTTAATCTTTAAAAAAGCAAGTACAGTCCAGAAAACTTCCCATTTCCACACAGGTTACCCAACTATTAAAATTCCATTCTACTGCATTTGCTCCATAACCTGCCTCTCCAACCCCTCTAAATATTCTAGTGTTTATTACACCCAAATAAGGAAACGCTCTTCTATCTAATCACTATACAACCTTCTAAATCAGGAAATCAACATGAAACATGAAAACACTATTGCCGTCCAACTATGTCTCTTTTTTCTTTCTTGTTGAAGTTCTCATTCAGAAACAACCATTAATTTAATTATTATGTTAATACAGGCCTCTCCAACCTGCAATAGTTTCTGAGCCTTTCTTTGTCTTTAGTATCTTAGACATTTAGTCTATAGGTCTTAAATTCTGTAGGATGACTTTTAACTGGATTTTTCTCCATTACCTCATGATCAGACCCATGGCATGTTTTCTTGGCAGAAATTCAAAGAGAGAGAGAGAGATTCTGTGTTCTTCTTAGTGATTCATAACGGGTGCATTGAATATCCCTACATCCCACCCACCACTAATAATGTTAACCATAAATGCTTTATCCTGTTATTGTCTGCCCCACTATAAATTCACATTTTTCCTTTGCAAATGATGAGTATTTTCCTAGAGTACACCAATGTTCTGTTCTTCATTAAACTGTTGCCCATAAGCCTTAGCTTCCTTTGTCAACTCCTAATCATGGTTGACATGAAACAATTAGCACTAAGATGATTGTCATACTGTGACTTTCAATTTTCATCATTTTTTCTACATCTATTAGGGGCATTCTACTGCAAAGTAGAGCTTTCCGTTTCCCCACTACTTATAAATTTATTCATAATTTATTTATAGCAGTATGAACTCATGGATTTCTATTTTATTCAATGTTTTGAATCTGTTGCCATTATTATTTATTGTGATACTCTAATCTTCCCATATTTGGACAGAAGGGATTCCTTTTAACCTGGCTCTTGTGTCTTCTCGACATGTTTCTGACATTCATTCAGCATATGCCACAATAAGTTGTTCTCAGCTCTTCTTGTTCTTTCCCTCTCATAGTCCTAGAATGTTGCATTTCTTTAAAGAACCTTGATGGTATTTAGAAACCAAGATCTGGGTACTGGATGTATTCACTATGGGGTGTCATTACTTTTAGGTCTTTTAGAAAATGAGCTATGTAATATACATATTTATGTGTATGGATTCTAACATCAGGGATAATTTCTCGCTCTACCCTTTGAAGATTTTGAAGTGCTTTCTCCAATGAGAAACCTGGTTTTCATTCCTTCAGTGTATTTACTTATTTGCTCAATATAACCAATGTCACCACTATGCTCTTTATTTCCTCCATCTCTGCCATCTGCTACATCTGCACACACCCCGTTCAGCATGCTGTGTCCTAGGCTGCCAACATGCTTTGTGTAGCTTCCCCTGCTATAGAGTGTTTTGTAATCAGGTGCTAGTGAGTATTTTACAGTGCTTTTGTCTGGTGTTTTATACCCTGCACAGCACCTCACATCTTTGGACACTGGCAGGCACAGTGTTGTTGTGTCTCAGAACGTCTCCTCTCCCTACTCTCACCACTATTCAGCAAGCTCTCTGGTACCCCTCAACAACTGTGCTCTGTGAAGAGAAGGAAAAAGAAGATGGGAAGAGCAAGGACAATGGGAATGGAAAATTATTATTGGCTTTTACATGCCCTTCCCTTGTATGAGACTATCAGCAGTTGCTTTTTCTGCTGTCAATATGCTTATCTCTAATGATCATTCTCTCACATCTATGTACTTGATGTTTACATCAAGGTTGTCTACTAAAGATACTTATTGTCTCTGTGCATTAGGTTACTCATCTGTGTTATGGGATTATTACATTGCATAGCTGATAAAGTTGTTGTGGGGTTAAATGAGTTAATAAAGAAAAAGTGCTTGGAATAGTGTTCATTTCAGTGTGAGCACTTAATAAACACTAATAAACACTAATGGTTATTTTATTCCTGTGTGGGCTGAGTGTTGACACCAGAAGCTCTGTTTTCAGGCTCAGCAATGGACATCCAGATTGGTGAAGTTCAGATTTTCCTGATCTGTTAGCACTTGGAAGATCTGACCACAGAAGCAGATTAGTGCTTTTGAAAACTTTGTTCATGAAGAAACAGGCTATAGGTCAGGGACACTTTTACTGTGGCCAAAACAACACGGGGGTCTTGGGAAGAGGTCATGGGAATCACAAATGCTACCTTCTTTATAAATAAAGTGTGAACATTTTTGATAGGCTAAAATGGATGGGAAAAAATGACTGTAGAAACATAATACTTTAAACTCACACCCTTCATGCCCTTTTATTTCTCTTTGCAGTCTTTAGTGCTATTTGAGGTTCTTTGTTTTGTGTTACCTGTTTTTAAATATGTTTCATGTATAAGTCAGCTTTAATTCTCTTCCACGCGGTAATTTTTATCTCTCCATCACCTAGAAATGGCAAGGCTTTATATACAGACTTACTTAAGGAGAATATAGTAACTCCTAATTCTTTTGCCATTTTCTGAGTCTGTCTCTATTGCAGCAAATATTCCATTGTTGCCTCAGTGGTGTCAAGTCATTAGTTGCAAACAATCTGATCCAAGCATAAAGATATATAGCATAAAGTGATGTTAAATTGTGGCAGTTGTAACCAAGCTCATCCTAAGGAGCAGATGGAATTGATCATTTACCACCTTATCAAGAACTTGGTGTTTTATTTATCATTTTTCCAGTGTCTGTCATTCACACTACAGACAACCAGACAAAATATTCCTTATAGAACCTACAGTACTTTCTTGATTAGTATGTCCCTGGTTGTTGCCTCATTGCAACAGGATCATTCTTCTGATCAGCTGACAGAACCTGAGGGTTCTCAAGTAACATTGACTAATTTCACCCAGAGTCCTTGACCAGGCCATTCATCTCCTTAAGTATATTTTTAAGAGTTTCAAAAAAGTTTCAAAACTAGCATATGGCAGTTAATTTGGATCTTAAGTCTCTACTTTGAAAAAACAAATGATCATCAAGCTGTTTCAAACCTTAACCTGCAATTAACAGGAATAAGTTATTATCCAAACAAAAATCTTTTAATTAATCAAGACAACATGAAAGTCAGAATTAAGTTATGCTACCAAGACCATCTGTTGCCAGGCACACACAGATTTTCTTCTTCTACTGAAACAATACTTTGTCTTATGTAAATTTAAAAGCTAGTTGTTGTTGTTGTTGTTGTTTTTAAGTTAATTAAACTCAGTTCACTTAATGACTTAAGTGTTGGCTGCAGTAAAAAGTTATCACACATTTCCATAAAAGAGAAAGACAGTAGAATACAACAAATAAATGAAGAATAGGGCAAAAGAAACAGTTACCAATTTGTCAGGGAAAGAATGACAGAGAAGTGAAAGATTTCATTATTAACAATAATGACAAAATCCATCTAATCTGCCATGAAATTATGATCCAATAGCAAACAATCTTTTGTCTTCTTGATTTCTTAACAAACTGCAATTTAGTTATCTAGCAATTTTAAACACGTAGGATGCAGACAAGTCTGGGAAAGAAATAAAATCTGAAACATTTACAAGTGAACAAAAAATAGAAGTCCCCAAACAAGTGTCAATTAGCATGCCACTCATGCAATGCTCAAAATTTATTTATGAAGTTGTTTTGAACACAATTATAACTATTTGCCACTAAGTTTATGTTTGCAAGACTATAATAGGTAAAATGCAGAAAATTGGAAAATTTTTCCAATTTTAAAACAAGTTATAAGAAGAAACAGCATAGAGTAACACAAAATTATAACTGATAACATGAAAGGAGACAGAGAATGTTAAATAAATACTCAAAAGGGATTTTAAAAATCTGTGTATAGCTATTTCTTGCAGTGAGATATAGCCTATATATTTCATGAGATCCTGAAAACATTATTATAGTGCAACTGAAAGTATTGTAATAAATATTGACACAAGAATAATGTTATATTATGCTTACTTACCATAACTTAAGAAAGTAATTATGCACTGCATTTAATGTTATAAAAATTTAAATTAAAAATAATTTAGGATCCAAAAAACGTGTTTAATAGAACAACATGTTTGTTTCCCTGGTAAGCTAGGTTTAAAAGGCTACCTTATATTTTTCTGGTTTAAAGTTAATGTGGCCTAAGAAATTTAAAGAATACCTATGGTAGACTATGGGCTTTATAGAATAAGTTTACATTAGACTACTTTTTAAGCTAACTTGGAAGACAATTTTAAGTGAAAGATAGAACTGGGCTTTCTATAAGTCCTTTATGTAAATTGTGAAGCCATTCAGTATTCATATTGAAATATAAAAACCTAGGAGATAAGTTTTTAGAAGTGTTTATCAAATACTTTTCATCATAACCCTAGTTTCAGCTCCTAGTTCAATGAAACTTTAGTATGAAAGAAGAAAATTTTTCTTAAATTTCACTTCCCTACATACTTACTTTCTGGTCAAATGTTGAAACTCTCAAAATAATCGATAGTTCTGTAGTTGATTTTCTTCAGAAGAATACTTCACCCTCACTTTCAGTTGTGTGTTCTGATTCTTTGGTAGAAAAAAAAATCCCAGAATATTCAAAGAAGGGCACAAGTCTGGGTTCCTTCATATTCATGCTAATGCTACATATAAGGATTGGCTAATTTACAAGTTTGCTAAAAAATTCCAAAATAATGAGATTTTTGGATTACTTGATACTGGCCATTCATCAACTAGTGAATAGCAGGGTCTTATGGGTGTAAAAGTGGCCTGAGAATACCAATTTGAGGAAAAGAGCTGTCAGTGATAAAATGTTTCACACATACAGTAGAAATTCAGGGGATTAAGGGGCTCCATGGAGAAGGAGAAATGCAGTAGTTAATTTCATGAGCAGTAAAGAGGAATGAAGAAGTGCTGAAGGCAGACTTCTTTGCATAGTTATATTTAAGTCAATCCTGGATGGTTAATGCAGCTTGCTGTGCCAGAAGGCTCTGAAACGTGTGTGTGTGTGTGTGTTTGTGTGCATGTGTGTGTATGTGTGTGTGTGTTGGGTTAAGAGGATAACTAGCAGAGGATACCATAGACACCCAAAGACTGAGTGTCTCACAGTATATTTCTGTTTCTTTGTGAGAATTTTCCTAAAGTGAGAGAGAGAGAAAGAGAGAGACCTTAAAAATAATCTAAAATCTTAAAGCTTAAAAGAGTCTCTACATATATTTATACTACTGATCTTATTTAATACACAGGAAATAAAGGCCCACAAATATCATGTTACTGATCCAACGACATAAAGAGATTATTTCAGAACCATGATGAGAAACTTATCATATAATTTGTCATGCACTGTTTTGTTTTATTTTGATTTCCCTATCCCAATGTGCTATACCAGATATATGACTGCATAATCTTTGTGATTTATGTGAGTAGCTGACAAATAAACATGAATGAGAAGAGAGAAATATTGATAGGGTGTGGGATCTTATAACTCTCTAATGAACTATTCTTTTAGGTTTTGTATTTGGGATTGATTTAAAATTACCAATCTTCCCCCGCCCCCACTGCCATTCCCTCCCTTCTTCCTTCCTTCCTCTTACTTTTCTTCCTCTCCTCCACCCATCTCTTCTCACTGCCCCATACCCCCATCATTATCACATTCTTTTTATATGTATCTTCCTTTAATGCTTTGTTTTCTTTTGTTTTCCAATTTAGCTTTCCTTTCCACTGAAATGTTGTGATTGCTCTCCATATAATCTATTGATGAGTATGACCTGGTTAACATTCTATTTACTCAGATCTGCCTTTTATTCAGTAGCATTTGGTTAAAGAGGAAAATATTTATTTGAGACAATACAATGAAAAGATTATGTGGCTCTATAATTATGAATTTTAATGAAAATTATGTCTGTGTGTTAATATAAAAGCAATAATGTCATTCACTTTTGGAATACTAATGGAATAGTTTAATCCTCACATAAGATTCTATGGAAAGTATCATAGTTTGTACTAAGAAGACAAATGAACTCTTTTCATGCTTTAAACTTCATGTTCATTTTTCATCATAAATGTTTTTAAAAGTTCTCATTAAGCAAAAAGCGATTTTCTTTTGTTTGGTGAATTCAAGATTCAACAACTATATATGTTCTTGATATTTCTCTTTTTTAATTTTTTTTTGAATTGAATTATAGTTATTTTCAAGTGTACAGCAAAGTGATTGAGCCATATATAAAAGTATATATATAATATATATACTTTTTCAGATTCTTTTCCCATATAGGCTATTACAAAATTTTGAGTATAGTTCCCTGGACTACATACTAGGCCCTTGTTTCTTATATATTTTATATACAGTAGTGTGTATATGTTATTCCCAAATTCCTAATTTATCCCCACCAACACCTTTCCCTTTTGGTAACCATAAGTTTGCTTTCTATGCCTGTGAGTCTGTTTCTATTTTGTAAGTAAGTTCATTTGTATCATTTTTTTAAGATTCCACATGTAAGTGATGTCATATGATATTTGTCTTTCTTTGTCTGACTTACTTCACTTAACTGATAATCTCTAGGTCCATCCATTTTGCTGCAAATGGCATTATTTCATTGTTTTTTATGGCTGAGTAATATCCATTGTATATATATACCATGCCTTCTTTATCCATTCATCTGTCAATGGGCAATTAGATTGTTTCCATCTGTTAGCTACTGTACATAGTGCTGCTATGAACATTGGTGTGTATTTATCTTTTCATATTATGTTTTTCTCCAGACATATGCCCAGGAGTGGGATTGTAGGATATGGTAGTTCTATTTTTAGCTTTTTTAAGGAACCTCCATACTATTCTCCATAATGGCTGTGGCAATTTACATTCCCACCAACAGTGTAGGAGGGTTCCCTTTTCTCCACACCCTCTCCAGCATTTATTATTTGTAGACTTTTTGATGGTGGCCATTCTGACTTGAGTGAAGTGAAACCTCATTGAATTGATAGTTTTGATTTGCATTTATCTAATAATTAGTGACGTTGAGGCATGTTTCATGTGCCTTTTGGCTGTTTGTCTTCTTTGGAGAAATGTCTATTTAGATCTTCTGCCCATTTTTTGATTGGGTTATTTTCTTGATATTGAACTGTATGAGCTGTTTGTATATTTTGGAGACTAATACCTTGTCAGTGGCATCATTGGAAATATTATCCTCCCATTCTGTAGGTTGTCTTTTAATTTTGTTTATGGTTTCTTTTGCTGTGCAAAAGCTTTTAAGTTTAATTAGGTCCTATTTGTTTATCTTTGTTTTTAGTTTCATTACTCTAGGAGGTGAATCCAAAAAGATTGCTGTGATTTATGTCAAAGAGTGTTCTGCCTATGTTTTCCTCTAGGAGTTTTATAGTATCCAGTCTTATATTTAGGTCTTTAATCCATTTTGAGTTATTTTTATGTATGGTGTTAGAGAATGTTCTAACTTCATTCTTTTACATTTAGCTGTCCAGTTTTCCCAGCACCACTTATTTAAGAGACTGTCTTTACTCCGTTGTATATTCTTGCATTCTTTGTCATAGATTAATTGACCTGAGATGCATGGGTTTGTTTCTGGGCTTTCTATCCTGTCCCCATTGCTCTATATTTCTGTTTTTGTGCCAGTATCATACTGTTTTGATTACTGTAGCTTTCTAGTATAATCCAAAGTTAGGGAGCCTGATTCTTTCAGCTCCATTTTTCTTTTTCAAGATAGCTTTGGCTATTTGAGGTCTTATGTGTTTCCATACAAAATTTAAAAAATTTTTGTTCTATTCTGTGAAAAATGTCATTGGCAATTTGATAGGGATTGCATTGAATATGTAGATTACCTTGGGTAGTACAGTCATTTTGACAATATTGATTCTTCCAATCCAAGAACTTGGTATAGCTTTCCATCTGTTTGTGTCATCTCTAATTTCTTTCAGAGTACAGGTCTTTTGTCTCCTTAGGTAGGTTTATTCCTAGGTATTTTATTCTTTTTGATGCAATGGTAAATGTAATTGTTTACTTAATTTCTCTTTATGATCTTTTGTGTTAATGTATAGAAGTGCAATAGGTTTATGTGTATTAATTTTGTATGCTGCAACTTTACCAAATTCATTGATTAACTCTAGTAGTTTTCTGGTAGCATTTGTAGGATTTTCTATGTATAGTATCATGTTATCTGCAAACAGTGATAGTTTTACTTCTTCTTTTCCAGTTTGAATTCCTTTTATTTCTTTTTCCTCTCGGCTGTGGCTAGTACTTCCAAAACTATGTTGAATAAAAGTGGCATGAGTGGGAAGTCTTGTTCTTGATTTTACAGGAAATGCTATAAGTTTTTCACCATTGAGAATGATGGTTGCTGTGGGTCATATATGGCCTTCATTACGTTGAGGTATGTTCCCTCTATCCCCACTTTCTAGAGAGTTTTTATCATAAATGGATGTTGAATTTTGTAAAAAGATTTTTCTGCATCTATTGAGATGAGATGATCATATGGTTTTTATTCTTCAATTTGTTAATGTGGTATATCACATTGATTGATCTGCAGATATTGACCCATTCTTTTGTTTTTTTATTGGAGTATACCCCTGGAAAAAATCCCAGTGGATTATAGTGTATGATCCTTTTCATGTATTTTTTTGATTTGGTTTGCTAGTATTTTGTTAAGGATTTTTGCATTTATGGTTATCAGTAATATTGGCCTGTAATATTCTTTTTTGTGGTGTCTTTGATTTTGGTATCAGGGTGAGAGTGGATTCATAGAATGGATTTAGATGTGTTCCTTCCTCTACAATTTTTTGGACTCGTCCAGTTTTTTAGACTAGTTTGGTTTGCAGTTACCATGAGGTATTGATATAGCAGTCTATACAAACACATGATTAAGCTGCTGAACTCTTAATTTCAGATACATTTCCAATAGTCTACATTTGTACTCTCGTCTCCTTAGGATTACTGATTTTCATATATTTGTGTATGGATGATTTCCTATCTTTACTGTGTGTTTGCCTTTACTGGTGAACTTTCTTATTTCATATTTTTTGTTGTTGTTGTTTCTAGTTGTGGCCTTTTTTTTTTCCACCTAGAGAAGTTCCTTTAGTGTTAACTCGTCTCTAAATGTTTGGTAGAAATTGCCTTTTAAATCATCTGGTCCTGGAGTTTTGTTTGTTAGGAGTTTTTAAATCAAAGATTGAGTTTCAGTTCTTGTAATTGGTCTGGTCATATTTTCTATTTCATCTTGGTTCAGTCTTGGGAGATCATACTTTTTTAAGAATATATGTCCATTTCTTCTAGGTTGTCTATTTTATTGGCACATAGCTGCCTGTTTTGGTCTCTTATGGTCCTTTGTATTTCCATGGTGTCCATTATGAATTCTTTTTAATTTCTAATTTTATTGATTTGGACGCTCTCCATTTTTTTCTTGATGTATTTGGTTAAGATTTATCAATTTTGTTTATCTTTTCAATGAATCAGATTTTGTTTCCTTGATCTTTTCTATTGTGTACTTGTCTCTATTTCATTTATTTCTGCTCTGATTTTTATGATTTATTTCCTTCTACTAAATTTTGGCTTTGTTTGTTCTTCTCTCTTAGAACTGCTTTTGTTGAGTCCCATAGGTTTTGGGTCATTGTGCTTCATTTTCATTTGTCTGTTGGTATTTTATATTTCCTCAGTGATCCATTGGTTGTATAGTAGCGTGTTGTTTAGTGTCCATGTGTTTGTGTTTCTTGAATTTCTTTTTCTTGTAGTTGATTTCTAATTTCATAGTGTTGTGGTTGGAAAAGATATTTGATATGATTTCAATTTTCTTAAACTTACTGAGCCTTGCTTTGTGGCCCAGCTTGTGAACAATCCTGGAGAATGTTCCATGTGAACTTGAGAAGAATGTGTATTCTGCTTGTTTCAGATAAAATGCTCTATAAATATTAATTAAGTCCATCTGGTTTAATGTGTCATTTAAGGCATGTATTTCCTTATTGATCTTCTGTCTGGATGATCTGTCCATTGATGAAAGTAAGGTGTTAAAGTTCTCTGGTATTGTTGCTTTACTGTTGATTTTTCCTTTTATATTTGTTAACATTTTTCTTATATATTGAGGTGCTGCTGTGTTGGTTGCATATATGTTTACAATTGTTATATCTTCTTCTTGGATTGATCATTATGCAGTGTCCTTCTTTGTCTCTTGTAACAGTCTTTATTTTAAGTCCATTTTGTATGATATAAGTATTGTTATTCCAGCTTTCTTTGGTTTTTACTTGCACTTAAAACTTTTTTCCATCCCCTCACTTTCAGTCTTTATGTGTCTCTAGATTTGAAGTGGGTCTCTCTTTTTTGATATAAATTTATTTATTTATTTATTTATTTATTTATCTATTTATTTATTTATTTTTGGCTGCAGTGGGTCTTTGTTCCTGTGTGCAGGCTTTCTCTAGTTGCAGCAAGTGGAAACTACTCTTTGTTGTGGTGCGTGGGCTTCTCATTGAGGTGGCTTCTCTTGTTGTGGAGCATGGGCTTCAGTAGTTGTGTCATGTGGGCTCAGTAGTTGTGGCTCATGGGCTCTAGAGCACAGGCTAAGTTGTTTTGGCACATGGGCTTAGTTGCTCAGTGGCATGTGGGATCTTCCCTGACCAGGGCTTGAACCCATGTCCCGTGCACTCGCAGGTGGATTCTTAACCACTGCTCCACCAGGGAAGTCCCTGAAGTGGGTCTCTTGTAGACTGCATATATATGAGTCTTGTTTTTGTATCCATCAGCCAGTCTATGTCTTTTGGTTGGAGCATTTAATCCCTTTATCTTTAAGGTAATTATTGATATGTATGTTCTTATTGCCATTTTGTTTTGCATTTGTTCTTTTAGGTCTTTATTCTTCCTTTCCTCTTTTGTTCCTCTCTTTTGATTTGATGACTATTTTTAGGGTTGTGTTTGGATTCCTTTTTCTTTTTTGTGTGTATATCTATTATAGATTTTTGGTTTGCAGTTAACATGAGGTCTTTATATAGCAGTCTATATAAATACATGATTGTTTTAAGTTCCTGATAAATTAATTTCAAATACATTTCCAATATCCTGTATCTGTACTCTCCTCTTCTCGGGATTACTGGTTTTGATATCATATTTTTATGTGGATGTTTTCCTACCTTTACTATAAATTTGCTTTTACCAGTGAGTTTTCCAATTCTGTAATGTTTTTGTTTCTAGTTGTGATCTTTTCTTTTCCATCTAGAGAAGTTCCTTTAGCATTTGTTGTAAAACTGGTTTGGAGGTGCTGAATTCTTTTAGC
Source organism: Eubalaena glacialis (assembly GCF_028564815.1). Lineage (NCBI taxonomy): Eukaryota > Metazoa > Chordata > Mammalia > Artiodactyla > Balaenidae > Eubalaena > Eubalaena glacialis. The sequence goes on from NC_083730.1 coordinate 34,070,723, forward strand.
TTTTGCTTGTCTGTAAAGCTTTTGATTTCTCTGTCAAATTTGAACAAAAGTCTTGCTGAGTAGAGTATTTTTGGTTGTAAGTTGTTTTTTCCTTTCATGACTTTAAATATATAGTGCCACTTCCTTCTTGTCAGAAGAGTTTCTACTGAAAAATCAGCTGATAACCTTATGGAGAGTCCCTTGTATGTTATTTGTTGCTTTTTGCTTGTTGTTTTAATATTTTCTCTTTGTCTTTAATTTCTGTGAATTTGATCACTATATTTCTCAATATGTTCCTCCTTGGGTCAATCCTTCCTCTGTGCTTTCTGGACTTTGGTAACTGTTTCCTTTCCCGTGTTAGAATAGTTTTCAGCTATTATCTCTTCAAATATTTTCTCAGGCCCTTTCTCTCTCTCTCTCCTTCTGGGACCCCTATAATGTGAATGTTGGTGTGTTTAATGTTGTCCCAGAGGTCTTTTAACTGTCCTCATTTCTTTTCATTCTTTTTTCTTTCTTCTGTTCCATTGCAGTCATTTCCACCATTCTGTCTTCCAGCTCACTTAGCTATTTTTCTGCCTCATTTATTCTGCTATTGATTCCTTCTAGTGTATTTTTCCTTTCAGTTATTGTATTAATCAACTCTGTTGTGTTGTTCTTTATATTTTGTAATTCTTTGTTAAAAATTTCTTGTAACTTCTTGTTACATGCATTTATTCTTTTTCTGAGATCTTGGATCATCTTTATGATCATTACTCTGGTGACTTTCTCTTGTAGATTGCCTATCTCTACTGCATTCAGTTGTTCTCCTGGGGTTTTATCTTGTCCCTTTATCTGAAACATATTCCTCTGCTCTCTCATTTTGTCTAAATTTCTGTGTTTGTAGACTAACTTCTGTAAGCTGCCATACTGTACTACTCTTGCTTCTGGTTTCTGCTCCCTGGAAGGTGAAGCTGGTCTAGAGGCTTGTGCAGGCTTCCTGGTGGGAGGGACCATTGCCTGCCTACTGGTGGCTGGAGTTGGGTCCTTTCCCTCTGGTGGGCAGGGCCATGTCAAGTGGTGTGTCTAGAGGCATCTGTGGGCCCAGGAAGTCTTTAGGCAGCCTGTCTGCTGATGAGTGGGTCTATGTACCTGCCCCATTGGTTGTTTCACTTAAGGCATCCCAGCACTGGAGCCTACAGACACTTGGGCAGGGCCAGGTCTTTGTGCTGTTGACCCAAGCAAGATGTCTACCTCATCAAGAGTTCATGTAGCTGAACGCTCCTCAAAATATCCACCACCAGTGTCCATGTCCCTAAAGACAGCTACAGCCACACCTCACCTCCCCAGGAGATCCTCCAAGACTAGGAGATAGGTACAGCCCAGGCTCCTATGAAGTCACTACCCAGTATGCATGAGACCTTGTGTGAGTCCTCCAAGAGTGGAGTCTCTGCTTCCACCAGTCCTATGGCACCTTTGGTCTTCAAAGCCAAATGCTTTCAGGGCTGACGTGGAACTCAGAACTCTCACTCCTGTAGGAGAATTTCTGTGATATAATTATTGTCTAGTTTGTGGATTGCTCACCCAAGAAGTATGGGATTTGTTCATATCGTGTATGCACGCTTCCTATGAACTTGCTGTGATTTCTTTTTATATTGTTGGATGTAGAATATCTTTTTTGGCAGGTTCCAGTCTTTTTTATCAATGGCTGTTCAGCAGTTAGTTGTTTTTGGTATGCTCATGAGAGGAGATGAGTCCAAGTCCTTCTACTCCACCATCTTGGTTTTCACTCTTCTGATATTTTTTAATAGAGATACTTCAGCATTTCTTTTGGAACTCTGGAAAGAAGAGAAAAGTTGTTAGTTATTGGGAATTTCAGTTAGTTGTTAGTTATTGTTCCACTTTGGTTGCTATAAAAACTATTAAAGCAAGTATTTTGTTCTTTCTTGTATTAGTCTGGTAATTAGGAAACATATTTAGTGTCTCACTAAATCCACTGCAAATGAAAAAGTAATCTTGTTTCTGAGAGACACAGGTTGAAATTCTAACTGTAGACTTCCTTCCCTGTCAACTCCATCCCCAATTAAAGCAGTTGCAAGAAGGCAGTCAAACTTTTTATTTTAGTGTTCTCTTTTTAATATATATTGAATTAAATGCATTTATTTTTAGCAGACTCATTAAATTCTGGTCCTATTATTTACTAGCTGCATGATATTAAGCAGGTTCTTTAAGCCTCATTTTCCTCACTCATATTTAAGCATAAAACAATACTTGTCTCATATCCCAAATAAGAGCTATTTGTAGAGATAAAACTAATACAAACTGTCTTGTTTAGTGTTTTGTCAGATAAAATACTTTTAAAATGTTGTTTATAATAATAATATTGATTATAATAATATTAATTATGATATAATGTGAACTTTTCTAAATTCTCTAAGTTTTCTTCTAACAAAATGTTTATATCTTATCACAGTGCTAAGAGTACAGGAGGGTGTTTTAATTGCTCTATATCAAGTTAGAGTACTCCTTCTGTTGATTTAACACTGTAATGCATTTAGAATCACAGAGGTGAAAGGAAACTTAGAGATTAACTGCTCCAGACAGCTGGCATTTTCCTTTGCCCTTTTGCTAAGCCCCCTTCTCTTTCTCCATTTTCCTACTTGGAATACTGACATGATGACTGGGGTTTCAGCAGTGATATTTGACCATGGACTAATATGAGAAAAAAAAGTCAACTGTTAAAGATAGTAGAGAAAAAATGTAGACAAAGTCTGTGGCATTGCTGGCAACATGAAGGTGATATATCATCAACCTATTCTGCCTACCTCTGTACTTCAACAACTAATTTTTCAACCTGCTGGTATATCCAATCTCTTAATTACTGAAATCAATTCCTCATAGATGGCAACATTTAACAGAAGACTAAGCTGGATTTTATTGAATTATTAGACCTCTTTTCTACACATGTGAAAAGTCAATTAAAAAAGAGAAAGAAGAAGGTTCCTTTTATTTTTGTGCCAGTTCTTACTCTTTGGCTAAGCAGTTTCTGATAAAAGAGAGTAGTCTTTCCAAATACATAAACTCTATGTAGCTTTTAACTAAAAATCGACATGTCACTAGTATAAAACATTGGTAATCTTCTGAAGTAGTTTCTAGCTTGCTCTCTTTTTGGAGGGCAAATCATTTCCCCCTGCTTCTTACTTTATGAACTTTCTTCACTTTTTGATGTAGTATCAATTACTATGTACTGGTTTGGGAAGTTTCAAATGCATTGGCTTACCTTTAACATGGCTCTCATCACTGTGTCCCATGGCCTTCCACTCTCCTGAGTCCCCTCAGGTGTTTGCCTGAATTCCCAGGGGTCTGCCAGGACAAATTTCAGTCAGGTTTGCCTTTCAAAGGTATCTCTTGCTCCAGGATTACCATCATCTTACTAATTTTCAAGTCATCCAAACTCTCATTGTCCTTTTTCCATCAGTCTTCCCAGAAAAAAAGAAAATTATCAACTAACTCACTTTGGGGCATTACTGATGAACTCTAGTTTTGTATCCCCCCTAAAATTTCCTTGAGCTACTCTAGTCTTTGTGGATCAGTTTATCTCCTAAACTTCTATAAGTTTTATGACTTTACCACCCATACAACTTTAATTTCATAATGTCTTGTATTCCTCAAAGATCTTTTGTATGTTTACCCCTTTCTTATAGATTGTATATCTCCTGACAGTAAAACATCAAGAAATAATTACATCCTACAACAAATATCTCAGCACTAGGCATACTATACTTTAATTGATTTGACATTTAATGGTTTCAAACTCTGCTACTGTAAAACATGAAGTAGATTCTCATGGCATAATTAGTGTCGAATGAAAAAACAATAGAACAACTTAAAAGTTGAGAATTATTTTTAACCTAGAGGACTTTCTAAGGACTCAAGCCCAGGATGCAACCTCTCAGTTCTGAGGGACTGATCCAAAGAAGTAAAGAGGAAGCCAAGATGTATATAAGAGTTTTGCAACAAAATCCAGGAAGTTGGAACATCAAAAGATTACTGTTGAGTAAAGAAAACTGGTCATCTCAATTTAGTAATGAATTTAGTGCTTTTTTATGTATGGGAAGATGAAAAAGTTTGGGTTCATTGAAATCAGTCCTTTGATATGCACCTTAACTATTGTTTACTGAAAAAAAATGCACAACATGAAAGTTGTCAGTTAAGTTTAATTGGGGGCAAAATGAGGACTATAGCCTGGGAGCCAGCCTCTCAGAAAACTCTGATGAACTGCTCCAAAGTGGTGGGGGGAAGGTCAGCACTATGTATGATTTTGGTGAAGGGGGATATGTACAGTTAAGCACACATTTTGACAGAGCCTTGCTGCTACTCACGAGAAGTAGATGTTTCCATTAATGAGTTTAATGTTTTACTGAATATGAGAAGATGCAAGAATTTGGGCTCACAAAAATCTTCTCTTAAAATATCTAACTATCTGAAGGCTTGTTCTGCCAGTTTTTCCCAGAGCAGAGTTCCTCATTCTTGATCTCTGCCTTGAAGTCCTTTCAGTGTGTGTTGAAGGTCAGCAACTGCATTGGCTAATGACCTAATCCTTGTAGAGGCCGATGGCAAGTGACAATTTTTGGGGGGAACTATCTAGGGTCAGTATCCTGCTTTTCTCCACCCTGAATCCCCTCAGTATGCACAGTTGGAGGTGGCTGTAGTGGCTGCTGGCTTGAAGGCTGCAGCATCCTTTGTTTATTGATATGGCAGGCTACATTCTTTGTCTGCTGGGTCTCTTCTTGGTCATAAATTTAACCAATGTTCTGGAGGCATTTCATGACCAATTTTGTCACAGGGTGCTAGGAAACCTCATTCCTAGATCAGGTGAAGATTCTGTTGATAGATCACACAAGGTGCTAATTTTTGGATCAGGCCTTGTTGATAATTTAAAATTCTCTTGATAACCTGTCTTACTAGTCTTCTATGATCCAGGAAATGTTTTCCCTTTTTGCTTCTGCCAATATCTAGAGTTGCACTATTAAACTATACAGAGTTATATATTTGATCTGTTACCTCAAAACTTTTAGCCATCATTAATTTTTGTCAGAGACCTTGTTACATATTGGGTAATGCAAGAAACAGTCTTATAAAATAGACAAGATATATGTAATGCAGCTAGTAACATTAATAAATGCACAGTGCAGCAGAGACAGAAACCATAAATAATTGGAAAACAATAAGAGAGAGCAAATTAAAACAATGATTAGTCTAACTTAGTTGTAATCTGTTGCAGTAAGACATCAAGTCCACAGTGGAGCCAGCTGGAGAAGAAAAATTCTGGAAGGATCAGATAGAAAGAAAAAGATAAATGTTTCATCTTTGTTTACAGTAGTATAGTTTATCATACTTTATCGGCTTGTGTTTTCTGAAAAACAAAAATTAAAACCCAGTATATTTCAAAAAAAGTCAAAAAATTATAAATCATATTTAACAGTTCATTCAGTCCCACGTAATTAATTCCTATTGATCTGCATGAAGTCATCATGTTTTCTATTAGAGTTTTGTAATTTCATACCAAGTTCAGTGGTACAATCTAAAAGTTGTCAGAAACATATATGTCAAAAAGTATATGAATACTTTTTATGAATCTTCTTGAAAATCTTCATTTATAAAACATCAGAGTAAAACAATGATTGTCTATAAAATACAAGACTTAAAATGGCATGGTTAAAGATCTGATTACAATGTAACTGACAAAAACTTGGATATTTCTGTGTCACACAACATTTTAAGGTGAAGGCTAGAATTATGAGTGATAACATTATATCAGGACATATCTCATTTTTAGGAATTCCATATAAATTTTAGACTATCTATATTAATGACATTTAACCATACAATATAACTTAAGGTTCATCTCCAATCACTTGACAATGCTTCTCTAGTAATTTAACATGCTAAATAAGCCTAGTTAATTTAATATTCCTCTCTGAGATGTCTCAGGGTTCCTTTGAAGCATCTCAGAGTTAGCTGGAAGTCAAGAGAACTTTAGTTAGAATTTGATATTTGGAAAGTTTGTCAAAAATATCAAACAGTTTCTGAACGCTTGGTCAAACAAGATTATAGGCCATTATGAAACAATACTTATTCATTTAACCAAAGTGACAAAAAATTTCAGAAAACAAATACACATCATTTAAAGGCAAAAAAAAAAAAAAAAACAAAACCCTCACATGATCTGTTACTACAAGCAGTATTCCAAGAAAATTTTGTTCTCTTAACAGAGAAAGGAACCAAATTCAGTCTTGCACTAACCTACTTTTAATAATAAAACACATTTATCTAATTAAATGTAATGTAATCTGAGCCTGACCAGGTACAAAACTCCTTTTTCAGGCCTCCCTTGCTACAAACCTACAATTTTCTGTATTCATATTAGTGTGTCTCTTATTTTTACATCCAGAAACAACCAGCTCTAGGACAAAATCATTCTTTCCCCTTAACAAAATGTATTTCCATTCCTCATACCTTCTTTTGCTGAAAACACACATCCTACTTTTCTTGCATACTGAAATGTTTCCCTTATTATCTTTAGTAGCATTAATTACATATTATAATTTTAACCCTTAAACACCTTAATCTTTAGTGAAAACTGACAAGCAGCAAGTAATTGTGAACTGTTTGTCATGTCAACATTTCCTGATTGGAATACCTCAACACCTCCAGAAACATAATCTTCTCATAGTACTATTATAGTACTATTTCTTCTTTTTTTTTTTTAATGTCGGACAAGATATGTGTCTAAGAAACCCCAAATACCTTTAGGTTTCCTTTTGTAAGAAGAAAAAATTGTTTAAATTTAGACCTGTTTAGCAATTGATGTTTCAGAATTTTATCTTATTTGAAATGATCTGGATATTCAATGAATTCCCATCATTTAACTTAGCTTATCAAAACTCGAGTTACCAAAAATCTGGAGAAACTCTTTTAGATAGACATACCCAAAACATAATTATTCCTGAAAGAGTTCACCTGAAAACTCATCTCATTTATCTTTATTTTATAATTTATGAAAATATCATTATACCAAGTTAATATTTTGCTGACAAACTATGCAACAGAAATAACATGAACTTATTTATCTTCAGTAAGCCTAGGTACAATAAAAGGTGATGCTTATATTGATTAAACCAGCCAGCTTAAGCTAATTTTAATACCAGAAAATAATTTAATGTTGAATATTTCCTAGATCACATGAAATTGAAAATCGTTCTGGCCAGTTTACTTTATATTTAGAAATATTTAATTTGTAAGTGCTTACTCTTAAGTCAATTAAATAGAGCTCTTTTATAAGTTTAATTTTGATAATATTTCCCAGAGGTAGACATCTCATATGTATAAAGTGTACACAGACATACAAACACACAAAATTAGAGATCTCATAGTTTTGTTTGAACCCTTAGTTATGAATCAGGTATTACAATATAAATTTACTAGTTTATAAATAACAGTTGGAATGAGTTAAATCTGCTTGTTCAGATGACTAAGGCTTTACTGTTTGTGGAAAAGACTCTTAAGATCTGTATTTGTCCTTAATAAACACTTAAGGTGGCTATGAATTAGATTATGGGTGAGGGAGCCTTTCCAACAGTTTGAGTTTAAAAAGGCCACTTTTCCCTTTGGTTTCAGGTTCTACCTGATTGAGCTAATTATGCCCAGTCTCACGTCACTGTAGGCTGTATTTACATCTTTGATTTGTAGAGATTTACAAGACAAAGGCAGTTGCTTTTAATTCCCCAAAGAATGGGTCTGTCACCTAAATGATATTAAACGATTGATTTGCCCAATTATATTTTCTTTAATTTGATTTTTTATATCAGTGAGAACATTTCCAACTGAAATTCAAGAATTTTATGTTCTAGAATTTTAGGACTTAATTTATCACATCCTTAAAAGCTGCGTAAGGCATTCAACAAAGTCCTCTCTGAGTGCACAGTTTAGACCCAGAGCAAAATCTAACATTATTTTTATTAGCCCCTGACTATTAGTTTCCAGTTTTACTTTGTATTTTATGGGCTCAGGTAACCCCATTAGTTTCCTTTAGTACGTTAGTTAGTGTTTCCTGAGGGGCAGATTCATATGCCTTGTCTTATAATACCAAGTAGGGGTAGCATTCCCCAGTAAAACATATATATCCCACAGTACAAGTAAGCAAAAGAGATCTAACCATCTTATATAAAGCCCGTTTAAATGTACCAATTTTTATAAACTTTTATCTCAATTCTTTACCTTTTAGTTTCCATTACAACCCTATCAATGTTCTTTGGTTTTACAGGAGTTCTAGAACTTTACTTTTTATCTCCTGACCATTTTATCTATTTTTGTATAAAAAGTTCTGGGGTCCTCAGTAAGCGGTTGAGCCAAGAGACTCAGGCCCTTCTATCAACTTTTTAACTTGATTAATTGGCCTAACTGTTGCCTCAATTAATTGTTTGTTAGGTATCTCAGTGTAATAGTTTTTCATCCTTTTAAATGTATGTATAAAACTGGGGTAAAGAGAGTTGACTTATTTGGGCCCTTTAATATTGAAGACCAATAGGGGATCTCTTTGGCCCATCCAATCTTAGGTAGTGTTACATCAAACTTTTGACTTAATCTCATTAATGTCCATCTTATTTATTCCACTTTGAAATAACCATCTAAAGATTTCTTTATCCATTTGGGACAACACCCTGTAAAATTTCCACCTTATTGGGAAATAGTTTCTAGACTTTCCCTTCAGTTTTTTCTTATTTTCCTGTTAAGCAACCTAATTAACATTAATTATTCTAATATTGTTCTTAGCATCTGTAAGACCCATTGAGGGAAAGCAAAGACCACAAATAAGGTTTCCCAAACCTTTTTCTCGTTGTTGTTGCTTTGTTTTAAACTCAAGAGTCCTTAGGTTAACCACTAAATATATTTTTCACCTTTTAATTTGTTTTTCCCCCCATATGTACCAATAAAACAGCTGTTTATAATGAGAGTTTTCTAAAAATTTACCAATTTAGAAGTTCTCCAATTTAAAAGATTCATCATTTAGCTATTAATGAGATATATCTTAATAATGACTGAAACAAATAAGATGCAAGAGGCATCCCCACATAGAGTGTGAAGGATGCAACCTAAATAAGATCCAGAAAGTTTACTCCCAAAAATAGTCTAAGAAAGTAAAGGCCTTTGTTGTACAGGCTGATGCAACAAAGTTTAAGATGGCAAAAAGGCCCTGAGAGTTGACACAGTCAGGAAAAGACTGCTCAGAGTCCCGGTCCATATGATTGGCTGCCAAAAATATACCAGATGTGTATCTTTTGAAAGGCAGAGACCAAGTTCTCAACACACGCACGCGTGCACGTGCACACACACACACACACACACACACACATACACTGCCAAAAAAAATCAGGAAGAACATTTACATCTCAAAGACACAGGAAGAGCAGGAAGAGAAATGTAAATTTCCCCTAGAAGGGCTTTTTTTAGGTCAGAATTCTGAAAAGATGTTTTATCAAGCCAGCTTTTGCTAACTTAGCTGTGTATGCGATAAAAGAACACCATCTTAGTCATTTTCAGGACCAGATTTCCTTTAATTCCCAATTAAGTATGTACTTGCAAGTATGAGCTCCATACGTACATGAATCTGCCTAGGGTGTTAGTCAGAGGTTAGCTTTCTGACACCCTTCATTTTTCTGTTTGAGAATCTATTTCCCATTTAAAAGTTGAATTTGTCAGGGATAAAACTTACTAGTGCAATTGTGTGGTGGGTGAATGTGCTACTTGTGAGCTTAAGTTCTCTAGGCTTTTACCTTAGAGTCATTTCAGCTCCTCTTAACGTGTCTTGGGTTCTCCCTCCAGTAGAATAAGACCACTGTGGGTGCTCGAATCATGGAGTGGCCATTTCTTATTCATGTCCTTGTCAGAGCAAGTTGTTAATTAAAATGAGTTGGTTTCCATACAGGAACAACTGCCTGGTATGAGGACTTGCCTCCGCCATTCCCACAGGTTTCTCAGTTACCTGAGAAAGCCATTGTCAGCTGAGAGGAGATGTTCCCTCTTTGGAGCTGGAAACTCTCATGTAATGTTTTCACTTTTATACTGACAAATTCTTGTTAAGGTAGCCAATTTGAGGAAAGACATCAGGTCAGCCTCCTACCTAATCACTCAGTCCAGACTGCTCAGTATCTTTCTACTGAGCAAATCTCAGTGTCTTTCACCCAGGCTCCCCTAGTATATCTTTCAACTAGGGGCATCATCCCCAGTATCTTTCAACTGGGAAACCAGGTACCTGTTAGACACTGTCAAATAAAAATCAGAGACCTCTGCTGGTACCAAGTCTTTGGTTCCTTGTAGAGTTCATGTGAAGGAGAGAAGTCTGCTTTGGGTCCCTTCATGGTCACCAAAACTGTTGAAAAAAAATGCACAACCTAAAAGTTGAGAATTATGTTTTATTTGGTGGACTTTCTGAGCACTCAAGCCCAGAAGGCAGCCTCTCAGATAGCTCTGAGGGACTGCTCCAAAGAGGTAAGGGAGGAGCTAGGATGTATAAAGGAGTTTTGCAACAAAAACCAGGAATTTGGAACATCAAAAGATTACTGTTAAGTAAAGAAAAACAGATATCTGAAGTTAATGAATTTAGTGCTTTTCTATGTATGGTAGGATGCAAGAGTCTGGGCTCATTGAAATCATTCCTTTGATATGTATCTTAACTATCTAGGGCCAGTATCCTGTTTTTCTCCATCCTGAATCTCCTAATGGTGCACAATTGGGGTCAGCTGCCATGGTTGTTGGCTTGAAGGCTGCAATATCCTTTGTTTACAAGGCAACATTCTTTGTCCACTGTAGCTTGAAGATGGTTGATTAAGAATATCAAAACATGTAGCAAAGATTCATTGAGAGAAATGGTGTGAGAAAACTGAGATGAAATACAAACCAGAATTACTATCTTGAAGCAAACAGGAATGTACTAAAAACTGAAGCTTTTGTAGAGAATTAGCAAGAGTCATCCCTTGTGTAGATAAGATTATTTGGAATGAGACACCATCACATTAGGTCTCTTGTGAAGATATTTGTGGAAGGTTGAAACTGATAAATGTACTGCCCTTTTGTGGAGAAGCATGTTATAAAATTATTTCCAAACAAAATGCCCTCTATTGTAATGAACCCATAGAAATTCTTGTTCTAGGGCAAAGAGACAATGTGAACCTCACTCATTTCTTTTAGTGCATTCAATCTTTTTTTTTTTTTTCCCCACATGGTGTACTGTAAGAAACACATTTAACACTGTGATTCTGCACAACTTCATGCACGTACAGAAATGAAACAAAAATTTCACAAAGCATCCTTCTTTGGTGAAAGGTACTTTCTATCACCTATTTTAGTCTAGACTAGGTTATTTCCTTATACACAGACTGTACGAGCAAATTGATTTCAAAATCCACTCATGGATCATAACAAGCAGTTTAAAAAATAATGCCCTAATTTATGTATACAAATCCCTCAAGGTACCCAGGAGAACAATTGTTATTTTGTTAAAAATATATATCCACCCTTGAGCGATATTGAGATTATAGGAAGCAAAGGTTTTTGTTCCTGTAGTAACAAGCACACTGGGAAAAAGAAGGCATGCTTGCAGCTCCACCCCATCACAAGAAGCTGTCCTGCCATGGCAGGAAATTAACAGAGTGATATCTTTGAGTCTACTCATCTTCACTTGCCAGCAATTTTGAAATTCCCTTGGACCTTTCGTTTTGGTGTCTGTGAGGATTTAATTGTTCTTGGCTTTTGAGAGCATAGACTTTTATTTCTTTTTCTACTCTGATAGATTTTTCATCATGTCTCAAACTGATTAACTAGATCATTTTAACTCATCCATATTAATAGACCATTTATTACAGGTGAAATCATTATGACTTGACATAGGCCACAGGCTTTTATAAAATTTTAATTTTCTATTATTCTTTCTGCAGGTAGAAAGTATGGGTCCCATTTAAGCACTGCATATTTTGAGAAAATGAAAGAATACTTTGTTTAGAACATAAAATACAAAGGTCTTCATGACCCATACTCAGCTGCTTGTGTGCATATGTATGTGTCTGAACTTTCTATACCTTCTAAAATTTCCTTTTTATAATACCATATTGCACTCTATTATTTGTTTATTTCTCTTTAGCTACCTGTACATATAAAACCCATGCTTCCCTAGATAATACTAGTTGTGGGATACAAATAAGAATCATGCTAACTTTAATAAATAGCATTTCTTTGAAATGAATTCCATCTGCTTATGCAGTTCTTTTAGTCTTTTAAATATTTCCAAGGATTTTGGGACTCACTAAGAGCAGCTTTTGTCATTGGGCAAATTTGTCATTTTCTTTCTTTCTTGTTCTGGTCCTATTTGGTGAATAAGACATTTGCCTGAGAAGCTGCAATCTCTTTCCACGCCACTGACTGAGTTCTTCCAGCAAGCTGACTAAGGCATTGCTGTTGAGCAAAAGATTCCTCCATCATCTGAGCCCAGGATGCTACTAATACCCTGGGGCATTCCCTGCTCACTGGAGAACTCCAATGTGCTGAAGGCACACTGTGTTTATGGAAGAGTGGGGAAGATAAAATTTTCTTCCTGTTGTGATAAGAACTGATATATTTTTTACTTGTCTCAATGTTACACAAAATATCTAGACACATATTAATTAATTTTTCTTAGAGATAATTTTCTCCATCATTTTAAATAACTAGACTTGGTTGGAATACATGTGAAAAGATGGACATGATGCTACCAAAGGTAACTGCATTATTCTTGAGCCAAGATTTTCTTTGACTATGTTTCCCTTTAGAATATTTTGTAAATTTTCACTCAACTTCTCCTTGTTCCTTGTTTATTTAAATAATCCAATGTGGTTTTTTCACTAATATGTCAGATATTTTGAGAAATAACTAAATCCCAGCTATTGAGAAAATTTAGAGTCAAGTTGAAATACCCACATATGTATGGATGTTTATAGATCTGTCTCCTTCTCAAGAAGAGAAGGATATCCTGTTTATTTTTATGTTGTCAGTGATGTGTCTCATACACAGAAGTAAGTTAATTCATATTTGTTCATTTGAGTAAATCCTACGACCATATAGGGGATGTTTTGTCCACATCAATTTGTAGGAATGACATTAAGCAGTTTTACTAACTAGTTAGTCAAGAAGGCAATTCTCATCAAAATGCTAATAGTGGTTGTCTCTGGGAGGTAGAGACAATGGGTGATTGTTATTTCTTACTTTATGCTTTTGTGTATTTCTAGTTGTCTGAAATGAATGTATATTGCTTGTAAAATTAGAAAGAAAACAATAACTGTCATTAAAAATGGAAAAAAGAAGACAATTATTCAAGTTCACTTATTGATATATAGTATAGTTATGGTTTTTATAATAAGCATTCTGGTTTTATTATTTCTGTTATATGTTTGCTATGGAAATGAGGCAACATATTTTCTCTTATGTTTTTTGGTTGTTGTTGTTATATGAAGGAGCTGGATCAAATAATCTATGAAGACTTTTCCAGCTCTATCATTTTGTGAATCTATATTGTTCTTTATCTGGCATAGCCTTTATATAGATTTCCTAGGACTTATTTGACCTGTATTTAAAGTGCTTTTTTTTCTAGAATAAAATTGCCTACAGTTAAAACTTACAGCTCTAAGATATGCAGCCCTGTAAAATCCACAGTCTGCTTCAGCAGAAGCCATGTGTAATTCACATTTTTTTGGTTCCAAATCTGTGTCTGACAGTAAATGGGCAAAGAGTGTGGATGATAGCAAAACATTCATGAATTCCATGTCTTTCTATTTCAGCAATTACAGAGCTAGGTCTATAGTGACTGATTAGTTAATGCATTTTAAAGTGAATCTGATAGGTCAAACTCTGCAAATGTCCCTCTTACACTCCCTATTTTAATGCCTACTCTCATACACAGAGGCAGGATTTCACTTAAATGTCATCAGAATTTCCTTCTCTTCACACTCTTCTTCCAGACCATCAACTTCTTTTCTCTTTACTCTTTTGACCCTGCTTGTATATTCACCCTCTTTCATACACTACACATCTCCTTCTGTATCTGTTTCTATCACTTCCAACTCTGGGCATGGCTAATTGTCTTTATAAAAAACCTCTTATCTATCCTACATTGATTTTATTTATGTATATGAAATTTTAAATAAATTTATAACTAGATTTACTAAAATGTATGTTCAGTGCACTCATTTGCAAACTTAATGGCTTAAAACAACATGAATTTATCATCTGATAGTTCTAGAAGTCTGAGGTCCAAGACCAGTCTCACTGGGATAAATCAAGGTGTCATCAGAGCTGGTTCATTCTGGAGGATCTGAGGGAAGAACCCATTTGCTTGCCTTTTTCAGCTTCTAGAAGCTGCCTGCATTCTTCACTTTTGCCTTTTCTTTGTATCCCCCATGACGTCTTGCTTCCTCATCACACTTACTGCTACTGACGTTGAGCCTCCTGCAGAGTCTCTCTTATAAGGACCCTTATAATCATGTTGGTCTCACCTGGATAATCCAGCATAATGTCCAATCTGAAAATCCTTAATTTAGTCACACCTGTGAAGTCCCTCTTACTATGTATGGTAACATTTACCATTTCCAGACATTAGAGTGTAGACATCTTGTGGGATTCAGCCTACCACATTCAGTAACCTCAGGTCATCTTTCATTGTCACTCAGTATTTAGTGCAGTCTGTCTAAAAGTACATCTATGTTCTACATAAAAATGTCAATTCTAGGTTCTTACCTTCAGGAAGCAGAAATCAGACATATGACACAGAAATGTTAAATTTTTAAAAAATGTATACCTTAGTCTTAAAGGATTTGTTCATTCTTAATTAACTTAATGTTCTATTGACTAAATCAGTTGTTTACAATGTTACTAATATTTTGTAGACCCAAATTATTTGACATATCTTCTGTATCAACACATGACTTTGTTCATTAACTCAGTAGGGAAACAGTGTTCATTTGACAAACATTGAACACAAGGTGCATAGTTTTGATTTGAACTTTGAGGTGGTGCATGGCCCCAAGCAATGTGTTAAACTGAGCCTGTAGTTGCTTGTATTGTGGGCACCAGGCAGCACTTGAACCTGCAATTCCTTTAAGTCCTGTCGGACTCCTTCTTCACCTTCTGTGGGTCTTGGGCAAGGCTGGTATGCAACTTCACATTGCAGAGGGCCAGCCTCTCTGGCAGGTCATCCAGTCTCTTGATCTTCTCTTTTGGATCTTCTCTGTGAATCCTGGACCAGTTATCAAAAATCCATCAGAAGTTCCCCAAGGATTGGAGGCAAGATGGCTGAGTAAAAGGACTTGAGCTCACCTCCTCTCACAAAAACAGCAAAATCACAACTAATTGTTGAAAAACCATTGACAAAAAAGACTGAAATCTACCAAAAAAAATATTCTACATCCAAATACAAAGAAGAAGCCACAATCAGATGGTAGGAGGGGTGCATTCATGATACAGTCAAATCACATACCCACTGGATGGGAGACCCATAAACTGGAAAATAATTACATTGCAGAGGTTCTCCCACAGGAGTGAGAGGTCTCACCCCACATCAGGGTCCCCAGCCTGGGGGTCTGGCATCAAGAGAAGGAGCCCCCAGAGCATTTAGATTTGAAGGTCAACAAATTTGATCGCAGGAACTCCACAGGACTGGGGGAAATAGAACTCCACTCTTGGAGGATGCCCACAAGGTCTCATGTGCACCAAGAGCTGGGAAAAAACAGTGACTTCACAGGAACCTGGGCAAAACTTACCTGCTTGTCTTGGAGGGTCTCTTAAGGAGGTGGGGGCAGCTGTCACACACTATGGGGACAAGGACATTGGTGACAGAGATACCGGAAAGTACTCATTGGTGTGAGCTCTCCTGTAGGCTGCCATTTTGATATGAAGACCTGGCCCACCAAAAAGTGTGTAGGCTCCAGTGTTGTGATGCTTCAGGCCAAACAACTAACAGGGCAGGAACACAGCCTCACCTATCAGCAGACAGGCTGCCTGTCTTCCTGAGCTCACAGCCATGTCTAAACACACAGATTGACATGGCCCTGCCCACCAGAGGGACAAGATAAAGCTCTACCCACCAGTGGGTAGGGACCAGTCCCTCCCAACAGGAAGTCTGCACAAGCTTCTAGACAAGCCTCAGTCACTATGGGCAGACACCAGAAGCAAGAGGAACTACAAACCTGCAGCCTGCAGAACGAAGACAACAAACACAGAAGTCAAAATTGGACAGCAGAGGAATATGTTCCAGATGAAGGAATGAGATAAAACCCCAGAAGAGCAACTAAATGAATTGGAGATAGGCAATCTGCACAAGTAAGAGTTAAGGGTAATGATAGTAAAGATGATACAGGATCATGGAAAAATAATGGAGGCACAGACTCATAAGACATGAGAAATATTTAACAAAGAGCTAGAAGATATAAAGAACAGAAAAACAGAGTTGAACAATACAATAATTGAAATGAAAAACATACTAGAAAGAATCAATAACAGAATAAATGAGGCAGAAGAACAGATAAGTGAGCTGAGAGACAGAATGGTAGAAATCACTGCCACGGAAGAGAAGAAAGAAAATAAATGAGGATAGTTTAACACACCTCTGAGACAATATTAAATGCACCAACATTCACATTATAGGGGTCCCAGAAGGAGAAAAGAGAGAGAAAGGGCCTGAGAAAATATTTGAAGACATAATAGCTGAAAACTTCCCTAACATGGGAAGGGAAACAGTTAACCAAATCCAGGAAGCTCATTGAGTCCCAGGCAGGATTAACCCAAGGAGAAGCATACTGAGACACATAGTGATCAAATTGACAAAAATTAAAGACAAAGAGAAAAGATTAACCAAGAGTGGAAAAGCAACAAATAACATACAAGGGAATCCCCACAAGGTTATCAGTGGATTTTTTACCAGAAACTCTGCAGGCAAGAAGGGAATGGAAATCATATACACACAAATATGATATCAAAAGCAGCAATCATGAGAGAGGAGAGTACAAACAGAATATTGGAAATGCATTTGAAATTAAGAGACCAGCAACTTAAAACAATCATGTATTCATATAGACTACTATATCAAAACCTCATGGTAACCACAAACCAAAAATCCACAATAGATATACATACACAAAAAAAGAAAAAAGGAATCAAAATACAATACTAAAAATGGTTATTAAATCAAAAGAGAACAAAAGAGGAAGGGAAGAAAAAAGACCAACAACAAAAAAATCCAAAACAATAAAACAATGGCTATAATAGCATACATATCAATAATTACCTTAAAAGTAAATGGATTAAATGCTCCAACGAAAAGACATAGACTGACTGAATGGATACAAAAAACAAGACCTGTATATATGCTGTCTACAACAGACCCACTTCAAATCTAGAGACACATAAACACTGAAAGTGAGGGGATGGAAAATATTATTCTATGCAAATAGAAAACCAAAGAAAGCTGGAATAGCAATACTCATATCAGATAAAACAGACTTTAAAATAAAGACTGTTACAAGAGACAAAGAAGGACACTACATAATGATCAAGGGATCAATCTGAGAAGAAGACATAACAATTCTAAATATATAGCAACCAACACAGGAGCACCTCAATACATAAAAGAAATGTTAACAAATATAAAAAGAGAAATTGACAGTAACACAATAATAATGGGGGACTTTAACACCCCACTTTCATGAATGGACAGATCATCCAGACAGAAAATCAGTAAAACACAGGCCTTAAATGACACATTTGACAAGTTGGAATTAATTGATATTTATAGCACTCTATCAGAAAGCAGCAGAATACACATTCTTTTCAAGTGCACATGGAACATTCTCCAGGATAGATCACATACTGGGCCACAAAGCAAGCCTCGGTAAGTTTAAGAAATTTAAAATCATATCAAGTATCTTTTCAACCACAACACTCAGAGATTAGAAATCAACTACAAGATAAAACTGCAAAAAACACAAACACATGGAGACTAAACAATATGCTACTAAAAAACCAATGGATCACTGAATAAATCAAAGAGGAAATCAAAAAATATCTAGAGACCAATGAAAACAAATACAGAATGATCCAAAACCTATAGGATACAGCAAAAGCAGTTCTAAGAGGGAAATTTATAGTGATAGTATCTCAGGAAACAAAAAATATCTCAAATAAACAAATTAACCTTACAACTAAAGCAACTAAGGAAAGAAGAAGAAACCCCAAAGTTAGTAGAAGGAAATAAATCATTAAGATCAGAGCAGAAACAAATGAAATAGGGATGAAGAAAGCAATAGAAAAGACCAATGTAACTAAAAGCTGTTTTTTTTGAAAAGATAAACAAAATTGATAAACCTTTAGCCAGACTCATCAGGAAAAAAAGGAAGAAGGCTCAAATCAATAAAATTAGAAATGAAAAAGGAGAACAAAAACCACATTCACAGAAAGATAGACAAGATGAAAAGGCAGAGGGCTATGTACCAGATGAAGGAACAAGATAAAACTCCAGAAAAACAACTTAATGAAGTGAAGATAGACAACCTTCCAGAAAAAGAATTCAGAATAATGATAGTGAAGATGATCCAGGACCTTGGAAAAAGAATGGAAGCAAAGATTGAGAAGATGCAAGAAATTTTTAACAAAGACCTAGAAGAATTAAAGAACAAACAGAGATGAACAATACAATAACTGAAATGAAAACTACACTAGAAGGAATCAATAGCAGAATAACTGAGGCAAAAGAACGGATAAGTGACCTGGAAGACAGAATGGTGGAATTCACTGCTGTGGAACAGATTAAAGAAAAAAGAATGAAAAGAAATGAATACAGCCTAAGAGACCTCTGGGACAACATTAAATGCAAAAACATACTCAATATAGGGGTCCCAGAAGGAGAAGAGAGAGAGAGAGTACCAGACAAAATATTTGAAGAGACTATAGTCAAAAACTTCCCTAACATGGGAAAGGAAATAGCCACCCAAGTCTAGGAAACACAGCAAGTCCCATACCGGATAAACCCAAGGAGAAACAGGCTGAGACACATAGTAATCAAATTGGCAAAAATTAAAGACAAAGAAAAATTATTGAAAGCAGCAAGGGAAAAATGACAAATAACATACAAGGGAACACCCGTAAGTTTAACAGCTGATTTCTCAGCAGAAACTCTACAAGCCAGAAGGGAGTGGCATGATATACTTAAAGTGATGAAAAGGAAGAACCTACAACCAGGATTACTCTACCCAGCAAGGATCTCATTCAGATTCAATGGAGAAATGAAAAGATTTACAGACAAGCAAAAGCTAAGAGTATTTAGCACCACCAAACCAGCTCTACAACAAATGCTAAAGGAACTTCTCTAAGTGGGAAACACAACAGAAAAAAAGGACTTACAAAAACAAACCCAAAACAATTAAGAAAATGGTCATAGGAACATACATATCGATAATTACCTTAAACATGAATGGATTAAATGCTCCAAC
This sequence comes from Eubalaena glacialis, assembly GCF_028564815.1. Lineage (NCBI taxonomy): Eukaryota > Metazoa > Chordata > Mammalia > Artiodactyla > Balaenidae > Eubalaena > Eubalaena glacialis. The sequence continues at coordinate 34,090,246 of NC_083730.1, forward strand.
CAAAGGACACAGCCTTGCTGAATGGATACAAAAACAAGACCCATATATATGCTGTCTACAACAGACCCACTTCAGACCTAGGGACACATACAGACTGAAAGTGAGGAGATGGAAAAAGATACTCCATGTAAATGGAAATCAAAAGAAAGCTGGAGTAGCAATACTCATATCAGATAAAATAGACTTTAAAATAAAGAATGTTACAAGAGACAAGGAAGGGACTACATAATGATCAAGGGATCAATCCTAGAAGAAGATATAACAATCATAAATATATATGCACCCAACATAGGAGCACACCAATACATAAGGCAACCACTAACAGCTATAAAAGAGGAAATCAACAGTAACACAGTAATAATGGGGGACTTTAACACCTCAGTTACACCAATGGACAGATCACCTAAACAGAAAATTAATAAGGAAACATAAGCTTTAAATGACACAATAGACGAGATAGATTTAGTTGATATTTATAGGACATTCCATCCAAAAACAACAGAATACACTTCCTTCTCAAGTGCACACGGAACATTCTCCAGGATAGATCACATCTTGGGTCACAAATCAAGCCTCAGTAAATTTAAGAAAACTGAAATCATATCAAGCATCTTTTGTGACCACAATGCTATGAGATTAGAAATTAATTACAGGGAAAAAAAAGTAAAAAACACAAACACATGGAGGCTAAACAATACGTTACTAAATAACCAAGAGATCACGGAAGAAATCAAAGAGGAAATCAAAAAAATACCTAGAGACAAATGACAATGAAAACACGATGATCCAAAATGTATGGGATACAGCAAAAGCAGTTCTAAGAGGGTAGTTTATAGCTATACAAGCCTACCTCATGAAACAAGAAAAATTTCAAATAAATAATTTAACCTTACACCTAAAGGAACAAGAGAAAGAAGAACAAACAAAACCCAAAGTTAGCAGAAGGAAAGAAATCATAAAGATCAGAGTGGAAATAAATGAAATAGAAAAAAAGAAAACAATAGCAAAGATCAATAAAACTAAAAGCTGATTCTTTGAGAAGATAAGCAAAATTGATAAACCATTAGCCAGACTCATCAAGAAAAAGAGGGAGAGTACTTAAATCAATAGAATTGGAAATGAAAAAGGAGAAGATACAACAGACACCACAGAAATACAAAGTATTCTAAGAGACTACTACAGGCAACTCTATGCCAATAAAATGGACAACCTGGAAGAAATGGACAAATTCTTAGAAAGGTATAACCTTCCAAGACTAAACCAGGAAGAAACAGAAAATATGAACAGGCCAATCACAAGTAATGAAATTGAAACTGTGATTAAAAATCTTCCAACAAACAAAAGTCCAAGACCAGACGGCTTCACAGGTGAATTCTATCAAACATTTAGAGAAGAGCTAACACCCATCCTTCTCAAACTCTTCCAAAATTTGTAGAGGAAGGAACACTCCCAAACTCATTCTATGAGGCCACCATCACCCTGATAACAAAACCAGACAAAGATACTACAAGAAAAGAAAATTACAGACCAATATCAGTGATGAACATAGATGCAAAAATTCTCAACAAAATACTAACAAACAGAAGCCAACAACACATTAAAAGGATCATATACCATGACCAAGTGGGATTTATCCCAGGGATGCAAGGATTCTTCAATATATGCAAATCAATCAATGTGATACACCATATTAGCAAATTGAAGAATAAAAACCATATGAGCATCTCAATAGATGCAGAAAAATATTTTGACAAAATTCAACACCCATTTGTGATAAACTCTCCAGAAAGTGGGCATAGAGGGAACCTACCTAAACCTAATAAAGGCCATATACAAAAAACCCACAGCAAACATCATTCTCAATGGTGAAAAACTGAAAGCATTTCCTCTAAGACCAGGAAAAAGACAAGGATGTCCACTCTTGCCACTATTATTCAACATAGTTTTGGAAGTCCTAGCCACAGCAATCAGAGAAGAAAACAAAATAAAAGGATAACAAATTGGAAAAGAAGAAGTAAAACTGTCAGTGTTTGCAGATGACATGATACTATATATAGAGAATCCTAAAGATGTCACCAGAAAACTTCTAGAGCTAATCAATGAATTTGGTACAGTTGCAGGATACAAAATTAATGCACAGAAATCTCTTGCATTCCTATACACTAATGATGAAAAATCTGAATGAGAAATTAAGGAAACACTCCCATTTACCATTGCAACAACAAGAATAAAATACCTAGGAATAAACCTACCTAGGGAGACAAAAGACATGTATGCAGAAAACTATAAGACACTGATGAAAGAAATTAAAGATGATACCAACAGATGGAGAGATATACCATGCTCTTGGATTGGAAGAATCAATATTGTGAAAATGACTATAGTACCCAAAGCAATCTACAGATTCAATGCAATCCCTATCAAATTACCAAAGGCATTTTTTACAGAACTAGAACAAAATGTCTTAAAATTTGTATGGAGACACAAAAGACCCCACATAGCCAAAGCAGTCTTGAAGGAAAAAAATGAAGCGGGAGGAATCAGAGTCCCTAACTTCAGAATATACTACAAAGCTACAGTTATCATGCAATATGGTACTGGCACAAAAACAGAAACATAGATCAATGGAAAAAGATAGAAAGCCCAAAGATAAACCAACGCACCTATGGTCAACTAATATATGACAAAGGAGGCAAGGATATAAAGTGGAGAAAAGACACTCTCTTCAATAAGTGGTGCTTGGAAAACTGGACAGCTACATGCAAAAGAATGAAATTAGAACACTCCCTAACACCATACACAAAAATAAACTGAAAATGGATTCGAGACCTAAATGTAAGACTGGACACTATCAAACTCTTAGAGGAAAACATAGGAAGAACACTCTTTGACATAAATCACAGCAAGATCTTTTTTGATCCACCTCCTAGAGTAATGGAAATAAAAACAAAAATAAACAAATGGGACCTAATGAAACTTCAAAGCTTTTGCACAGCAAAGGAAACCATAAACAGGACGAAAACACAACCCTCAGAATGGGAGAAAATATTTGCAAATGAATCAACAGACAAAGGATTAATCTCCAAAATATATGAACAGCTCATGCAGCTCAATATTAAAGAAACAAACAACCCAATCCAAAAATGGGCAGAAGACCTAAAAAGACATTTCTCCAAAGAAGACATACAGATGGCCAAGAAGCACATGAAAAGCTGCTCAGCATCACTAATTATTAGAGAAATACAAATCAAAACTACAATGAGGTATCACCTCACACCAGTTAGAATGGACATCATCAGAAAATCTACAAAAAACAAATGCTGGAGAGGGTGTGGAGAAAAGGGAACCCTCTTGCACTGTTGGTGGGAATGTAAATTGATACAGCCACTATGGAGAACAGTATGGAGGTTCCTTAAAAAACTAAAAATAGAATTACCATACGATACAGCAATGCCACTGCTGGGCATATACCCAGAGAAAACCATAATTCCAAAAGACACATGCACCCCAATGTTCGTTGCAGCACTATTTACAATAGCCAGGTCATGGAAGCAACCAAAATGCCCATCGACAGATGATGGATAAAGAAGATGTGGTACATATATACAATGGAATATTAATCAGCCATAAAAAGGAACAAAATTGAGTCATTTGTTGAGACGTGGATGGATCTAGAGACTGTCATACAGAGTGAAGTAAGTCAGAAAGAGAAAAACAAATATCGTATATTAACGCATGTATGTGGAACCTAGAAAAATGGTGCAGCTGAACCGGTTTGCAGGGCAGAAGTTGAGACACAGATGTAGAGAACAAATGTATGGACATCAAGGGGGGAAAGCTGTGGGGAGGTGGGGATGGTGGTGTGCTGAATTGGGCAATTGGGATTGACATGTATACACTGATGTGTATAAAATTCGTGACTAATAAGAACCTGCTGTATAAAAAAATAAAATAAAATTCAAAAAAAAAGAAAAAGAAATGAAAAAGGAGATATTACAACGGACACTACAGAAGTATAAAGGATCACGAGAGACAACTAGAAGAAAGTATATGCCAATAAAATGGACAACCTGGAAGAAATGAACAAATTCTTAGAAAGGTACAATCTTCTGACACTGAACCAGGAAGAAACAGAAAATCTGAACAGACCAATCACAAGTACTGAAGTTGAACCTGTGATTTAAAAACTCTCAACAAAGAAAAGTCCAGGACCCAATGGCTTGACAGGCAAATTCTACCAAACATTTAGGAAGAGTTAACATCTACCTTCCAGAAACTAGTCCAAAAAATTTCATAGGAAGGAACACTCCCAAACTCATTCTATGAGGCCAGTGTCACCCTGAAACAAAAACCAGCCAAAAATACCACAAAAAAGAAAATTATAGGCTAATATCACTGATGAACATAAATGAAAAAATACTCAACAAAATACTAGAAAACTTAATCCAATAATACATTACAAGGATCATACAACATGATCAATTGGGATTTATCCCAGGGGTGCAGGGATTTTCAAATATCTGCAACTCAATCAATGTGATACACCACATTAGCAAATTGAAGAATAAAACCATATGATCATCTCAGTCAATGCAGAGAAGGCTTTTGACAAAATCCAACACCTATTTATGATAAAAACTCTCCAGAAAGTGGGCATAGAGGGAACATACCTCAACATAATAAAGGCCATATATGACAAACCCACAGTTAACATCATACTCAATGGTGAAAATGTGAAAGCATTTCCCCTATAATCAGGAACAAGAGAAGGATGTGCACTCTCACCACTTTTATTCAACATAGTTTTGGAAGTCCTAGCCATGGCAATCAGAGGAGAAAAAGAAATAAAATTAATACAAATTGGAAAATAATAAGTAAAACTGTCATTGTTTGCAGATAAGAAGAGACTATACATAGAAAATCCTAAAGTCGCTACCAGAAAACTTCTAGAGCTCTTCAATGAATTTGGTAACATTGCAGGATGTAAAATTATACAAAGAAATCTCTGGAATTTCTGTACACTAGCAAAGATCAGAGAGAGAAAGTAAGGAAACAATCCCATTTACCATCGTATCAAAAATAATAAAATACCTGTGAATAAACCTAACTAAGGAGGCAAAAGACCTGTACTCTGAAAACTATAAGACACTGATGAAAGGAATCGAAGATGACACAGACAGATGGAAAGGCATACCATGTTCTTGGATTGGAAGAATCAATATTGTGAAAATAGCTATAATACCCAAGGCAATCTACATATTCAATGCAATCCGTATCAAATTACCAATGGCACTTTTTTGCAGATCCACGACTAAAAATCTTAAAATTTGTATGGAAACACAGAAGTCCATGAATAGCCAAAGCAATCTTGAGAAAGAAAAACAGAGCTGGAAGAATCAGGCTCCCTGACTTCAGACTATACTATAAGGCTACAGTAATAAATACTGTATGGTACTAGCACAAAAACAGAAATATAGATCAATGGAACAGGATAGATAGCCCAGAAATATACCCACGCACCTATGGTCAATTTATTTATGACAAAGGAGGCAAGAATATACAATGGAGCAAGGACACTCTCTTCAATAAGTGTTGCTGGGAAAACTGGATAGCTACATGTAAAAGAATAAAATTAGAACACTCTCTAACACCATGCATAAAATAAACTCAAAATTGATTAAAGCCCATAGGCAGAACACTCTTTGACATAAATCACAGCAAAATCTTTTTGGATCCACCTAATAGAATAATGGACAAACAAACCAAAAATAAACAAATAGAACCCAATTAAACTTAAAAGCTTTTGCACAGCAAAGAAATCCATAAACAAAATGAAAAAACAACCTACAGAATGGGAGAAAATATTTGCAAATGATGCAGCTGACAAGGTATTAATCTCTAAAGCATAGAAATAACTCATACAGCTAAATATCAAAACAAACCAAAGAACCCAATCAAAATATGGGCAGAAGACCTAAATAGACATTTCTCCAAAGAAGACATATACATGGCCAAAAGGTCCATGAAAAGTTGTTCATTGCTAATTATTAGAGAAATGCAAATCAAAGCTACAACGAGGTATCACCTCACACCAGTCAGAATGGCGATCATCAGAAACACTACAAATAATAAATGCTTGAGTCTGTGTGAAGAAAAGGGAACCATCCCACACTGTTAGTGTGAATGTAAATTGGTACAGTCATTATGGAGAACAGTATGGAGGTTCCTTAAAAAACTAAAAATAGAGCTACCATATGATCCAACAATCCCTCTCCTGGGCATATATTTGGAGAAATCCATAATTCGAAAATATACATGTACCCCAATGTTCATTGCAGCACTGTTTACAATAGCCAAGACATGGAAGTAACTTAAATGCCCATCAGGAGATGAATGGATAAAGAAGCTGTGGTATATATATACAATGGAATATTACTCAGCCATAAAAAAATGAAATAATGCCATTTGCAGCAACATGGATGGACCTAGAGATTATCACACTAAGTGAAGTAAGTCATACAGAGAAATACCAATATCATATAATATCACTTAAATGTTGAATCTAAAAAATGATACAAATGAACTTATTTACAAAACAGAAACAGACTCACAGACATAGAAAAAAAACTTATGCTTATGAAACTGGAAAGGTGAGGGGGAGAGATAAATTAGAAGCTTGTGATTAACGTATACACACTACTGTATATAAAATAGATGATCAACAGTGACCAACTGTACAGCACAGGGAACTCTACTCAGTATTCTTTAATAACCTATATATGAAAAGAATCTGAAAAAAGATGTATATATGTATATGTATAACTGAACCACTGTGCTGTACACCTGAAACGAACACAACATTGTAAAATATCTATACTTCACATAAAATAAAATTTTTTAAAGATGTAAAAAAATTAAAAAATAAAAAATTAAGAACTGTTTATAATGTAAAACATGATGCCTATATTTAACACTGCTATCTGATATAGTTTAAGAGAGTAAATCCTGAGTATTCGTCACAGGAGGAAAATTTTTTCCTTTATTCTTTTCTTCTTTCTTCTCTTTTCATTGTATCCATCTACATGAGAATATGATGTTAGCTGAACCTATTTTGGTAATCATCTCACCATATATGTAAATCAAACCATCATGTTGTATGCGTTAAACTTATACAATGATGTTTGTCAATTATTTCTCATTACAAGTGGAAAAATATGTATAATTTTGAAAGCTTACAAGCTACCACTCTATCTCCTTTTGCTCTTGCAACCATTGTCTCAAATCACCTCAGGGACCATGTTTCCACAGTCTCACCTCTTTCTTTAGCACCTTTACTTTGTTCCTTTGGCCTAGGAAAAAGTGTGCCTTTTCCTTTCACTTTTTCTAAATCAACATAAATACACAAAGTGGCAAAGGGGGGGAAAAAACCAAGATTTTTCTTTTCCCTTTCCCTTTTCCCCAGAATTCAGGAATAAATCCTGAGTCCAGACCAGGAGGGGAAAGTCTGTCAATGCACACAATGGGGCCCCTCATATTCAAGTTTCTGCCTCCTTCTCTGATCAATTTTCTGTCTTCTTTCCTAGCATGGTCCCAGCCTTCAGGCTGACTGGGACATCCTGTTCAATCACTTTGATACACTTGTACATGGTATACCCTTCCACTCCGATGGCCTGAAGTTCTCTTCTTCTCCACCCAGCTCCCTCTGCCACTCTCCACACCCACACTGACACCCACCACACCTAAACATAGAAACACACACACAAATACACACACACACCACACCACACACACAAGCTCAGCCCCTCTTACAGGCAGACACACAAACCTACCCCCAACAAACATACACTCAGACACAAACACATATACTCACATACTTACCCACACATGCAAATGCTCCCCCAACACAGAGATGCACACACCTTACACACATGAACACATACACACCACACTGCCCACATATACCAACTCACCTACTCACACCCACACTCATAACACACATATCTACAAACTCTCACAACTGTACTCACACCCATGCACACAAACTCACACACAGACACACATATGGCTCCCTCAATGTACAAACTCTCCCGCCAACACACATAAACATGCACATATGTGCACATATCACAGGTCTCCCACACCCACACATACACTCTCTCACAACACACACTGATGCACATACATAGACACACATATACCTTCCCTCCTAAAACTCACATATACACATACACACACACATACACACTTCCCCTTCACATACATATCTTCTCACATACACATACCTATATACACATGCACACACACACAGCCAGCAATACCTCTATATTATATAAAACAAGAAGTATGCAGTTCTACATTATCACAGTTCTACATTATCCACATAAACTACAAAATTATGGTGTGTTTGAATATCAACAACAACAAAAGAACTTCAGTCCTTTTAATGTCAAATATAAACATTCCTTAAAGGAAACATTCTATGAAGGATGTGAGAAATAAGAGAGTAATAAACTCTTTAAAAAAATAATGAAAGTGAATGTACCATATACCATAATTTTAGTAAAGCAACATCCAGAGGAAAATTAATCACTTTATAATACATTATTTTTATAAAATAATATAAAAGAGAAAAAATATTAAACTTAAAATTCAATATAACACATTAGAAAAAGGATACAAAAACACACAATTATACCAGGGAAGGAAAGAAAAAAGATACCAGAAAATAAACAAAAAAATATTAAAAGACATCTAATTTATAAATTCAAAAGCTGGTTCCTTAAAAAATAACTAGTCTATTATACTAACATCTATAAAACAAGTCAAGAAAAAAGAAATATACTATCTGTAAAATTCCAAGTAAATATTAAAAATAATCTCATATAATCAGATGATAATAAATTTAAAATTCTCAATAGAGAGTGATTTTGCACAAAAATTCACTGTAGACATTAAAAATTAAAGTTAAAAAATGTTGAAAACATAAAGAATTAAGCTAGTGATGAGATAATTTGAATATCATTTTTAAAGTAAACTAAAAATGAAATCTAATATTCTTATCCATTAATTTAACCACTGAAATATAATACAATTTGGTCAAAGTCTCATATAAATTCTGAACTAAATTTTTGTCAAAATCAAATAATTTTACAAGATATTTTGGAGAAAATTGACCCCACTGTAGTATTTATGATTAAAAACATGAATATAATACCTTCACTTGAAATTATGCAGTCAATGTAAATAATGCATTCATAAATGTTATAAAATATGTATTTTTCAATTTTTAAAGTTTTAAAAATTAAGGTGAACTTACAATTGGTAGTATCTTACAAACACATCACATCAATTGTAATACAATTATTACCTCCTTTGAATGTGAAAACTTAGAGCTGCTCATTTGTCATAATTTAACCTGATAATATGTGCAATTTCATGCTATACTTCTTGAGTTTGTGTTTTCAATTTCTCTTTTAAAAAAGGTTCACTCTGATTCTATATTGAAATGAAAATTCTATGCAAAAAGGCATGGAAACAGAGCAGTGAGGTGTACACTTCATGACCAGATATGGTCATGAAACAAGTAACTATTGTTGGGAGCGATCACTATCAATGAAACTTGTAGATTTGTCAGCAGCTCAGAAGAAAATCTTAGAGGCAATCTAAGACCACTTTTAAGAAATACTGTATCACCAATACTGTTGATGTAATTTCTTCATTGCTAAATTGGGAAGGTACAGTTGAATTTGCTACATTTTGCCCAATATTTATTTCCTAGGAATATAGCCTCAATCTTTAGCTGATCCCTTGGCCTTTCTAGAAGCCAGGTCTAAAAGTCATGTGACCAAGTTCTTTGCAATTTGGTGAAAATAGAAATACTATGTGCAACTTCCAATAAGTGTTTTTAATGAGTGGGAGTATAATTTTATACTTTGATTTTTTCTTTTTTCTTTTTTTTTTGCTAGAATGCAGGCATGATGGTTGGAGCATGAGTATCCAACTTAAATCACATTCTAAGAATAGGCAAATAACAAGATACAAGATATATGAGACTCTAATAATTATGGTGCCATCTTGGACTGTTTCTACAGGATTTCATTTACCTGAGAGTGAATTTAATTTCTATCACCCCTAAACCACTTATTTTGGGTTTTTTGGTAACTTTCAAGTTAACATTAATCTTAAATCATATGGTGCCATAATGCATGAGCTATTTATCTTCTTATATGTTTGAAAACCTATATGGTAGAATGAAGTGCAAAAAAGATGTAACTTTATTGATTGTAATTAAGCAGATCTTAGTCATCTTCAATCTCTCTAGTGGTGGGTTTAGGATATTACAAAATCTCTTCGTTTCAAATGTATCTTTGAGTAAATACCAGGCTGCTTCTCCATTCTCAAGAGGTTCTTCTCCTCCTTTTTCCAAACTCTCTGTCTGAGGGAAGTTCAATTTTCCTCATGCAACTGCATGAGTCCTCACTAGAGCCCCAGAGATCTTCCTCCTAATTGGGCACTAGTTGGGACAATTAAGATTTTATGGGACAATTAAAGAATTATGAAAGATAAAATACTTTATCTATATTATACTTACAAGATAATTCAATGTAAATTATCATTTTTATAGTGGAATATAACAGAGTAGCCAGACAGGCAATAAGTTACCTTACCATGGCCATTTGAGAAATTGGTAGAAAAATACCTTGGAAACAAATTCACTTAAGCAACATAGAAAAAAAACAGAGAAAATTTTCTAAGTAGTTTTCAATTTTTCTTAAACTAAAATTAACAGGTGTCTTTTCCTATGAGCCTTTTGAATCTTGCAAACTGCTTTGTATATACAGAATTGAAGATATCACACTAGATACTTCTATTGACCTTTCTATGGTTTTAAACATTTTGGTTTAAAAGGATATTCTTGGTGCTGTTTTAGCAAGAGGAATGACATCTTTTTCAGGGAGCTAAAGATGGGCAATTTCTGAAGCTGTGATTCATGGCCTCTCATTCAGCTTGTAAAATGCTAGTTTATGACTTCAAGATAATGCTTGTTAACTTATGTAATATGGATTCATGGTCATTCAATTTTAACCCAAAGTTAAAGCTAACTGGCTCTCAGTTGAGCTTTATTCAAAACAATGTGCCGATATTAATAGCAAGTTGGCAGACTCAGCAGGGGGAAATGTGCAAATGTATTCCAAAGCATTCGTCTAAAAATCAGTGTATACAATGTTCATGATGTTAGGTTTCAATTGGACAAATCAATAAGTTCTTGATGTACATGGCCTTATGATTCTTTGGTTATCCTCCAGAAGAATATAATACTACCTATTTTTTTAACATCTGTATAAAATGTAAAATATGTTCACACTAATTTAAAATTCCATTACTTAAGTTACTTCTGTAATCCCTGGAGAATTTTTTCAAAAACGTTAATGTCCTGACCTTGGCATCAGAAAACCTTGTTTTCAAACATAGTTCTGCCACTAGCCCTGCCACTAACATTTTTAAAGTAGGGAAGTCATATACAACTGCAATGTCATAAATCTGTTATTTTATTTGTCTCAATTTATCATTGTATTGAATTATCAATTTTTGAATGAATAATGCAAGTTCATTGCACAAAAGTCAAAATACAGATGCTTACACACTAAAATGTCAGACTGACTTCAGTCTGTCGATCAGCCAGTTGTTTTCTCAAGAGACAACTATGGTTAGGAGTTTCTTATGTATTCCTATAGATACTTTTTATATACATAAAGCATATGTATAGAACTGAGTATTAGCCATTGAAAAAATACAAAGATGATGTTTTACCAAGAACAGTTTGATTTTTTTTTTTTTTTAACTTAAGCTTTCTTGGTGATTCTATCTGAGCATTTACATTAAAAATAACCCCAATCCTGAAACTGACTTTATTTCATTGTATGGAGTTCCTGTAATTTATTTTAAGCAGCTCCTTCTAGTGGATATTTATTTCTAATCTTTTCATATTTTAAGCATAGTTCCAATGAATCACCATGTGTATTTTTGGGGGGATGCACTAGTATCATATTTGGAGCATGAATTCCTAAAATTTAAAATTGAGTGAAAGCACTTTTAATAATTTCATAGTTATTGCTAATATTCCTTCAAGGAATTTGCACCAACTTATATTCCCATCAATAATGTTTAAGAATGACAGTCCTCTTTGCACCATTAAAACACAGTGGTATCAAATTATTTAATTGGATATATAAAAATTTTATGACCATCATGTACATTTACCTTATACAAATAAGTTTGATACGTTTTTCTGTGTTTAAAGGCTATTTGAATTGCTCTTTTTATTGAAATAATTGTTCATAGCCAGTGTTTTATTAGGTTCTTGGTTTTTTTCTTTTTCTTTTCTAATGAGGCTTTTATATAAGGTAGAAATTGATCTTTGTAAAATATTTTGAAAATGTTTTCCTAGTTTTTCATTTGTCTTTTGACTCTGCTTCTGGTGATTTTTTAAATTCAGATTTTAAATGTAATCACAGCTATCAATTATTAATTTATTGTATTTAGGTTGTATGTCCAAATTTTAATCCCATCTCTATTCTAGGATTTATTCTTAAATTAACATATTCTTCTAAGACATTTTTATTAATCTGATTTTTACATTTAAGTATTGGTTCTATCTAGAATTTATATTGATATAAAGAGAAGATAGGCAACGCGTTTTTTTGGTTTTTCTATATGATTACCCAATTGTCGCAAATTATTTATTAAAATATCTTGGGTCTCTCTCAGATGTATAATGTTACTTTCCTATTTGACAGAAATTGATGATTAGATTTAATTGAGCAAGACTCTGGTAAAGATATCCTGAAGCTAGTCAAAGATTTGCCAAGGATTTCATTCAGGAAATATTCATTTTGTCACAGTGTACAGGTTCCAAAAAAAATTGCAAATGCAGATTATTTACAAAGCAAAGGATATATCCTGTACTGGTCATAGTTCTTATCTGCAAGCAATAGTACCCATTTTAACTAATTTAAGCAGAAAAATCTAGCCACGAGGGAGACTGTAAATGAGATTTCTTTCTCCTTAGAAAACTACCAAAATGTGAGCAGAGTGCCCAAAAACATCACAAATGTCCATTTTGTATCCATTAGTTAATTTGTGATCCTCACCACAAGTCTGTGAAATAGGCACCAATTATAGTATTGTCTGCATTTTACAGATGAAGAAATGAGAGCCCGGAGAGGAAGTATGAAATTTACATTGTGTCATCTATTGTACTTGATATTCCACGTTTTTCCATTTAATCCTCACTAATCAATAAGTTAACTATCTTTATGTTATAGATAATGTAATTGGATCTTAAAAGTGGTTATGTGAATTGCTTATGGTCACAGTGCTAGTAAATTGCAGAATGAAGATTAAAATCTATGTCACTTGACTCTGTAGCCAGTATTCTTTCCAATACACTGGGTTGCCTTTGCAAAAGTACAAGATCATAAACTAGAGAAGTAAATTATCTCAATATCAGCTCATATCTAAAAAGTTGTGTTCAGATCACTTATCAACTTAGATTCCAAAATACGTATGCAGAAGTACTTGTATATGTTAGATAACCAATGGGAAATTAAATTCATGTGTAATTAATGTTATCGTTATTTATAAAATATCAAATTATTGCAGTATTAAAGCAATACTATCTTGACTTTTTAATTCCAGTATGAAGAGACCACTCTTTATGAGTTAAGAATTTGGGAATGGTTATATTGAATCAGACACTGAACTTCCATATATTTGGCACTTTGGAACAAAATATGTGAGGATTGACTACAGTGTAAGTTGTCTTATTTGATGGTTTTAAGATATAGTACACCCTTAGCATAACTTAGAATATTTCATTACATAGGGGAAAAGTTCAAGGTTAGAGAAAAATATTTCTAAATTCTACACCAGAACATTTTGATGTGCCTCCTAGATTGAGAATCACTTTCTTAAAGTTTTCTAAAATGCTTGCTTGGGTTACTCTAGGCAAATTCAGTTTGTAAAAAATGCAAACTCAGAGCCTGTCTATGGAAAAAGTATCTTCTCTCCTTCAGAAGACTGTTTTGTCTTCCTCTTGTCCAAAGAAGGTAAATTATTAAGATGACGTTTTGTAGGTACAGCTACCTTTGAAATTACAAAATTCAATGAACTGTCTTCTGGCATTTTTATAAACATGATAATTATCGTGGCTTCCATATTTACTCATGTTTATTCTGTTTCTTTTACTAATGGTTACAGCAGATGCCCACATTCCCCAAGGGCAACCCAAACACTCATTGTTCTTTATGGGCATGTCCAAGGCATGATTTTTTTTTTTTTCCCCACACACACTGTATTTTATTTTTACAAGAGATAAATAGACTGACACCAAACATTGTACATGGATGACCACAACAAAAGCAACAATGATTGCAATTACCAAACATGAAACACACTCATACTATGTCATAATATTGACATTCAGTCCAGTAATCCTCCACTGTAACAGCTCCTTTACTTTGCAGTGAAAATTGATTTGTATATTCTTTGCCTCTGAGTCAAGGCATGATTCTTGAAAGTCTTCATCAAGTAATCCAGTAGCCACTCTTATGCCTCTGTCATTCCTTTCCTCTTCTTCTTGGTTCCCCTCTTCTAAGGAGGGGTGTTTTTGTTAGAGCAACTCCATGGTTTTGTACCCTGCAATGCCTTAGGTTTGTTAGGTTCTGCTATATTGTAACCCCAACAGGGTAGACTGCTGCTCCTCCTGGAGCCTGCTCTTAGTATCTCCTGGCTGTAATGCCATTAGTGGCTCATGTGGATGCCTTGGTGTGGGCTGAAACCTATGATATTACAAACCTATTCAGTGTCTGGTAACAAAGTGTGGGAAGTGACACTCTTTCATTTGTCACACTGTGAAACAGGACTACCATAACATTACCACCTTGGACCCAAATATCTTAGATCTTTGTTTAGATTCTAATACCAGAGACCTTGTGTTGTTCTCACCTGGCCCAACATATCTACTGTATCAGAATCTGCATTTTAACAAGATCCTCAGGTGATTCACATTAATGTAAAAGTCTGAGAAGCTCTGCCTTAGATTTGGTTACAGAGAAGATCTTTTAATTGTGACTGTGGCTTATCTCTCTTACCCGATAAATCACAATGGAACAGGTCAAAAACAAGTCCTTGTTTCAGACTTACTATGTGCCCTCAGAAGGATGGACTTCTCTGTAGGAAGTCAACCTTGTTACAGAATCAAGTTTGCTTCTTTCTAGACCACTTTTCCCTAGAACCTATTAGATCCTGATGCAAACAAGTTTGTGCTAAACTGCCCCTCCAGCTTCTTAAACACACTTGAACCTGACTACAATTTAATCCTGGACTCTGATTTAAAAGGGAACATCCTACTGTATTTGTATCATGTGCCATTTCTGTTCAAGGGTCTTTCAACAGAGGACTCAACTTTAGCAGAGTGAATCCATTACTATAAGAGGCCTTTTCTGTTGCCTCTTATTTACATCAACTCTTGCACAAAACCTTTATCAGCTATGTAGAAAAATTCGACAAAAGCAGGTAAGAGGGAAGTTAAATGGTAGACAAGAGTATTTTGAAAATCTATACCAGAACTTCTCATGTGCCTCCTAGATTGAGAGTTGCTTAAGTTTTCTAAGAAGCTTGCTTGGCTTGCTTTAGGCAAACATAGTTCATAAGCGTAAAACATTGTTAGAAAGAAGCTTCATCAATGACGGTGGCTAGTCTGATAGATTAATTTGTTAACATCCCTTATTAAAATATGATAAATATAAAACAATCTGCTTACATATGATATTAAAGAAGATTTTCCTTTAAGTCTGCAATTCATTTTGCATAGTTTTGTACATTAGCAGCTTTAAGCATTAAGCTTAAAGCATTAAGGCCTTTGGATTAAAAATTTTTTAAAATAAGTAATAAATATTTCTTTATTAAACAATTAAATGACAAGGTCTAATGGTGAGTCTAATACTACTGTAATTTTTTGAAATTAAAAATTTTTATTTTTTAGAGACATTTTAGGTTTACAGAAAAATTGAGCAGAAAGTACAGAATGGATTTTATTTTAAATTGGTGCCATAATTTTGTTACCTTCTAGATCCTGCTTATTCAACATTACATTTTTTTAGCACCAGTATAAGACACAAGTATGCAGCACTAAACTAAAACTAAGTTCTGTTTTTCTATACTTATGGCCACCATCGCTGTCATCATCATCATCCTAATCATCAGACTGTCTTCATTCTTTAGTTAAATATTCATTATTCAGCTATTTCTTCAGAAGTCTGATGGAAATTCTGAGCTGGGTCTTTTTCATCTTTTACTCTGTAAAAGAATAGGCCAGTCAGGCACTTTGTTTGTGTATCCTACTATTTCTCAAAGTAAATATCTTTTCAAAGAGGCAATATTTTAAAAAGAAGGATTTATCTAATTAAAAAAAAATTTTTAAGCTAATCTCAGTGAATAGAGACTTTATTTTAATATTATTTCAGACTTCTAAATGTACACCAAGGAACTGGTCAAATAAATAACATAACTACAGCTATTTGAATAGTGCTACTACGCCATCAGCACACTGAGTCTCTTCCTTCTGAAGTCTCCGTGTAACCAACTAGTCAGATAGACTAATTGAGCAGACACCAGAGAACTGGTTATAAAGCTTCCTTTGAAGAATGAACTTATGACCTTTTCTGATTTTCAAAAGTAGAAAATAAAGAATCCAAGGAGACACTATAAAGGGAGACCATCAACTGACATAATCCTTTTCTCCATATAATAGTTTCATTATTAGAAATTATTTTCTGTTTCTGTCTTATGATGCTGGACATACACTTGGCTTCAAATTATCAAGTGCATGTCTAGAATTAATTTGTTTTAAATAGGCTTCACTGAGTTGACAGGCCACTAATTGAAATGAATTAATTCTGGACACAGATTCTCATAACTGGAGGGTACAATGGAGGGTTAAGGAGTGAAGATGAATAACAAAGAATTCCATCTTAGTCTCACTCCAAAAGCTCAGCTGCAGCTAAGGGCTGGACCCTGAAACTAAAATGAAGAGATTACAAAATATTCCTAATGGATATACTCTTCAATAAGTGGAAGCATAACTTGATAGAAAATTACGAGGTATGACTGAAACAGAAAGAGTGTCTCGAAGTTCCCCAAACTTAATCCTAATGGACAAATTTGAGGCAAATTTGAAGAAAATTTTAAGAATATATTGGGTGCAGATACTGACTTTATAGAATTTCCAATCTAGCTAGGGAGAAAGCTAACATGGGTAAAAATAAAATGAAACCTTAGAATTAAGAAGTAAAGCTAAGTAAAATCTATTCTAACTACTGAGTTAATCTCTTCCACAACATTAATCTCTTCTGTAGTATTTCCAAAATATTGTTGCACACTTACTCTTTAATCACAACCAGTGTCAGGGAATTCATCAGTTCTTAAGTTTTTAGGGCCATATATTCCATTTAGACCATTCTAATACTTAGAAAGTTCTTCTTTCTTTTGCATCAACCTCCATAATTTCTAGTTATTGGCCTTTGTTGTGACTCTTATTAGTTTCTTCTTATCTGTCTCCAAGATATTCATTGAATAGTATCTTAAAATGTGATGATGCCCATTAGACCTCTACTTTTCTTGCTTCCTTGGAATCCTCCTTTCAGTTGAATATTCCTCACATGATATTATTCTGAGAGCTCTTTCAGTCAGGGTATTTCTCTCCTGCTGAACTCCCCTTCCCCAATGTTTATTTAAAGTGAGTTTTCCGAGGGCAGTAACATTGACACCAAAAATAATGGTTTCTTGTTCTCTTCAGTTTACTACTTCTCAACTAAAGGTTAAATTCTTGAGTTTATCAGCTTTATCCTTGTACTTAGTTTTTTTAATCTTTTACTCAACCAAGCTTTGGTCAGTTTCCACTAGCTCATACTTTTGCTCTGCTTCAAAAATCTTAAATGTTCCTTCTTTTCCTATTAAATAAGCATATCGCTTTTATGCAGATACACTGTTGTTATAGAATCCATTTGTTTAACCAGTATTAAAATTTCTTAAAACTAGGAAGATTCATGTGACTGTACAATGTGGATGACAAAATTAAGGAGAAGTCACAATGGGTTCAATTTGGTGGGACAAATTTATTGAAAAATGAGTAAGAGTTTGTTTTAGTGGGAAAGGAGATTAAAGCACATGCTGGAGAGGGTACAGAATAGGAAAAGAGAATGAGTGAAATGAAAAAAGACCTCAGGAGAAATGAGAATTATTAGATAAAATAATAAGAGGAAAATAAATTCTAATGTTACTACTGACTCAAGATTTTTTTTTAAAAAAACTTTTGGAGATAAAGGAAGGCAGTTGTTTCTGGAATGGAGATCACTCTGGATTTGCTAGACAATCCAAAACTCAGTAGTTCTAAAATTAGAAGGGAGAATATACCTATCACTGTGATCCTTCTGCTCTGCACATAAGGAAAGCAGAAAGTTAAGAAGAAAGAAGCATAACTCTGATGATTGCATTGATATCTACACAAGAACAAATTGTTTGATGTTATTTTTCTTTATTAACTTACTTGGGTTGGCCAGTACTCTTGTCCTCATATAGGCTCAGACTGGAAGATGGTGGGGATACAGTCAGTCACAGTTCATCAAGTAACATGCAAACAACAGTCCTTTCTTCTTGTTCCTACCTGTAAAAGTTACCTACTAGTCCATAAGAACAGGCTCTATTCAGTGTATGTTTAAATGCATTTACATCTTTACATATATCCAAATAACAATTTTAAATCTGGGTAATTTAAAAGATTTTTCAATTGACAAATTAACTTCAGCTGGAAATCCAATTTGAGAGCTGATAATATTAATCAGCCATTGAGGAATGATGTTAGTTAAACCCACATTGTTTCTTCTCTGAGCAATGATTAAACCAGTAAGAGCAAGGACAGAAAAGAAGCAAACAAATAAACAAAAAGCATGTGTACATTTGTGTGTATGTGAATGGTCACTTACAGTAATCCTTGAGATAAGAACGCAAATCAGAGTGTACCCAGGCTTCCATCCTGCAGTCTAAGTTCTGACATTGACATTATCAACCCACAAACTTACAGTTTGTCCAGAAAAGACTGTTAATAGCAGTTCAACAAAAATGAAGGCAATTGTGCATAAGAAGATGCTGCCTTTTTGAGAGGTGTTACAGGAGTTATCTCATGACAAAATTAAAGTCAAGTTGGGGGTTTCCCTGGTGGCGCAGTGGTTGAGAATCTGCCTGCCAATGCAGGAACCCGGGTTCAAGCCCTGGTCTGGGAAGATCCCACATGTCGCGGAGCAGCTAAACCCGTGAGCCACAATTACTGAGCCTGCGCGTCTGGAGCCTGTGCTCCGCAACAAGAGAGGCCGCGATAGCGAGAGGCCCGCAAACCGCGATGAAGACTGGCCCCCACTTGCCGCAACTAGAGAAAGCCCTCGCACAGAAACGAAGACCCAACACAGCCAAAAATAAATAAATAAATAAATTAAAAAAAAAAAAGAAAACTAAAAAAAAAAAAGTCAAGTTGGAAAGCCCAGCACACAATTCTGTTGTTAAAATGTCTTTAAACCAATCTGCTTCATCAAGTAATCATCCTTTGCCTGAGCTTAAGGACTTTGAATCTGGTTAGCACACATACCAGAGGAAATGTGTTCCTCTGTTTATGAGAGGATTTCTCTATTTTCATCCAGTAGGGTTTCAAACTCTGTTGAATTTGGGATTTGAATGTAGAAATTGAGGGGAAAACAACCCTCAAAAATGTTAGGAGTTCCCGGCCTAGTCTTGACTGATTAAAAGCTATTGCCCTGCAAGGAACTTTTAGAAGTCTTAAGACAGTTGTAAGCTAACCCATGTGATTTGCTGTGGGTTACTAAAAAGTCATTTTGGATTGCCACATGCCAGGTTGGTCTTTCTGCTAATGCTTCCTTAACATTTTCTAGAAGGAATCTTACCCATTAGCAAAGGCTTACACCTCTATCCAAATCTGAAAGAATGCACAACAGACAGTATACATGTCAATTTATATTAAACAAGAATTACCTAGGTATCCCTGTCACTAATAAACTGTAAAATTTTTATTAGACAGGCAAAATATTTGTTTAAAAATGACCTATGCTATCCACTTTTTTTCATTACATGGAGAGATGGAAAATCTGTGTTTTGTTATTTGTTTGCTTTATTTTTTTACATGAACCAGAGTGCACAATTGACCACCTGCTAGTATTCTGATCAAATGTCCTTTGTTCCTTCTAGATTTTACTTCAAGAGTATTGAGAAACCCAATAAGATAAACCCATGGCTACCAACACCATAGGAGGATTATGTCAAGGCCACAGAATCTAAAAACAGAACTGACAGATGATGAGACAGAAGAGGAAGGAGGTGTGTGGAATTGATACATCAACACCACAGAATATAGATGTGTTCCTAAATTTATCTATAACCCCATATTTTTTCCTGGGGTTCCTCCCTTCTAAAATAACCCTACTCTCTTTAATTGTACAAGAGGCTTTTACTGTATGAATAAATTCAGACTTTTGTAGTTATTGGAAAATTCATTGTAAGTTAACTTTTGACTGTGCTGAGAAACGATTATCTAGGAGTTAAACTTGGGAATCATATTTTAGAAGCCTGAAGAAGAATTGGACTGATATAGTAAAAGGAAGAGAACCTAAGCCATCCTACACTTATATCACAGTTTTCCTAATGAACAGTTTTGACACCCATAATTAAAGCTAGAGCATAAGCTATTTTTATTAACAGTACTACAAATTTTAAATCCCCCTCCTGGGTACCATACCATCCCTCTGCTTGAGATTATTTTGGACCACCTGACATAGGAAATGTGCTCTGTATCTACCGTTCCTGAGAAAAGTTTCCTGTTCCTAGGTCAACATGTTTTGTACCACATAACTCCACTCTCCTGACCAGCAACAGGTTAGGGTCTGGAGTGGTGGTTCATACTGCAAACTCTGCCAGACTAGTGCTACCTACAAGGTGATGACAGCCCAGACTAGTCTGATCTGCTCCAGGGAATTGTCAAAACCAAAAATAAAAAAGCAATATTAGGACTTAGAAATCAACAAATATCTGCTTCTGAGGACATGGTTAGTAATAGAGTTTCTGTTAAACTTGACAGCTTGTGTCATGTTAATAAAGCCATTGATATACCTGAATTAATGACTGTTTCTTTCTTCTTCTCCTCCTTCTCCTCCTCCTCCTTCTTCTCCTTCTCCTTCTCCTCCTCCTCCTCCTCCTCCTCCTCCTTCTTCTTCTTCTTCTTCTTTCAGTTTCCCTTGTGTTTTTTAAAAAATTAATTTTTATTGGAGTACATTTGATTTACAATATTCTGTTAGTTTCTGCTGTACAGCAAAGTAAATCAGTTATACATATTCATATATCCACTCTTTTTAAGATTTTTTTCCCATATAGGCCATTACAGAGTATTGAGTAGAATTCACTGTGCTATACAGTAGGTTCTTGTTAGTTATCTATTTTATATATGGCAGTGTGTATATGTCAATACCAATCTCCCAATTTATCCCTCTCCGCTTTCTCCTTTGGCAACCATAAGTTTGTTTTCTACATCTGTGACTTTATTTCTCTTTTGTAAATAAGTTCATTTGTACCATTTTTTTTTTAGATTCCACATATAAGCAATATTGTATGATATTTGTCTTTCTCTGCCTGACTTATTTCACTCAGTATGACAATCTCTAAGTCCATCTATGTTGCTGCAAAAGGCATTATTTCATTCTTTTTATGGTTAAGTAATATTCCATTGTATGTATGTACCACATCTTCTTTATCCATTCATCCATGATGGACATTTAGGTTGCTTCCATGTCCTGGCTATTGTAAATAGTGCTGCAATGAACACTGAGGTGTATGTATGTTTTCAAATTATGGTTTTCTCCAGATATTTGCCCAGAAGGGGGATTGGTGGATCATATGGTAGCTCTATTTTTAGTTTTTTAAGGAACCTCCATACTGTTCTCCATAGTGACTGTATCAATTTACATTCCCACCAACAGTGTAGGAGGGTTCCCTTTTCTCCACACTTTCTCCAGGGTATATCGTTTGTAGATTTTCTGATGGCCATTCAGACCAGTGTGAGGTGATACCTTATTGTATTTTTGATTTGCATTTCTCTAATAATTAGTGATGTTGAGTATCTTTTCATGTGCCTTTTGGCCATCTGTATGTCTTCTTTGTAGAAATGTCTATTTAGATCTTCTGCTCATTTTTTGATTGGGTTGTTTGTTTTTTTGATATTGAGCTGCATGAGCTGTTTGTATGTTTTGGAGATTAATCCCTTGTTGGTTGCTTCATTTGTAAATATTTTCTCTCATTCTGTGGCTTGTCTTTTCATTTTGTTTATGGTTTCCTTCTGCTTTTTTCTAAGTCTACTCACATTAGTCCTAAGATGTTTTCTGGTCTCTTTATTTCCCCATATATTTACCCTTAAACCCCATTTACTGAAACGACTTGAGTGTGCACTTATCTTTTACCACGTAAATGAACCTAAATAATGTAGTTTTCTGGAGACAGAGGTCAGAAAGCAATAGAGTGCATCGACAGCATTTTTCCTTGATCTTGCAGAGCATTATTAGTATTGTTGACACTCAAGCATGCTGTTGAGCAAACAAGTCCACATGTTTCAAATAGCCTTTAGTTCTTTGCTACTGATTTTCATTCCTTTTAGATTGAAGTAGAAACAAAGAGATGGCTATGTTTGGGAAGCTCTATTCAGGAATTAAGTAAGGCCCTGTCATGACACTTAAGCCAGAATGGCAGAACTGTATATAACATTCCTGCCAGAAGTGTAAGCAGATCACAAATGACAGGAACCAGAGCCATGAAGAGATTCACCCAAGTTCTGTGCACATTGACATTTTAAAGACAGGATTTTATTTTATTTTGTTTTATATCTTTTCCAAAATGAGCTTGAATTATTATATAATGCAACATAACATAACATAATATGATATAATTATTATATGACATTAGGCTAAAGTGTTATTTTAAAGCTGTATTTAATAGCACACCATTTTCCCCCTGTCTGAGGCCAAAAAGAGATAAAAGATGTTGGTATAACTTGAAGTTATAATAATGTATGATATTTTTTCCAATCAGATATTTCTTAGTAATGCTAAGAATAATGACTTTTGACTTTGTTCCTGTGACCACTATATAAAATCAAACAATTGACATATTCAAATGACTTGAGAAATGGAAGGCTGAGAGGGAAGGAGGAAGAAAGGAAAGAAGAAAATACAAAAGATAGAGGAAAGGGAAAAACCCTGGATTCTTAGGTAAATTATTGGATTAATGAACTCCAATGATGATTTTAAAATGGTCAAAATGTTAAATCTTGTCTCTGAATATAGACAGTGTCCTTATTGATAAGGCCATTAAATGTGTAAGTCAGAGGAAAGTACACATGAGAGGAAATCAGTTGGTCAGGATACAGAAACCTGAACCCTGAATCATGAAACCTTTCTGCTTGAGGTGGTTTTAGGGAAGTCAAATGACATCTAAGTTTAAATAGATAAATAGACAGACAGGTTGATGATAAATAGACAGATAGATGATAGATGGGTGAATAGATGGATGGATGGGTGGGAGGGAGGAACGGAGAGAAGGAAGGAAGGAAAGAAGATCAAGGTTAGTAACTTAGTTCTACTGCCACAGAGAAGTTAGTGAAAATGTGAGACGTTTATTTTTGGAATCCCTTGAAAGATAAAAGGCAAGGTAGTATTATCGCTTTTTAGACAGAATTTGGGTTTATACAGTTAATTTCATTTGGCTTGTGTTCTAGCAAACTTAGTCAATAGGAGACTAAATAGACCTTAGTTGCCAAGAATTATATCAAAGATGCATAGATGACTGGATCAAAGGTTTACCCTTGAGGTAAGTTGATTAGAGAGATCAAGATGTGGAGGAGTAAGAAACAGAGTTCACCATCTTCCATAGAAACACTGAAAATATATCTATAAGTGAATGATTCACACAGAACAGCCACTGAGAGCTGACAGAAGACCTCAGATGTCCAACAATATAAGGAAACCTCCAAATAAATGGGTAGGACAAACAGAAAAAGAAAAAGAAGGAAACACGTTAAGGCCTGTGCCCCAGGGAGGGATCTGTGAAGGAGGAAATGTTCCCCCAACTTGGGAAGTCTCCTCACCAGTGGGGAGTTCAGCCTGGACAGAATGTAGCTTCAGAGCCTAACAGGAGAGAGCAGCAACCATTTTGTGGAAGGCAAAATGGAGAGGAACCGGCACAGAGATTCAGCACCACCACCCTATGCTCCCCAACCTGAGACACTCCTCTGTCAGTACTAGTGAGGGTTGGGTGCTGAAGCTCAGGCTCCAGAGGTCAGTCTCAGGGAGAGGACCAGGGTTAGGTGAGGAAACAACCTGAAGAGGTTGAACTGTGGAAACTGAGGCTGTACTAGGAAGAAGACTGGGCTCTCCAGAGATACAAGTCACCATTACTGGGAGGTGCATGAGAAGAGGGGTGGGACCACCATAACAGCTTCTTTCCCTGTAAGTGCTCCCGGGAAACAGGACACAATCTACAGAAGTGCTGGGGTGGGTGCAAGTCACTGCTGCCATCTTGGACTCCTGAGGCAGGCACTGGCTGCCTCTTCCAGCTCCATGGGCAGATGCCAGGCTCCCCACCCCTGTTGTCCTGGAAGGGTGCATATAGCTTCTGCCACTAAAAATCTACCAGCAGGCCCCAGGACCTTCCCCTGCTGACCCAGAAGGGCGTGTACAGATCCCACCACTAGGAATTCTATCAGCAGACCACAGGACCCTCCCCTGCTGATCTGGAAGAGTGAGGACAGCTCTTGCCACTAGGAATTCTGTCAATGGGGCCACAGGACCCACCCCTGCTGTCCTGGGGGGTGTGCAGGGATAGCTTCCACGACTAGGAAATCCATCAGTGGGTGCTGGGACCTGCACTGTTATCCCAGGAGCATGAAGATAGCTCTCACTACTAGGAAATGCACCAGTGGGTGCCGAGACCCACCCCACTGTCCCAAGAGGGCACAGATAGCTCCATCTACTAGGAAATCTACCCAGAGGAGGGGCTGAAACCAAAGCTGAGTCCCAGGGGCTGTGTGACTAAGAAAGAGGAGCTGAATTCTCTCCTCACAGCTGCACAAACTATGGAGTTACACCTCCACTGATGGCATCCTAAATTCAGTGCCTGCAAAATATCTGAAAGGATAACAAGTGCTCCTGCAGCTGGGATGTCTCTGGCTTTAGCAGCTGTGGACTTTGTTGGCATGTACATGTGGGGGTTGGGCCAGGCCACAGTCTGAGCTGCATCCATAGCTCCCACAGTGAGTCCAGGTGCAAGACTACTGCAGTTTTAGGACATGACCTCAGTGGATCTGTGCTGGTGGCCTGGCAAAAACAACACCTGGGATACGCCAGGGCAAATTGCCAACATACTCATGGTTAAGGTGGGACCAAGAGGAGTGCCAACACAGTGTACTTTGTGAGCCTGCACAATGGGTGAAAGGGGACACAATGGAGCATGTTCACAACTCCACAGAAAGAATACTCAGTGGCTTCTCTCCCAGTGGTGTGCACGAATCCCACTTACCTCCCACTGCAGATCAGAAACACAGCTAAGAAACAAATCTGGGGCCTCTACTCCAACAACTAGGGAGCAGACCCTGCCCCTGACAGGGCATTGACAACCACAGAGCAAAGGACACCCCCTGCTCAATATCCAAGGCAGGTACTGGTCACCACAACATGAGTCAAACCCCTCTCAAGAGGATAATGGCCAGCATACACTGAGGGAAGAGGCGGCAGTCATCCATATTAAAAACAGCCTTTTCACAAAAACAAAACAAAACAACAACAACAATAAAAACACACTAAACCTACAAAGGCCACACAGAGACATTCCCACATAAAAATAGCCCTCCAAGACAGTCTGAGGGTCTGAGGGTCTGGCATTGGGAGGAAGAAACCCCCAGAATATTTAGCCTTGAAGACCAAAGGGGCTTGAGTGCAGGAGCTCTACAAAGTTGGGGGAAACAGACTCCATCCTTGGAGGATGCACCCAAGGTGTCACATGCACTGGGGCCCAGCACAGAATAACAACTCTATAGGAACCTGGGCTAGACCTATCTAGGGGTCTTGGAGGGACTCTCAGAGAGGCAGGGGTTGGCTGTAGCTCACTGTGGGGGAAAGGGGACTGGTAGCAGAGACTCCAGTTTATATTAATATGTGTGAGTTCTCTCAGAGGTCCCCACTTTGGCACAAAGACCCTGACTAACCCAACAGCATGCAGGTTCCAGTGCTAGAATGCCTCAGGCCAAAAAACCAGCAAGATAGGAACACAGCCCCACCCCATCAGCAGACAGGCTGCCTAAATCATACTAAGCACACAGCCACCCCAAAACAAAACACACCCACTGACATGGCCCTGCCCACAAGAAGGCAAGACTCAGCTCCACCACCAGAGGGCAGGCATCAGTCCCTCCTGCAGGAAGTCTGCACAAGTGCCTGGACCAGCCTCACACACTAAGGGGCATACACCAGAAGCAAGAAGAACTATGATCCTGCAGTCTGTGGAAAGGAGACCTAAACACAGTAAATTATACAAAATGAGATGAAGGAGAAATAAGTTACAGACAAAGGAGCAAGATAAAAACCTACAAGAACAACTAAATGAAGAGGAGATAGGCAATCTACCTGAAAAAGAATTCAGAAGGATAGTAAAGATGACCCAAGACCTTGGAAAAAGATTGGAGGCACAGGTCAGGAATATAGAAAAAATGTTTAACAAGGACCTAGAAGAACTAAAGAACAAATAGAGATCAACAATAGAGTAACTGAAATGAAAAATACACTAGAAGGAATCAATAGCAGAATAACTGAGGCAGAAGAACGGATAAGTGAACTGGAAAGCAGAATGGTGGAAATCACTGTTGTGGAACAGAATAAGGAAAAAAGAATAGGAAGAGATGAGGACAGTCTCAGAGACCTCTGGGACAACATTAAACTCACCAATATTTGAATTATAGGGGTCCCAGAAGAAGAAAAGAAAGAGAAAGGGCTGGAGAAAATATTTAAAGAGATTATAGTTGAAAACTTCCATAACATGGGAAAGGAAAGGAAATAGTCACCCAAGTCCAGAAAACACAGAGTGTCCCATACAGGATAAACCCAAGGAGAAACACACTGAGACACATATTAATCAAAATAACAAAAATTAAATAAAAAGAAAAAATATTAAAAGCAACAAGGGAAAAGCAACAAATAACATACAAGGGAACTCCCATAAAGTTATCAGCTGATTTTTCAGCAGAAACTCTGCAGGCCAGAAGGAAGTAGCATGATATATTCAAAGTGATGAAGGGAAAAAAACTACTGCCAAGAAGGCTCTCATTCAGGTTTGAGGGAGAAATCAAAAACTTTACAGACAAGCAAAATCTAAGAGAATTCAGCACCACCAAACCAGCTTTACAACAGATGCTAAAGGAACTTCTCTAGGCAGGGGAAGAAAAAAAACCAAAAAAACAAAAAAATACAGGTCACAACTAGAAATAAGAAAATAACACATATGAAAGCTCACTTGTAAAGGCAAACATACACTAAAAGCAGGCAATCATCCACATATAAATATGATATCAAAACCAGCAACCATGAGAAGAGGAGAGTATAAATGCAGGAAATGGAAAATGCATTTGAAATTAAGAGACCAGCAACTTAAAAAAACCTTCTACATATATAGACTGCTTTATCAAAACCTCATGGGAAATGCAAACCAAAAAAGTACATTAGATACACACACATGAAAGAAAAAGCAACCCGAACATAACACTAAAGATGGTCATCAAACCACAAGAGAAGAGAACAAAAGAGGAAAGGAAGAAAGAAGACCTACAAAAACAAACCCAAAACAATTAAGAAAATGTCAATAGGAAGGTACATATCGATAATTACCTTAAATGTAAATGGATTAAATGCTTGCACCAAAAGACACAGACTGGCTGAATGGATACAAAAACAAGACCCATATATATGCTGTGTACAAGAGACCCACTTCAGACCTAGTGACACATACAGACTGAAAGTGAGGGGATGGAAAAAAGATATTCTATACAAATGGAAATCAAAAGAAAGCTGGAGTAGCACTACTCATATCAGACAATATAGACTTTAAAATAAAGACTATTACAAGAGACAAGGAAGGACACTACATAATGATGATGGGATCAATCCAAGAAGAAGATATAGCAATCATAAATATATATGCACCCAACAGAAGAGCACCTCACTATACAAGACAAATGCTAACAGACATAAAAGAGGAAATAGACAGTAACACAATAACAGTGGGAGTCTCTAACACACCACTTACACCAATGGATGGAACATCCAGACAGAAAATTAATAAGGAAACACAAGCCTTAAATGATACATTAGACCAGATCAACTTAATTGATATTTATAGGACATTATATCTGAAAGCAGCAGAATACACAATCTTCTTAAGTGAACATAGAACATTCTATAGGATAAATCACATCTTGGGTCACAAATCAAGCCTTGGTAAATTTAAGAAAATTGAAATCATATCAAGCATCTTTTCTGACCACAACACCATGAGATTAGAAATCAACCACAGGAAAAAAAAAACTGTAAAAATCACAAACACGTGGAGGCTAAACAATATGCTACTAAATAACCAAGAACTCAAAGAGGAAATAAAAAAATACCTAGATACAAATGACAAGTAAAACACGATGATCCAAAACCTATGGGACACAGAAAAAGCAGTTCTAAGAGGGAAGTTTTTAGCAATACAATCTTACCTCCAGAAATGAGAAAAATCTCAAAGAAACAACCTAAACTTATGCCTAAAGCAACTGGAGAAAAAAGAACACAAAACCCAAACTTAGTAGAAGGAAAGAAATCATAAAGATCAGAGCAGAAATAAATAAAATAGAGACAAAGAAAACAATAGTAAAGGTCAATAAAACTAAAAGCTGGTTCTTTGAGAAGATAAACAGAATTGATAAATCAAGAAAAATAGGGAGAGGACTCAAATCAATAAAATTAGAAAAGAAAAAGAAGTTACAACTGACACCACAGAAATACAAAGGATCATAAGAGACTACTACAAGCAACTATAATGCCAATAAAATGGGCAATCTGGAAAAAATGGACAAATTCTTAGAAAGGTAAAACCTTCCAAGACTGAACCAGGTAGAAATAGAAAATATAAACAAACCAGTCACAAGAACTGAAATTGAAACTGTGATTAAACATTTTCCAACAAACTAAAGTCCAGGACCAGATGGCTTCACAAGCAAATTCTATCAAAAATTTAGAGAAGAGCTAACACCTGTCCTTCTCAAACTCTTCCAAAAAATTACAGAGGAAGGAATTCTCCCAAGCTCATTCTATGAGGCCTCCATCACTCTGATAACAAAATCAGACAAAGATACCACCAAGAAAAACTAAAGGTCAATATCATTGATGAATATAGATGAAAAAATCCTCAACAAATACTAGCAATCTGAATCCAACAATACATTAAAAGGATCATACACCATGATCAAGTAAGATTAATCCCAGAGGCACAAGGATTCTTCAATGTATGCAAAGCAATCAGTGTGATACACTGTATTAACAAACTGAAGAATAAAACCATATGATCATCTCAATAGATACAGAAAATGTTTTTGACAAAATTCAATACTTATTTATGATAAAAACTCTCCAGAGAGTGGGCATAGAGGGAACCTACCACAATAGAATAAAGGCCATATATGACAAGCAAACAGCAAACATCATTCTCAATGGTGAAAAACTGAAAGCATTTCCTCTAAGATCAGGAACAAGACCAGAATGTCTACTTCCACCACTATTTTCAACATAGTTTTGGAAGTCCTATCCATAGCAATCAGAGAAGAAAAAGAAATACAAGGACTTCAAATTGGAAAAGAAGAGTAAAACTGTCACTGTTTGTAGAAGACATGATACTATACATGGTAAATGCTAAAGATGACACCAGAAAACTATTAGAGCTCATCAATGAATTTGGTAAAGGTGCAGGATACTAAATTAATAAACAGAAATCTCTTTCATTCCTATACATTAACAATGAAAGATCAGAAAGAGAAATTAAGGAAACAATCCCATTTACCATCACATCAAAAAAATAAAATACCTAGGAATAAACCTACCTAAGGAGGAAAAAGACCTGTATGCAGAAAACTACAAGATACTGATGAAAGAAATAAAAGATGACACAAACAGATGGAGAACTATACCATGTTCTCTGATTGGAAGAATCAACACTGTGAAAATGACTTTACTCCACAAAGCAATTTACAGATTCAATGCAATCCCTATCAAGTTACCAATGGCATTTTTTATAGAATTAGATAAAAAAGTTTATAATTTGTATGGAAACACCAAAGAACCCAAATAGCCTAAGTAATTTTGAGAAAGAAAAGCAGAGATGGAGGACTCAAGCGCCCAGACTTCAGACTATACTACAAAGCTACAGTAAACAAAACAGTATGGTACTGGCACAAAACCAAAATATACAGATATGGAACAGGATAGAAAGCCCAAGGATAAACCCATGCACCTAGGGGTCACCTAATCTATGACAAAGGAGGCACGAATATACAGTGGAGAAAGACAGTCTCTTCAATAAGTGGTGCTGGGAAAACTGGACAACTACATGTAAAAGAATGAAATTAGAACACTCCCTAACAACATGCACAAAAATAAACTCAAAATGGATTAAAGACCTAAATGTTAGGCCAGACACTATAAAACTCTTAGAGGAGAACATAGGTAGAACAGTCTTTGACATAAATCCCAGCAATATCTATTGGGATCTGCCTCCTAGAACTATGAAAATAAAAAAAAAAATAATCAAATGGGATCCAATATAACTTAAAAGCTTTTGCACAGCAAAGGAAACCTTAAAACAGAACAAAAACACAACCCTAAGAATGGGAGAAAATACTTGCAAAGGAAGCAACTGACAAGAGATTTATCTCCCATGTATACAAACAGCTCATGCAGCTCAATATCAAAAAAAACAAACTCTATCAAAAAAATGCACAGAAGATCAAAATAGACATTTCTCCAAAGAAGACATACAGATGGCCAAAAAGCACATGAAAAGATGCTCAGCATCACTAATTATTAGAGAAATGCAAACAAAACTACAATGAGGTATCACCTCATACTGGTCAGAATGGCCATCATCAAACAATCTACAAACAATAAATGCTGGAGAGCAAGTGGATAAAGAGACCCCTCCTACACTATTGGTTGGAATGTAAATTGGTACAGCCCCTATGAGAGCAGTATGAAGGTTCCTTAAAAAACTTAAAATAGAACTAACATATGACCCAGCAATCCCACTCCTAGGTGTAAACCCAGAGAAAACCAAAATTTGAAAAGATACATACACCTCAATGTTCACTGCAGCACTATTTACAATAGCCAGGACATGGAAGAAACCTAAATGTCCATCAACAGAGGAATGGATAAAGAAGACACGGTACATATATACAATGGAATATTACTCAGCCATAAAAAAAGAACGAAATAATGCCATTTGCAGCAACATGGATGAACCTAGAGATTGTCATACTGAGTGAAGTAAGTCAGACACAGAAAGACAAATATATGATATCACTTATATGTGGAATCTAAAAAATATATTATAAATGAACTTATTTACAAAACAGAAATAGAGTCACAGATGTAGAAAACAAACTTGCCTTGGAAATAGCATAGGTTGAGTTTCGGCAACAACATGTTCAATTTCATAGTTTTAATTTAGTCAAGATCCTTATATATTTCCCAGGAGTTTGATTAGTAAAGACAATTTTAGAAAATCAAAATAGTTTAGATTAGTATGAAATACAATAACATCAACTACTAATGATGCTTGACATTCAAGAGATTTATAGATTACAAACCATTTTCATATATTATTTTCATAATGTATTCCACATAATAAGACCATAAAGTAGATAGTTTAATTCCATATTGATAGATAAAGAATCCGTCCTGATCATATAGTTACACATGTTATTCTAACAGTCATTATAACAACATAGGAATAACAGATTAAAAAAGGGGGGGCACTTCCCTGGTGGTCCGGTTGTTAAGACTCCACACTTCCACTGAAGGGGATGCAGGTTCGATCCCTGGTAGGGGAACTAAGATTGCGTAAGCTGCAAGGCAGTGTCTAGTGAGTAATATTTTCCACTCCCCTAGATTCCATTTCTGTTGAATATTTGCACAGGTTCTTATTTATATATGCATTTCTCATGTAGTGTGCCTGGGAAGTAAACAGATTGGATTAAAATTCAGGCCATTAGGGAGTTTATGAACAAAGCCAGCCAAGTTTTCCAGATGCAGAGGATGTCAACTGTCACCTCTGTGATCCAGTTTGGGGAGACCAAAGGAGAAAACTTAGACCTCTTTCCAATGTTCCTGACTCTCTTTCCATAGCCTTGGGCCTTGAGGAATTGATGAAATCAGCAAAATCATAGAAAATAGAAAACAGTATGGAAATAGGTAGGGAAAAGAGACAAAAAGTCTAATGGGTGGGGGGGTTGTAACAAAAAATAGGGTGAGATGGCAGTTAATTCCAAGATTTTACATTTTTTCTCCTTCCCTGGCACAATTAAGAAAAAAGTTAGGAGGCATAACTACCTGGAAAATGAATATGGAACAGGAAAAGGCTTAAATATAGCATACAAGAATCTAAATTAGACATGTATCTAAAATTCTGCCCAAGCTATTACTTTGTAAATATATATAAACTTGATCATACAAGTGCACATAAGGAATATCTTTAACTATGAGTTATATTTATTATATTTCTAATCAATTTAAAATGTGTGCTCCCTCAGTGAAAATAATCTCACTGCACTAATTGAAGATAATAAAAGAGGAACAAATCTGCTGCCATTTAGTTTTTGACATTTTAAAAAAGTAATTATGCTCTTATTTGGAATAAACTAAACATTTCTTTTAGTTTGAAATTTTAATTGCCATAAACTCTGAAATAGCGTTCTGTTCGATTGGACAACATGTATATTCAATTTAGAGCAATACAGAGATTAGATTAGACCAGAATAATTTAGATTACTAAAATCCTGTGATAAGCACAAAATATTATGATTGGGATTTAATTTCTCCCACTTTGAGGGTACTTTAGAGATGTCTTATTTACTCAGTTATTCACAATGCAAACTCTTTCAGATTGATTCAATAAGAGCAAAGCTAAGCAGCTTTTTATGTTAAGGCTTTCTTAGAGAAATACTTGATTAAGTTATACTAAATCATTAAATCATTAGAGCAGTGTTTCCAGCCTTAACTGAACATTGGAATTCCTTGGGAGTTTTACAAAATACTGATGCCTAGGACTCTCTCCAGGAGCTCCTAATCTGATTGATCTGGGGTGTAGCCCCAGGACCTCAGGAATTTAAAAGCCCCTCAGGGACCTCTAATGTATGAGAACACTAGTTTCAGAAACCCATTATTCCAGCAAGACACTGGTTGGTGTAAATCAAGGCAGGCACATTCCAAGGCAGCTTTGGGGAAATAAGACAGAAGCAGAAAGTGTTCATTCCATATGATTCTTGGATATATGACTGTCTTGGCTCATTAGTTCTATGTCTGTACAGCAAAAAAAAATTACTTCTTAATTATGGTAACTATGCTGAGGAGTGTAGAAAGCTTAATTAAGGGAAGAAGTCCATAAAGAAGATGTATTTACACCTGATTATTCTATAGGATCCTTAAGGTTTTTTTCCAATATAGCTTGCCTACTTCAGCCATTCTTTCATTTAATAACTATTTATGACTACCAGCTGTGTACTAAGGATAGTTATGGAAGAGAAAGAAATAATATACAAATAAGCCTTAACCCCTCTTACACATGAGAAGATAAAACATAAACACAGAGCCACACACACACGTATATATTCACATGCACAACGATAAATGATAAATACTATGGTAGAAGTAAAAGTCAACCAGTTATGCCATGAACTCAGAGAAAGACAATCCATTCTTGGAGAAGAATTGTATGTTGCTAATTACATAAGAAATGACAATAGAAAAATGTTTTATCAAAAATGTTTTTAATTAATATGTATTTTGTTCATAAATTTAAAACTTTTTGAAAATAAAAATCAAGTTATATTTATTTTATCAACTTTGGAACCAGCAGAGTTCAAGACAAAGAGTATGACTTGATACATTTTCCTGAGTTAATATAAATTTGCAATTAAAGCAAGTGGGAAAACTTGATGACTCAAGGTCAGTTTAAAACTTATCTACATTTGAAAACAGAATTAGGGAAGTCTAGCTGACAGTGTTACAAAAAAAAGAGGCTAGAAAGTATATTTGTGGGCCTGAGTCCTTAACCAGAGAATACCTACTCTAGCTAGTTTATAGATAAAAGTATTTCTTAAATTATATAGATAATTCACAAAAACATTAGAAAAAGCTAAAGAAATTCACTCTAGGCTGAGCTTCCAGGACAATTTCTAATTCACATTGCTGAACTGGCTCATCAAGGGAACTGCAACCTGTACCATTTTTAGGAATATTAATATTAATTAATAAATAATAATAATAGTAGTAATGGTAATAATTTACTGGCACAGCAGCATTTACACTGTTGGGAGCAAATACATTATTTTTACTGGTTTGAAATGAATAGAAAGAACCCTGGGACCCTGAGGGAGTCACCCTCCCCAGCCACCCTCCCCAGTGGTTGGAGCTAGAACCACTCCAGGGTAACCACACATGACTGTACACCATGGACAGTGGAGATTTGTAAGAATAAGAATTCACCTCACTGAATTTTCTAGGCCATTGAACCCTTTATTAATTCACAAGATAGTGCTCTTCTGCAATAGGAATGCTGGGAAAGATCCACATTGCCCTAGAAAACAACAATCTCTAAAAGCTTCTCTCATAGCCCATGTGTTAGGAAACCATTTTTGGAGCTGAACTGGGAATGTAGTTTGTCCGTCGGCCTGGTTGTCATTTCAGCGCCCTGACCAAGCCTCAAGTCTGATGTTAGAAATGAAACTTTAAGACTTTTTGTCCATGGAAAGTGCAAATCTCCTGTCCATGTGTGCAGGCCTTGCAACCTGAGTGCAATCTGATATTTCCTACTGCCTTTCCCATTCTTCCTACCCCAGACCTCCCATCCTCCTGCCCCTAGACCTTCTGTCCTATAGTCACTCTTTCTTCCACTTCTCTCCTGATGCTGTTGAGACCAATTCTAAGGAAAGTGAGGTGCATGGTGAACAATTCCCCTGATCAATTATCCTACTGGTCAGCATTTAAGGAAATGCTGATGATCTAGGCATAAATGATTCTGTTTTCCATCAATCCTGTCAAATGTGATGAAGAAAAGTGTTTAAAATAACAAAATAAAGAGAAAAAAAAAAGACGGTTTCTTTACCGTGAGAGAAGCATGAATAAACCAGGAGACATAAGTTATTCACATGTAATATGCATAAGAAAAATATACTAAACAATGCCATCAAATAAGAGAGCTCCAAATACTGTAGTTAGGTTGCCAGGTATTTCTAAAATGCCAGCTAATAATCAGATTATTTTTCTGCCCAAAACCATGTTCTTTCTCCCCAATTTGACAAAATTCCTTGAAGGTAAAGAAAAGTCTCATGTATACTTAGTTCAGAACACATTCTTTATCTTGTACTAAGTGTGCTGTACTGTTCAAGTAGATTTGGAGACTGAACTTGTGCTTCCTATAATTTTCTATTTAGTTTCACAAATATCTGAAAGTCTCCTTTACAGTTTGCAAAGTTGTGCACGTCATCACAGATATAGTCTGCTGTAGTCTTTGTTCATGGTTTATTCTTCCATGAGATATCAAGTTTAGGCTCTTTTGAATTTCTATTTCAATAAAACTCATACTTAAATAAATGTCTGGATAGGTTCCTGACTTTTCAGTTTGCTTCTGCTGTCTACTAATCCACTGTTTCTGTTGGAGTAATTCTATAGTTTCTTTACTGCCAAGTTCATGTTGGAAGTCTTAGCTACCATGTTTCCATGTTTATTTTCTAAAATAAACTTTTGGCTTTCAGTTTTTCTAAACTGCCCCTTATTAACTTTTACATTTTTACTATTGTCAATCTCAGTCTTCAAATTCCTGACTTTTAACTGATTTGTATTCTTAATTAAAAAAATTAAAATTATTTTTGTATGAAGAAATAATTTTAAAAAATGCTTTTTATGAACTTTTTACTATCAGAGAACTCAAGGGGCACTAAACACAAACCCACCATTGCAAATAAAGTATTTAGTCATGGAATGTAAATGGACCTGATTAGTGGGAATCAATGGTTTTGGCTTAATTAAAGGCAAAAAAACCACCAAAAGCGGTAGACAGTTTTTTTTTTTTTGTAATTTAAGTTTAGTTCATTTAAAATGTGGTCACTTCAGGTGTACATCAGAGTGATTCAGTTATATATGTATATATATGTGTGTGTGTGCATAAATATAAATATATGTGTATATAAATATAAATATATGTGTATTTTGTCAGTTCTTTACCATTATAGGTTATTACAATATATTGAATATAGTTCCCTGTGCTATATAGTATGTCCTTATTTATCTATTTTATATATAGTAGTGTGTATCTGTTAACCCCAAGCTCCTAAATTATCCCTCCCTCCCTTCCCCTTTGATAACCATAAGTTTGTTTTCTACATCTGTGAGTCTATTTCTATTTTGTAAGTAAGGTGATTCATATCATTTTTTTAGATTCCACATATAAGTGATATCATATTTTATTTGTTTTTCTCTGTCAGACTTACCTCACTTAATATGATAATCTCTATGTCCATCCATGTTGCTGCAAATGGCATAATTTCATTCTTTTTTTTTTATGGGTGAGTAATATTGCGTTGTATATAGACACCACATCTTCTTTACCCATTCACCTGTCAATGAACATTTAGGAGGATTCCATGTCTTGGCTATTGCAAATAGTGCTGCTATAAATATTGGATGCCTGTGTCTTTTCAAATTATCTTTCTCTGGATATATGTCCAGGAGTGGGATTGCTGGATCATATGGTAACTCCATTTTTAGTTTTGTAAGGAGCCTCCATACTGTTTTCCATAGTGCCTGAAACAATTTACATTCTCACCAATAGTGTAAGAAGGCTCCATTTTCACCACACCCTCTCCAGCATTTATAATTTGTTAACTTTTTGATGATGGTCATTCTGACTGATGTGAGGTGGTCCCTCACTGTAGTTTTGATTTGCATTTCTCTAATAATTAGTGATGTTGAGCATCTTTGCATGTGCTTTTTGACCATCTGTATATCTTCTTTGGAGAAATGCCTTGAGGTCTTCTGCCCATATATTGATTTTTTTTTTTTTTTTTTGATGTTAAGCTGTGTGAGCTGTTTGTATATTTTGGGGATTTATCCTTTGTCAGTTGCTTCATTTGCAAATATATTCTCCCATTCCATATGTTGTCTTTTAGTTTTGTTTATGATTTCCTTTGCCATGCAAAAGCTTTTAAATTTAATTAGGTACCATTTGTTTATCTTTGTTTTTATTTCCATTACTCTAGGAGATCCAGCAAAAAAATTGCTGCTATATATGTCAAAGAGTGTTCTACCTATGTTTTCCTCTAGGAGATTTATAATATTTAGTCTTACATTTAGATTTTTAATCCATTTTGAGTTTATTTTTTGTATGGTGTTAATAATGTTCTAAATTCATTCTTCCACATGTAGCTGTCCAGTTTTCCCAGTACCACTTATTGAAGAGACTGTCTTTTCTCCATGGTATATTCTTGCCTCCTTTGTCATAAATCAATTGGCCATAGGTGTGTGGGTTTATTTCTGGGCTTTCTATCCTATTCCATTGTTGTATATTTCTGTTTTTGTGCCAGTACCATACTGTTTTGATTACTGTAGCTTTATGATATAATTCAAGGACAGAGAGCTTGATTCTTCCAGCTTCACTTTTCTTTCTCAAGATGGTTTTGGTTATTCATGGACTTTTGTGTTTCCATACATATTTTAACACTTTTAGTTCTAGATCTGCAAAAAAATGCCATTGGTAATTTGATTCGGATTGCACTGAATATGTAGGTTGCCTTGGGTAGTATAGTCAT
Source organism: Eubalaena glacialis (assembly GCF_028564815.1). Taxonomy (NCBI): domain Eukaryota; kingdom Metazoa; phylum Chordata; class Mammalia; order Artiodactyla; family Balaenidae; genus Eubalaena; species Eubalaena glacialis. The sequence continues at coordinate 34,128,512 of NC_083730.1, forward strand.
TTTGACAAAATTGATTCTTTCAATCCAAGAACATGGTATATCTTTCCAACTGTCTATGTCACCTTCTATTCCTTTCATCAGTGTCTTATAGTTTTCAGAGTACAGATCTTTTGCTTCCTTAGTTAAGATTATTCTAGGTATTTTACTCTTTTTGATACAATTGTAAATGGGATTGTTTCCTTACTTTCCCTTTCTGATCTTTCTTTTTTAGTGTATAGGAATGCCAGAGATTTCTGTGTGTTAATTTTATATCCTGCAATGTTACCAAATTCATTGAAGAGCTCTAGAAGTTTTCTGGTATTGACTTTAGGATTTTCTATGTATAGTGTCTTGTTATCTGCAAACAGTGACAGTTTTACTCTTCTTTTCCAATTTGGATTTGTTTTATTTCTTTTTCTTCTCTGATTGTTGTGGCTAAGACTCCCAAATCTATGTTGAATAAAAGTGGTGAGAATGCACATCCTTCTCTTGTTCCTGATTGTAGGGGAAATGCTTTCAGCTTTTCACCATTGAGTATGATGTTAGCAGTGGGTTTGTCATATTTGGGCTTTATTATGTTGAGTTATGTTCCCTCTATGCCCACTTTCTGGAGAGTTATTATCATAAATGTGTGTTGAATTTTGTCAAAAGCCTTTGCTGCATCTACTGAGATGATAGTATGGTTTTTATTTTTCAATTTGCTAATGTGGTATATCACACTTATTGATTTGCAGGAATAGAAAAATCCTTGCATCCCTCAGACAAATCCCACTTGATCATGGTATATGATCCTTGTAATGTATTATTGGATTCAGTTTTCTAGTATTTTGTTGAGAATTTTTGCATTGATGTTCATCAGCGATATTGGCCTATAATTTTCTTTTTTGTGTGTAGTATCTTTGGTTTTTATATCAGGGTGACAGTGGCCTCATAGAATGAGTTTTGGACTGTTCCTTCCTCTGCAATTTTTTGAACTATTTTCAGAAGGATAGGTGTTAACTCTTCTCTAAATGTTTGGTAGAATTTGCCTGTGAAGACATTTGGTCCTGGACTTTTGTTTTTTTGGGATTTTAAAAATCATGGATTCAATTTCATTACTTGTGATTGGTCTGTTCAGATTTTCTGTTTCTTCCTGGTTCAGTGTTGGGAGATTGTACCTTTCTAAGAACTTGTCCATTTCTTCTAGGTTGTCTATTTTCTTGCCATATAGTTGCTTGTAGTAGTCTCTCATGGTCCTTTGTATTTTTGTGGTGTCTGTTTTAACTTCTCCTTTTTCATTTCTAATTTTATTGATTTGAGCATTCTTCCTTTTTTTTTTTTTGATGAGTTTGGCTAAAGATTTATCAATTTTGTTTATCATTTCTAAGAACAAACTTGTAGGTTCATTGATCTTTTCTATCGTTTTCTGCACTTCTATTTTATTTTTTTTCTGCTCTGATCTTTATTACTTATTTCCTTCCACTAACTTTGGGTTTTATTTGTTCTTCTTTCTTTAGTTGCTTTGGGTGTAAGGTTAAATTGTTTATTTGAGATTTTTCTTCTTTTCTGAAGTATGATTGTATTGCTATAATGTTCCCTCTTAGAGCTGCTTTTGCTGTGTCCCATAGGTTTTGAATCATCATATATTTGTTTTCATTAGTCTCTAGATATTTTTTGATTTCCTCTTTGATTTATTCAGCGATCCATTGGTTTTTTAGTAGCATATTGTTTAGCCTCGATGTGTTTGTGGTTTTTGAAGTTTTTTTTTTTCTTGTAGTTGATTTCTAATCTCAGAGAGTTGTGGTCTGAAAAGATGCTTGATATAATTTCAGTTTTCTTAAACTTACTGAGGCTTGCTTTGTGGGCCAGTATGTGATCTATCCTGGAGAATGTTCCATGTGCACTTGAAAAGAATGTGTATTCTGCTGCTTTCTGATAGAATACTCTATAAATATCAATTAAGTCCATCTGGTCTAATGTGTCATATAAGACCTCCGTTTCATTATTGATTTTCTGTCTGGATGATCTGTCCATTGATGAAAGTGGGGTGTTAAAATCCCCCACTATTATTGTGTTACTGTCAATAGCTTATTTCATATTTGTTAACATTTGCCTTACATATTGAGTTGTTTCTGCATATATATTTGAAATTGTTATATCTTCTTAGATTGATCTCTTGATCATTATGTAATATCTTTCTTTGTTTCTTGTAACAGTCTTTATTTTAAAGGCTACTTTGGCTCATATAAGTATTGCTACTTCAGGTTTCTTTTGATTTCTATTTGCTTGGGATATAATTTTCCATACCCTCACTTTCAGTCTGTATGTGTCCTTAGATCTGAAGTGGGTCTCTTGTAGACAGCATATATGGGTCTTGTTTTTGTATCCATTCAGCCGGTCTATGTCTTTTGGTTGGAGCATTTTGTCCACTTACATTTAAGGAAACTATTGATATATATGCTATTATTGCCATTGTGTTAATTGTTTGGTTTTTTAAAATATAGCTCTTTTTTTTCTGCTTTGTTTGTTTTTTCTCTTCTCCTTTGATTTGATGACCATCTTCAGTGTTGTGTTTTGATTCCTTTTTCTTTTTTGTGAGTATATCTATTATAGATTTTTGATTTGTGGTTTCCATGAGGTTTGGGTGCAGCAGTGCATACATATATGTCATTGCTCTAAGTTGTTGATCTCTTAATTTCAACTGCATTTTAAATACCCTGCATTTGTACTCTCCTCCCCTCATGATTGTTGTTTTGATATCATATTTTACATCTAATAGTTTTGTATATCCCTTAACTGTTTATTGTTGATAAAGATGATTTTACTACATTTGTCTTTTAATCTCACTACTAGTTTGTGTGTGTATGATTTTCTACCTTTACTGTATGTTTACCTTTACTGGTAAGAGTTTACATTTTGTAATATTGTTTCTACTTGTGGCCTTTGCTTTTCCTCCTAGAGAAGTTCCTTTAGCATTTGTTGTAAAGCTGGCTTGGTGATTGCTGAATTTTTTTAGCTTACGCTTGTCTGTAAAATTTTTGTTCTCTCCATCAAATCTGAATGAGAGCCTTGTTATTTAGAGTATTTTTGGTTGTAGATTTTTCCTTTTCATTACTTTAAATATATCATACCATTACCTCTGGCCTGCAGAGTTTTTTCTGAAGAATCAGCTGGTAGTCTTATGGGAGTGTTCCCTTGTATGTTATTTGTTGCTTTTCTTGGGTTGCTTTTAATATTCTCTCTTTATCTTTGATTTTTGTCATTTTGATTACAATGTTTCTTGGTGTGTTCCTCCTTGGGTTAATCCTGCCTGGGACTCTCTGTGCTTCCTGGACTTGTGTGACTGTTTCCTTTCCCATGGAAGTTTCCTGCTACTATGTCTTCATATTTTCTCAGACCCTTTCTCTCTCTCTTCTTCTGGGACCCCTGTAATGTGAATATTAGTGAGCTTGATATTGTCCCAGAGGTCTCTTAAACTGTCCTGATTTCTTTTCATTCTTTTTTTGTTGTTGTTCTGCAGTACTGATTTCCACTACTCTTTCTTCCAGCTCATGGATCTATTCTTTTGCATCATTCATTCTACTATAGATTCCTTTTATTGTATTTTTTATTTCAGTGATTATATTCTTCAACTCTGTTTGGTTTTTTTAAAATATTTTCTTTTTATTAAAAACTTCTAGCTTCTCACTCTTTGCATTCATTCTTCTCCTGAGTTCTTTGATCATCTTTATGATCATTACAGTGAACTCCTTCTTGGGTAGATTGCCTATCTCCATGTCACTTAGGTCTTCTTCTGAGATTTTATCTTGTTCCTTCATCTGGAACATATTGCTCTGCTCCCTTATTTTGTCTAAATTGCTATCTGTATTTTTATGTATGTGGTAGGTTAGTTATGTTTCTTGGCTTTGGAGAAGTGGCCCTCTGTAGGAGACATCCTATGTGTCCCAGCAGTGCACTCCCCTCTTGTCACCCAAGGTCTAGGAGCCAGCTGGTCCCAGGGTAGTGTTTGGTCTGTGTTTGTGGACTTTTTCTACAGGCTGTGGGGTCATAGTTTTCTTGCTTCTGGTGTCTGCCCCCTGGTGGATAAGGCTGGTCTAGAGGCTTGTGCAGGCTTCATGACAGGAGGGGCTGGTGTCTGCCTGTTGGTGGGTTGAGCTTGGTCTTGGGCCTCTTGTGGGAAGGGCCAAGTATAGGGACACGTCTAGAGGTGACTGTGGGCTCTGGACGTCTTTAGTCAACCTGTCTGCTAATGAGTGGGTCTGTGTCCCCACATAGGTTTTGTTTAGCCTGAGGTGTCCCAACACTGGAACCTACAGGCTGTTGGATGGGACCAGGTCTTGGTGCTAATGAGCCAAGATGTCAGCCACCAGGACAGTTCATGCACATGAATACTCATCAATATGTCTGCCACCAGTGTCTATGTCCCCAGAATGAGCCACAGCTCCCCCCACCCTCTCCCCAGGAGACCCTCCAAGACCACTAGGTATGTGTGGCCCAGGCTCCTATGAAATTACTGCTTTTATGAAATCTCCCAATGTGCATGAGATTTTATGTGTGTCCTTTAAGAGTAAAAAGTCTCTATTTCCCCCAGTCCTGTGGAGCTCCTGCAATTAAGTCCTGCTAGCCTTCAAGGCCAAATGCTCTAGGGACTCCTTTTCCCAGTGCCAGACCCCTGGGCTGGGGAGACTGACATGGGGCTCAGAACTCTCACTCTTGTGGGAGAACCTCTGTAATATAATTATTCTCTAGTTTTCAGGTTGCCCACCTGGGGTGGGTATGGGATCTAATTATATTGTGAGTCCACCTCTCCTACCCTTCTAATTGTGGCTTCTTCGTTATGTCTTTAGTTGTAGAAGATCTTTTCTGGCATGGTCTAGTCTTTTTCATCAATGGTGTTTCTGCAGTTAGTTGTGATTTTAGTGTGTTCATGAGAGGAGTTGAGCTCAGGGTCCTTCTATTCTGTCACCTTGGACACTCTCTGATAATTCTTGATAGAACTGTTCACTTATTTTAAGCTCACTTTCAGACACTGTGTAATAGCAGGTGCCACTTTAATGAGTGAAAACGGACAATCTGGTCACTGCAGTGGGGCACTCTGATAAATCTGTGACATTAAAATTATTATTTTCCTTTACAACAAATAACTTGTCAATTTGTCATTACATGTTTAACAAGAAAAACTAATTTTTTTAAAACAAGCCAACAAATGAAACAGCAAGACTTGGCTAATCCAGAGACATATGCAGGCTCATTTGAGCCAGTTAATGTAATCTCTACAGTCACAAGGGCATGCAGCATAAAATGAAATTCTGATTTTATGGCTGACACAGTGGAGTGGTGAGAAGAAACTGGATCTTTTATCATATCCTTGAGATCATGGATCAATAATCCCTACAACTCATTGCTACTTTAGGTCTCCCAACTGCATCTTAGCTGGTGGCTCTTTTGATAATAGTAACATTATATAGTGCCTACAAGAAATATTCCAAGTACTTGTCACATATTAATTGATTTGAATTTTCATTAAAAAATAAGAATGAAGCCATGAGACTGTTTCTATAAATGTTCCTTTTTACAGATGAGGAAAATAAGGTACAGAGAGGTTAGCACAGTCAGTATGCAGAGAAGTAAGTTCTACATCCTGAAGTTTTGTTCCAGAGTCTTTGTTATTTACCACTAACCTATGTAGCCTTTTGAAGTGTGGCCTCAAGAGAGTTGATGCTTACTGTGGTGTTTAATATGTGCCAGACTGCTCTTAAGTGCTTTCCATGTATATAATTGTATAATCATCTCAATACCTGTATCAAGTAGGTGCTTCTGCCAAATTGCTCACCTGACTTGCAAACACTGTATGTGAGATCCAATGGAAGAGTAAAAGTTGTGTTTTCAGGTACTCTTTCCAGAGTTACACTCTGAACAATAACTATTAAGTCACCCTACTTACCTAGACACTTTCATCTCATGAGAGCTAAATACAATAACCATGCTCATCTCAATATTTTGTTTTAGGAATCATATGGACTGGCATTTGCAGGACCTTTTAGTTTATAAAACTCCTCTGGCACCTGCCTCCCCTGCTTGCTGCACTCTCTTCCAGCCTCACTCTCAATTACTTGTCAAGATTTGATCTTGCCCAGAACATTTTTTGGCTTTGTGACCTATATAAACAGAGTCATTTATCCTCTGAAACTTCCCCTGGGTAATTTAATTAGACATAATATTAGTGCTCTTAAAGAGACACATTAATGTTTCAGAAGAATTCTAATATACGCTACTGTGATATAAAAATTATTTTGAGCAGAAAGAGTTTGAGGTTCTGAAATCTCTTATCTACCTAAAAGCAGAGCCTCCTAAAAGAACTCAGTTGTCATAAGTGCCCTTCTTTGGAGCAATTAGGAAAGATTGACTCATCACCAGAGATAGTCTCCACACCGCACCCAAACAGATATCATTACAAAACTTTCACATCTCTCATTCATTGTCCTAAGGGCTCATTTATCTTTCTAAAAAGTCATGTGTTTTCCCATAAGTGCCCTTTCTACTTCTCTCCTTTCCATATTAAGATGGTATATAAACCCCAAATTCTAACTGTTCCTTTGAGTCACATTTTTGTGAACTCTCATACCTATGTAATTAAATTTTGTATTTTCTTTTGCTAATCTGTCTGTCTTTTGTTTGTTTAATTTAGACTCCTAAATACAATACAGGAGAGAGTAAGGAATCTGTTTTTCCTCCCCAACACATTTAAGTTAATATTTTAGGATTAAACACCAGAATTTTAACACCAGTTGCCTCTGGAGAAGAAATCAGAAGTAGACTTATATTCTGAGATTTTCCCCTTTTTTTGGTTAACATCTACTAATCTTTACAACTAGATTAAAAATATGTTCAGTATAGAAACACTGTGAAGTTGCTGTCCAACTCCTGTCACCATTTTAAGCTGTCCACTTCAATCCACCTGTGGACTCTGGGAAATATTTTGCATAATGTGACATTGGCTTTTAGTAATTGTAGCTCCAAACAGGATGTGATTCCCTTATACAAGTGTAGCCAAACAAATTATCTTTGTAGGAATTTTGGAAATGGAACCAAGAGGGCGAGAGATTATCATTTTATTTGGCTGGACATGTAATATATGCATTTGGAAGCTGTGGAGAGAGTACTTTTAACTTACCATATGGACTAGACAAGCAGACAAAATTAATATTGGGAGATGGTTTGTGAAGAGAGAGGGAAATAGAAAAGAATAAAATCTATTATGAAGACAAGCAAATATAAGAGGTAGAAAAAGGTTTGGAGGACAATCTTATTCTAGTTCATTCTAGCCCTCATGACACTCTCTATGATAAATTACTGTTCTCTTCCTAAACCATCCCAAGTCAGTTTCTCATATTTGCAAGCAAAGGAAATTCAATTATGAAACATTGTTTTATTTTAAAATACTGTTAATGGAAGATAATGTGTTTTTATGCACAAAATCTCAGAGTAGTACTTTTGGCAGAGAATCATTATGAACAATACTTTTTAACTCAAGGGAATGAACCACTATTATTGATAATTACATGTGTCATGTCAGGACAATGAGGAAGATGTTTTATGGATTGGGTAACCTTCCAATACCCGCTCAGATTTTATGGTTTATAATATGTGTTAAGGCAATAGCACTAATGATACACTTGGACAATAATCAGTCTCATGACTTTTGAGTTGCACTTTCTGTTCTGTCATAATGAAAACACAAGTTAATCTTTGAACCTCATTAACCTGAAATGTCAATGAGGCCAACCACTATTCCTCTGGTTACCCTCATGTCTGTGGAGGAAAGGGTAGTTCTAATCACCCTATTTCTCTTTTTGACTGTCGATCCCTGGAGGCATAGGCAGATGTTGCTGTGGTAAGGCCCAAACTGATTCAATCTCTTCAACCTGGAGCAGTTAAAGACAGATATTTCGAGGAATGGTACCCCAAAATTAAATGATGTTGTCAGAGCTATGATATAAGACCAAATTATAATTTGTGTTTGCTGCAAAAGTCAATTAATTGACTCTTGTCTTACATATTTGATATGACTTATTAGATACTCATGCTTTAACTTCAACTGGGAAAATACGTTGTGTGATTTTTAACACACTATTTTCACTTCATAAAGGTAAAATACTTTTATTTTTATACAAAAACTTTAAGCTCTATGGAGTTACTACATTTCTTGGCTGAGGTATAAAATTAAAGGAATTTGTCACACATTGTACATAATACATTAAGCAAATACTTATTTCATGCCTATCATATAATTATCTACTGCTGTAAGTATTGGGGGAACCACAGTGAAAAAAACAGATGATGTCATGTCATTTTGAATTTATATTTTAGTGAAAGAAGATAGTAAAACACAAAACAAAAAAACAAAGGAGGCCAAATAGTGATAAAGGATGTAAAAAAAAAAGACATGGAAAGGAGACGGGAGTGCTTAGTGGAGGGAGTTTCAAATTAAAGTGGTCTCATGAAAGCCTTGTTGAGCAAGGACGCAGGGTGAGGGAACACGCTCACAGTATATAGGGAAAAAATGTCCCAGGTGGGAAAAACAGCAACCACAAGAATAGGCTGGCATGCTGAGGACCTGCAAAGCAGTGAGTGAAGCACAGCAAGCAAAGAGAATAGTAACAGATGATGACAGAGAGGTTAACAAAGAGACCATATTATGGGGAGCACTATTGATGAAAGTAAGCATTTTGATTTTACTTCTAATAAAATCAGAAGTTATTGAAAAAAATTTTAAGCTAAAATGTAGTATGATGTGAATAATATTTAACAGTGTTATTGATGTAAATGATATACTATACAATTCACCTATTTAAAATGCACAATTCAATGCTTTTAATATGTATTCACAGGATTGTGCAACTATCACCACAATCTGATTTGAGAGCACTATTTTTTCCCAAAAAGAAAACATTTGCAGTCACTCCTTGTTGAGCATTTCTCTACTTCCCTCTCTCCCAGCACTTAGCAACCATTAATCCTCTGTTTCCATGGATTTGCTTCACTTAGCATAATGGTTTCAACTTTTATCCAGGTTGTTGCATGTATCAATATTATTTCTTTTTATTGTTGAATATTATTCAACATTATTGTATGGACATGCCACAAATTTTTTATCCACTCGACAGCTGATAGACATTTAGGTAATTTTTACTTTTTGTTAACTGTGAAAAATGCTTCTATGAACATTGGTGTAAAATTTTTTGAGTAGGCATATATTTTCACTTATTTTTGATGTATACCAAGTAGTGGAATTGATGGGTTCTATGGTAACTCTATGTTTAACATTTTGAAAAACTGCTACACTATGTTCCAACGTTGCTGCACCATTTTATATTCCCATGAACAGTGTATAAAAGTTCTAACTTCTCCAAATCCTTGCCAGCACTTGCTAGTATCTTTTATCTACATCCTAGTGAAATGATATCTCATTGTGATTTGATTGAATTTTCCTATGACTAATGATGTTGAACGGTTTTTCATGTGTTTATTGGCTATCTGTATATCTTCTTTGGAGAAATGTATACTCAAATGTTTTATATATTTTTAATTGACTTGTCTTTTTGTTTATGAGTTGTATGAATTCTTTATATCTTCTGGACACAAGTCTCTTATCAGATAAATGATATTCAGATATCTTCTCTCATTCTATGTGTTGTCTTTTCACTTCACTTACGGTATCATTTGCAGGAAAATAAAGTTTTAAACTTTGATGAAGTACAATTAATCTAATTTTCTTTTGTCACCTGTATTTTTGGTATCATATCTAAGATATCATGATATCAAGGTAATAAAAATTTATGCCTATATTTTGTTCTAAGAGTTATATAGTTTTACTTCTTATATATGAGTTTATGATTCATTCTGAGTTAATTTATGCATAGTGTAAGATAGAGGTCAAATGTTATTCTTTTGCATGTGTATATTGAGTTGTCCAACACTATTGTTGAAAAGATTGTCTTTCCCCAAATGAATTTTATTGAGATTCTTAATAAAATTATTAGCCATAAATGTAAGAGTTTATTTATAAACACTCAATTATATTCTGAAATCTGTATATTATGTTTATGTCAGTACAACATTGACCTGATTATTGGAGCTTTGCAGTAAGTTTTGAAATCAAGATGTGTGAGTCTTCCAAATCCCAGTAGGTCATAGTGCATAATCCTTTTTATATGTTGCTATATCAGTTTGCTAGTATTTTGTTGAGGAAATTTACATCTGTATTAATAGGAAATATTGGACTCTAGCTTTCTTTTCTTATGACCCCATTGCCTGTTTTTAATATTAGAGTAATTTTGGCTCCATAGAATATGTTGGGAAATGTTCCACATTCTATTTTTTTTTAGAAGATTTGGTGAAGGATTGGTATTATTCTTTGAGAGTCTGGTACAATTCTACAGTAAAGTCATCTAAACATGGGTTTTTATTTGTAAGAAAATTTAGTTACTAAGTTAATCTCTTTGCTTGTTATAGACCTATTTTCTACTAATTCTTGAGTAATTTTCCTTAATTCATTTCTTTATAGAATTTGTCAATTTCAACTATTTTTTAATCTGTTGGTATATGTACTCTTGTTGAGAGTATTCCCTTACAATCTTTAATATGTCTTTAAAGTTAGTACTTATGTGCTCATCTCACTTTAATTTTAATAATTTCACCTCTCCCCTCTCTCTCTCTCTCTCTCTCTCGTCAACTGAGCTACAGATTTGCCAATTTTTAAAAATCAATATTCATTTCCATTCTCTTCTTTAGTATTACCTTCTGTCTGCTTTCTTTGGGTTAATTTCCTCTTCCTTTTCTTGTTTCTTATGGAGGAATGTTATAATTTAACATCTTTCTTCTTCTTGAATACAGGAATATACAACTAAAAATATGCCCCTGAATGTTGCTTTGCCTGCATCCACTATGTTTTGGTATGTTGTATTTTTCTTTTTTTATTCACTTAAAAATATTTTCTAATTTTCTTAGTGATTTCTTCTTTGACCCACTGGTTATTTAATACTGAATCTTTTATCAATAATTTCTAAACATTTTGTGAATTTACCAAATCCCTTATGTTTTTAATTTGTAGCTTAATTGCATTTTGATCAGGGGGCAAATTTTATATTTCAATTCTTTAAAATTTATTGTTGATTGTTTTATGGTCTAGCATATAATCTATCCTGGAGAAGGTCCTTGCATACTTGAGAATACATATTCTGCTCCTATTGGGTAGAGTGTTTAATAGATATCTGCTAAGACTAGTTTTATGGTGTTGTTCAAGCCAAATATTTCTTTTTTTGTTTTTAACATCTTTATTGCAATATAATTACTTTACAATATTGTGTTAGTTTCTGCTGTATAACAAAGTGCTGTTGTGTTAGTTTCTGCTGTATAAAAAAAGTTAGTTTCTCTTTCAGCTATATGTATACATATATCACCATATCTCCTCCTTCTTGTGTCTCCCTCACACGATCCTTATCCCACCTCTCTAGGTGGTCACAAAGCACCGAGCTGTTCTCCTTGTGCTATGCAGCTGCTTCCGACTAGCTATCTACTTTACATTTGGTAGTGCATATACGTCCATGCCACTCTCTCACTTCGTCCCAGCTTAACTTTCCCCCACCCCATGTCCTCAAGTCCATTCTCTACATCTGCATCTTTATTCCTGTCCTGCCCTAGGTTCTTCAAACCATATATATATATTTTGCTTCCATATATATGTGTTAGCATATGGTATTTGTTATTCTCTTTCTGACTTACTTCACTCTGTATGACAGACTCTAGGTCCATCCACCTGACTACAAATAACTTAATTTCGTTTCTTTCTTTGGCTGAGTAATACTCCATTGTATATATGTGCCACATCTTCTTTATCCATTCTTCTGTCGATGGACACTTAGGTTGCTTCCATGTCCTGGCTATTGTAAATAGAGCTGCAATGAAAATTGTGGTACATGACTCTTTTTGAATTGTGGTTTTCTCAGGGTATATGTCCAGGAGTGGGATTGCTAGATCGTATGATAGTTCTATTTTTAGTTTTTTAGGGAACCTCCATACTGTTCTCCATAGTGGCTGTATCAATTTACATTCCCACCAACAGTGCAAGAGGGTTCCCTTTTCTCCACACCCTCTCAAGCATTTATTGTTTGTAGATTTTTGATGATGATCATTCTGACTGGTGTGAGGTGATACCTCATTGTAGTTTTGACTTGCTTTTCTCTAATAATTAGTGATGTTGAGCATCCTTTCATGAGTTTGTTGGCAATCTGTATATCTTCTTTGGAAAATTGCTTGTTTAGGTCTTCTGCCCATTTTTGGACTAGGTTGTTGTTTTTTTGATATTGAGCTGCATGAGCTGCTTGTAAATTTTGGACGTTAATCCTTTGTCAGTTGCTTCATTTGCAAATATTTTCTCCTACTCTGAGGGTTGTCTTTTTGTCTTCTTTATGGTTTCCTTTGCTATACAAAAGATTTTAACTTTCATTAGGTCTCATTTGTTTATTTTTGTTTTTTTTCTCCATTTCTGTAGGAGGTGGGTCAAAAAGGATCTTGCTGTGATTTATGGCATAGAGTGTTCTGCCTATGTTTTCCTCTAAGGGTTTGATAGTGTCTGGCCTTACATGTAGGTCTTTAATCCATTTTGAGTTTATTTTTGTGTATGGTGTTAGGGAGTGTTCTAATTTTATTCTTTTACATGTAGCTGTCCAGTTTTCCCAGCACCACTTATTGAAGAGGAGGTCTTTTCTCTACTGTATATTCTTGCCTCCTTTATCAAAAATAAGGTGACCATATGTGCATGGGTTTATCTCTGGGCTTTCTATCCTGTTCCATTGATCTATATTTCTGTTTTTGTGCCAGTACCATACTGTCTTGATTACTGTAGCTTTGTAATATAGTCTGAAGTCTGGGAGCCTGATTTCTCCAGCTCTGTTTTTCGTTCTCAAGATTGCTTTGGCTATTCGGGGTCTTTTGTGTTTCCATACAAATTGTGAATTTTTTTGTTCTAGCTCTGTGAAAAATGCCATTGGTAGTTTGATAGGGATTGCATTGAATCTGTAGATTGCTTTGGGTAGTATTTCATTTTCACAATGTTGATTCTTCCAATCCAAGAACATGGTATATCTCTCCATCTGTTTGTATCATCTTTAATTTCTTTCATTGGTGTCTTATAGTTTTCTGCATACAGGTCTTTTGTCTCCTTAGGTATGTTTATTCCTAGATATTTTTTTTCTTTCCATTGCAATGGTAAACAGGAGTGTTTCCTTAATTTCTCTTTCAGATTTTTCATCATTAGTGTATAGGGATGCAAGAGATTTCTGTGCATTAATTTTGTATCCTGCTACTTTACCAAATTCATTGATTAGCTCTAGTAGTTTTCTGGTAGCATCTTTAGGGTTCTCTATGTATAGTACCATGTCATCCGCAAACAGTGACAGCTTTACTTCTTCTTTTCTGATTTGGATTCTTTTTATTTCTTTTTCTTCTCTGATTGCTGTGGCTAAAACTTCCAAAACTATGTTGAATAATAGTGGTGAGAGTGGACAACTTTGTCTTGTTCCTGATCTTAGAGGAAATGGTTTCATTTTTTCACCATTGAGAATGATGTTGACTGTGGGTTTGTCATATATGGCCTTTACTATGTTGAAGTAAGTTTCCTCTATGCCTGCTTTCTGGAGGGTTTTTTATCATAAATTGGTGTTGAATTTTGTCAAAGGCTTTTTCTGCATCTATTGAGTTGATCATATGGTTTTTCTCCTTCAATTTGTTAATATGGCTTACCACATTGACTGATTTGTGTATATTGAAGAATCCTTGCATTCTTGGCGCAAACCTCACTTGATCATGGTGTATGATCCTTTTAATGTGCTGTTGGAGTCTGTTTATTAGTATTTTGTAGAGGATTTTTGCATCCATGTTCATCAGTGATATTCGCCTGTAGTTTTCTTTTTTCGTGGCATCTTTGTCTGGTTTTGGTATCAGGGTGATGGTGGGCTTGTAGAATGAGTTTAGGAGTGTTCCTCCCTCTGCTATATTTTGGAAGAGTTTCAGGAGGTTAGGTGTTAGCTTTTCTCTAAATGTTTGATAGAATTCGCCTGTAAAGCCATCTGGTCCTGGGCTTTTATTTGTTGGAAGATTTTTAATCACAGTCTCAATTTCAGTGCTTGTGATTGATCTGTTTATATTTTCTATTTCTTCCAGGTTGAGTCTCGGCAGGTTGTGCATTTCTAAGAATTTGTCCATTTCTTCCAGGTTGTCCATTTTACTGGCATATAATTGCTTGTAGTAATCTCTCATGATCCTTTGTATTTCTGCAGTGTCAGCTGTTACTTCTCCTTTTTCATTTCTAATTCTATTGATTTGAGTCTTCTCCCTTTTTTTCTTGATGAGTGTGGCTAATGGTTTATCAGTTTTGTTTATCTTCTGAAAGAACCACCTTTTAGTTTTATTGATCTTTGCTACTGTTTCTTTCATTTCTTTTTCATTTATTTCTGATCTGATCTTTATTTATTTTGTTTTCAAATCTATTTTTTGTCTAATATTAATGGCCACTCCAGCTCTTTTATGATTACTGTTTGCATCGTATGTCATTTCTCATACTTTTACTTGCAACCTATTTGTATTTTTAATGTAAGTACTGTCTCTTATCGATAGCATAGATTTGGGCTTTTTCTTTAATGGAAGGAGGACAAATTATCCAGTCTGGCTATCTTTGTCTTCTAGTTGGATTGTTTAATCCAGTAACATTTAATATTATTGATAGGCTTGGATTTACATATAACAGTTTTATTTTTTGTTTTCTCTATGTCTCATGATATTATTTTTCTTTTATTTTCTTCTCTTGTCTTCTTTTTTATTAAGTGGATATTTTCCAGTGTAACATTTTAATTTTTTTTTCTTTTTCCTTCGTGGTTCTTCTATGGCTTAAAATGTATAAATTAACTAACCAGAGTCTACCTCAGATTTATACTGAATTAGTTCATATAGAGATAGGTAATTTAATCTCATACAGCTCTGTTCCATTTTCCTCCTTTCTGGCACTATTATTGTTATATCTATCATATTAAATATTAAATTATATAATCCAGTACATTTATATGTATAAATATATTATATTTATTACATATGTTACCTTATTGACACTTGAATAGCACAGATTTTAACTGCCTGGGTCCTTTTATACATGGATAAATAAATAAATATACTGAAAAATTTTTATAGATTTGTGACAAATTGAAAAAACTCACAGCAAACCACATCACAGCAAACCACATAGCCTAGAAATATTAAAAAATTAAGAGAAAGTTAGGTATGTCATGAATGCATAAAATATATGTAGATACTAGGCTATCCTTATGTATGCATAAAGTGAGTGATATTTATTATAAAATTAATAATGTTTTACTTTTCTTACTGTTTTATAACTGTACTTTCAAAGAATTACATTACCATATAGTATACCTGTCTCATAATTAGAGAAACTGTGTATCAGCCTATTACCACAGGTAAGTTTTTTTTTTTTTAACTATGTTTCCAATAGTGTATTATTAGTATGACTGTAACTCTGTATGCCATAAAAATTTTATTATAATTCATTAATTATTGTATAGGCTACGATACTGTGAAACAGTTGTATTGATTACATTAGACTGCTATAAAACAATCATACTGCTTCTCTTTCATTATCAGTGCATGAATCTTTATACCTATAAATAAATATGAATTTATTCTTCACATCTTTTCATTTTTGATGTCTAGAATTAGTAATATGTATAATATCTATAGTGTTTTATATTATATAAGTCAATATTGTTTCAGGTACTGACAGATGATTCATCTTGTAACAGATGACATAAACTTAAAATATTGATAAATACAGTACAGTGCTATAAATGTATTTTCTCATCCTTATTATTTTCTTACTAACATTTTCTTTTCTCTATCTTCCTTTATTGTATGAATACAGTATGTAATACATATAACATACAAAATACTTGTTAATGAAATGTGTATGTTATCAGAAGGCTTCCAGTGAATAATAGCATTTTAGTAGTTAAGTTTTTGGGAGCCAAATTTATATAGGGATTTTTGACTGTGTGAGGGTTTGGCACCCCTAACCTCTACATTGTTCAAGGGTCAACTGTGTATCTATCTATCTATCTATCTATCTATCTATCTATCTATCTATCTATCTATCTATCTATCTATCACCTATCTATCCACACACATACATATATAATATGTATGCATAGTATATATTTTATATAATACATTACACGTATATAGTATGTATATAATGTATATATTTGAAACCCAATAATACATTGTTATAATTATTAATTTATTTACTTGCTATGGACTGAATGGTTTTGTCTCCCCAAAATTCGTATATTGAATCCTTAACCCTCAATATGCTGTTATTTTGAAATGAGGACTTTTGGGGGTAATTAGGTCATGAGGGTGGAGTTCTGATGCTAGGACCAATGTCATAAGAGACACAAAAATGCTTGCTTCCTTTTTCTCTGCTTGCTGCCACGTGAAGATACAATGAGAAGATGGCCATCTGCAAACCAGGAAGCAGGTTCTCACTAGACATCAGAACTACCAGCACTTTAGTTTTGGACTTCTTTGTCCCCAGAACTGTGAGAAATAAATGTTCGTCATTTAAGTATCTCAGTATATCATAATTTGATACAATAGCCCAAACTGACTAAGACAATAATCATGCAATTTTTTATTATATGTTTCAAGTGTACACTATAGTAATTCACAATTTTTAAAGGTTATACTCCATTTATGGCTACTGTAATATATTGCTTATATTTCCCATATTGTACAACATATCCTTTTAGCTTATTTTATACCTAACAATCTGTACCTCTTAATCCCCTGCCCCTATATTACTCCTCGTCCCTTTCCTCTCCTCATTGATAACCATTAGCTTGTTCTCCATATCTGTGAGTCTGCTTCTTTTTTGTTATATTCACTGGTTTGCTATATTTTTTAGATTCCACATATAATAGTTAGAATACAGTATTTGTCTTTATCTGGCTTATTTTACTTAGCATAATACCATCCAAGTCCATCCATGTTGCTGCAAATGGTAAAACTTTGTTCATTTTTATGGCTGAGTTGTATTCCATTGTATATATTTACCACATCTTCATTAACCATTCATCTGCTGATGGGCACTTAGGTTGCCCATATCTTGGCAATTGTAAATAATGCTGCTATGAACATTGGGGTGTATGTATCTTTTAGAATTAGTGTTTTTGTTTTCTTCTTGAGGGGTGATATATACCCAGGAATGGAGTTGCCGGGTCATATGGTAGTTCTATTTTTAGTTTTTTGAGACTATTGTTTTTCACAGAGGCTGCACCAATTTACATCCCCACCAACAGTATATGAGTGTTCCATTTTTGCCAACATTTGTTATTTGTGTTCTTTTTGATGATAGCCATTCTGACAGCTGTGAGGTGATATCTCATTGTGGTTTTGGTTTGCATGTTGGCCTTTTGCATGTCGTCTTTGGGAAAATGTCTATTGAGATCTTCTGCCCATTTTTGGATTGGGTTTCTTTTTTTTTTTTTTTGATGTTGAGTGGTATGAGCTGTTGGATATTAATCCCTTATTAGTCATATAATTTTCAAATATTTTCTTCCAATCAGTAGGTTGTCTTTTCATTTTTTCAATGGTTTCCTTTGCTGTGCAAAAGCTTTTAAGTTTAGCTAGGTTCCATTTATTTATTTTTGCTTTTATTTCCTCTGTTTTAGGAGACAGATCCAAAAATTATTGCTACAATTTATGTCAAAGAGTGTTCTGCCTATGTTTTCCTCTAGGAATTTTTATAGTATTACATAGGCCTTACATTTAGGTCTTTAATCCATTTTGAGTTTAATTTTGTATATAGTGTTAGATAATGTTCTAATGTTATTCTTTTTCATGTAGCTGTTCAGTTTTCCTCATGTATCTTTTAACAATGCTGAGAAAGTAAATAAAGGTAAGTACAGTAAGTCCCCTACATACGAACCTTCAAGTTGCAAGCTTTCAAAGATGCAAATGTGTGTTCCATCAACTTCAGGTGTGAGTGAAATTGCAGCTTGCCCTCCATCTCCTTTTGCTGATGATCCTTCAGCTCTACCATCTCCCACCTCCTCTCCCTCTTCCAGTCAGTAACACTTTTTGCCTGTTCACTCGATGCCAGCCCTTGTATGCCAGCTGTTGTACTGTACTACTGTATTTCAAGGTACTGTACTGTAAGATTAAAAATGTTTTCTTTATTTTTTGTTTGTTTTTTATGTATTATCTGTGTGAAAAATATTATCAACCTATTACAGTACAGTACCGTATAGCCTTCTGTTTTAGTTGGGTGCCTAGGTTATCTTTGTTGGACTTATGAACAAATTGGGCTTATGAAGTTCTCTTGGAATGGAACTTGTTCATATGTAGGGAATTTACTGTATATATTTATAGAGTTTGTTATATTAAACTTCTTGTTCACTACTTACGGTTGTCTTCATTTATTCCTGTGGATCTGTGTTACAAACTGCTCATATTTTCTTACTCCCATTCACCTTTTTTCCCACCTATCTCCTTCATAATGTTATTGTCAAATATATTATGGGATCATTAATGCAGTTATATACGTATCATTTTATGCTATTTATTTTTGAAATCAGGAGAAGTAAGAAATCAGTTAGGAGAAGAAGAAGAAATAAGCAATTACACTGTATTTTGTAATTACCTTCATATTTACTTTTATTGGCACTCTGTTTTCTTGTGTGGTTTGAGTTAATGTCTGGTGTCACTTTCAGACTGAAGAACCTCCTTTAGCAGTTCCTGTAGGACAAGTCTGCAACAATACATTCTGTTTTTTTTTTTGCTTGTAATTTGGGAATGCATTTTTAAAAAAATTTTGAAATATGGTTTTGCTGGATTTAAGATTCTTGATTGAGAGTTTTTAAAGCACTTTGAATATGTTCTCCCATTGCCTCCCTGACTTCATTGTCTCATGAGGTGTCAACTGTTTATCTTAATGGGGTTCCACTGTATATATGAATTATTTTTCTCTTACTGCTTTCAAGATTTTTCTCTTTATCTTTCAACATTTTGCCTAATATTTGTATAGATATGTATCTTTTTGTTCTTATCTTACTTGGAGATTGTTGAGCTTAACCGTGTAAATTAGTGTTTTCATCAAATTTGAGATGGGTTTAGATATTAATTCTCCAAATATTTTTTCTACTCCTTTCTTTCGCTCCCCTCATCTGGTTTCCCATTATACACATGCTGGTGGGATCAATGATGTCCCAGATGTCTCTGAAGCTCTGTTCATTTTTCTTCTCTTTTTACTCTGTTCTGTCAAAGACATCAGAAAAACACTGTTACCTAGTTGGAAAGTAAATAGAGAACTATATTTAAAGAAGAGAATGCTTTTTGATATTATGGAAATGAAGTAAAAAGGTGGGAAAGCAGCACTATTGTCAAACTAGTCCATGATATGTGATCTCTGAGAGATAAAGAAAGCTGCAACACATCTTGATGCAGTTGTGGATGGGAAGACAGTGTGAAGGGTGTGCTTTAGGAATACACTCAAGCAGTAACTTGCAGGTGTATAAGAAATAGATGAGAACCTAGGAAGATAATTTGTATTTAAAAAAAGATGGGGGAGGGTTATTGGTTAAATATGTGAAGGAAAAATGGGCCGGATCTGGTAGTAGAAGAAATATATCATCCTCTGTCATTTCTTCGTGCTGTGTGCTATATCAGAACAAAGTGAAGATTAACTGCAATATTCTTATTTCTAATTATTTCATAGTGATCCGTCTTTAGTCTGTTTTCAAAAGAGCTTGCTATATAAAATGATTTGTATGCTTGTTTTTCTATCCAAAGTAAGATTTTTAATTGGCTGTTGCTTCTAAACTAATTTCTTGCTAATATTCATAGATAATCTTTGGAGAAATAAAATTTTCTTCATATATTTGTCTTTACAGAAAACTCACTAGAGTTCTAATTAGTATATAAGTGGTTTGAAAAATAATCTTCTTTATAATACAAAATAATTTAGCTTTTCAATTAAATTTTATGTTTACACA
This sequence comes from Eubalaena glacialis, assembly GCF_028564815.1. Classification (NCBI taxonomy): domain Eukaryota; kingdom Metazoa; phylum Chordata; class Mammalia; order Artiodactyla; family Balaenidae; genus Eubalaena; species Eubalaena glacialis. The sequence goes on from NC_083730.1 coordinate 34,148,587, forward strand.
TGCTGTAACATAACAAAATAACATAACATAACATAACATAACAAAATATTGATATGATTAGATTTCTGAAGGACTTGGATATTATGGCTGAGTCTTTGTTTTTCTTTTCCTCATGAGAGAGAGAGGAGGAAGAAATAAAGTGAATAATGGAACGTGTTCTTACTTGTATACATTTGTGAATATAGTCCTTTATTTTCTAAGTCTTTGGTCTTGTCTCTTCTCTTCTCCTTCTTTATTGATTGATTGGCTGATTGCTCAGTGTGTTTGTGCAAAAATAAGTGTTCCCCTAACAGGAGGGGTAAGTAGAAGAATGACCATTTATTCTTAAGAGAAGAGCTTACAAAACAAGTTCAATAAAATTTTAGTAAAAATCTAATATGGTTCTTAAAGATGAATATTAGCATTATTCTAAAATATTGAGTATGGGAGGAGATAATTTTAGTGAGATACATGAAAGTTAGATCATATAGGTCCTTGTTAATGATTTGAGGGAGTATTGTCTTTGCTTAAGAAAAATGATATATAATTAAACAGTTTTAAGTGAAGGGGTAAAATGATCAGAATTACAGTTGAATGGATCATTCTGTTTATATTATATGGAACAAATTAAATAGGAATGGAATGGATGAGAATATAAGTAATCATGCTTCAATTTCTTCCAATGACTGTGCCTTCAGCAAATATTACTAGAGTACCTACCATGTGGTAAACATTAGTTAGAAATACAAATTGGAGTTACTGTCCCTTTCCTCCAGTTGGCAATATTGATAAACATATTGTTTTAATATTTTCAGGTTCCCAACCCAAGACTCCACAGTCTACCTATTGATCTAACTTGCATAGCTGGCTTTGCAGAAAAGGTGATTATTGTTTGAGTTAGAGCTCACTCTGTTTCTCTTTTCTCTTTATAGTAGACATTTATATAATATATACATAATTTACTATGTGCTGAACATTCTTCTAGAGACTGAATATGTATCATTGAACTGAAGAAGAACCTGCCCTCCTGGACCTCATATTATGTTAAACCTCTACACACTAAGAAAAAAGAAAAATAAAATAAATACTATCAATAATAAATAAAATCAGAAATTAAAAAGGAGGCATTACAATTGATAACAGAAATACTAAGGATCATAAAAAACTGCTATAAACTATTATACATCAACTAATTAGATAACCTAAAGAAATGGTAAGTTCCTAGAAACATACAACTTACCAGACTGAATCATGAAGAAATAGAAGTTCTGAACTGATCAATTTGTAGTAAGGATACTTAGTCAATAATCAAAAACCTCCCAAAAAAGAGAAGTCCAAGATCAGGTGACTTCACTGTCAAATTCTACAAAACAGTTAAAGAAGAATTAATGCCAATCCTTTTCAAATTCTTCCAAGAAGTAGAAAAGATGGTTACACTTCCCAACTCATTTTATGAGGCCAACATTATTCTATTGCCAAAGCCAGACAAGAAAATAAAATTATAGGCCACTATCCCTGATGAACATAGATGCAAAATACCTTAAACAAAATATTGGTAAAATGAATTCATCAATACATTAAAATGATCATACACTATGATCAATTGGAATTTATTCCAGGGATACAAGAATGGTTCAACATACACAAATCAGTAAATGTGATACACCTCATTAAAAAAATGAAGATAAATTAATATTGATCATCTCAATAGATGAAGAAAAAGCATTTGACAGAATTCAACATCCTTTCATGATAATTCTTTCAACTAATTATATGTAGATGGAATGTACCTTAACAAAGTAAAAGCCACGTATAACAAGCCCATAGCTTACACCATACTCAACAATGAAAATCTGAAAGCTTTTTCTCTAAGATCAGGAACACTATAAGATACCTACTCTCACTACTTTTATTGAACATAGTATTAGAAATCTTAGCCAGAGCAGTCATGTAAGAAATACATAAAAGGCATTCAAGTCAGAAAGGAAGAATTAAATTGTCTCTGTTTGCAGGTAGCATGACATTGTCAAGAGAAAATCCTAAAGACTCCACCAAAAATCGTTAGAATTAATCAACAAATTTGCTAAAGTTGTAGGATACAAAATAATTATAAAAAAATAATTTGTTTCTATACATTAATAAAGAACTATTGTAAATAAAAATTAAGGAAATAATCCCATTTAAAATAGCATCAAATAAATAAAATACTTAGAAATAAATTTAACCAAGAAGGTAAGATATGTATACTGAAAACTATAAAGTACTGATGAAAGAAATTGAAGAAAAGAATAAATAGAAAGATTATGTATTCAAGACTGGAATATATAATATCATTAAATGTCCATACTATACAAAGCCATCTATAAATGTAATCCCCTATCAAACATATCATTCAGCCTTAAAAAAGAAAAAAAATCATGCCATTTGCAACATCATAGATGAACCTAGACAGCATTATACTAAGTGAAATAAATCAGAGAAAAACAAATATTGCATAGCATCACTTATACGTGAAACCTTAAACAACAACAATAAAAATGTTGAACTCATAAATACAGAGAGTAGAATAGTGATTGCCAGGGGCTGGGGATAGAAGGAATTTGTATAGTCTCTTGTGAAAGAGTACAAACTTTCAGTTATAAATTCTGTCTGAGGATCTAATGTATTACAGGTACTACAGTTGATAATATATTACATTATTGAAATTTGCCAAGAAAGTAGAACTTAGGTGTTCTCACCAAAAAAAATTTGTAAATATGTGAGGCAATGAATATGTTCATTAATTCAGTGGGAATCCTTTCACAATGTATACGTGTATCAAATCGTTACATTGTACGCTTTAAATGCATTGAAATTTTATTTGTCAACTCAATAAAACTGAAAACACACATACTTAAATGTCATCCTTTAGAAAAGTATCTGAGACAAATTATAATAAAAGATGTATGCAAATAAAAAGTCTTTATTCACTACTCTCCAAACACTGAATTTCCATCACTTTTCCATTTTGTAGCTCATTCTTTTCAAAAAGAATCAACCACTTTTCTTTTTTTTTTTTTCATTGCAATTAACTTAGAGTGAAGATCTTGGGCTGACTGGAAGAATCTCCATGAGCTTATACTTCCCTTGTCTGAGCACCATATCCTTTGTCACTATAATGAGAAAATAATCCTTTTCTTACAACATCATGCTTTTTAAAAATTTCTTTTATTAAAGTATACTTACATAAGTAAGTTTCAACTTTTTTATTGTAAAGTTTTTAAAGTTTTGATAAATGTATTTGGTCATGTTACCATACCAAAAATTGAACACAGAACAGTTCCATCATCCCAAAATTTCCCTCTTGTCACTTTTTCACCAAATTCTCTGTCTTCCCTCTCTCCCCTAAAATCCATCCCCTGGAAACCATTGAGATGGGTTTTTTTTGCCTCTTAAGTATTTGCCTTTTCCAGAACACTGTATAAATGGATTAATATAGTATATGGCCTTTTTGTCTGGTTTCTTTACTTAGCTTATGCATTTAAAATTAATTTATCTTGCTTCATGTATCAGTAGTAGTTTGATCCTTTTTATTACTGAGTAGTATTTCATAGAATGATGTACAACTGTTATTCTACCAATTCCACAGCTGAGAAAAATTTGGGATGTTTTCAATTTTTTTGCAGTAATGGATAAAATCTCTACAAACATTTGTATAGAAATTTTGGTGTAAAGACAAGAGCTCATGTCACTTTGATAAATACAAGTTGGGTTGTTAGGCCATATTGTTTAATTTTATAATAAGCCACCAAACTGTACTACAAAGTGGCTCTACCATTTTTCATTCCTATCAGCTATGTAGGAGAGTTCCAGTTGCTCTGTAACTATGCCAGCATTTGGTACTATTCGTTGTTTTTAAATCCATTCTAATAGGCATATAATGTCATTTCATTGATGTTTTAGTTTTTATTTCTCTAATGAGTATTGAGTGTAACTCTATTTTCTGGTGCTTATTTGTATATGTATGTTCTTTTTTTGTTAAGTATCTGTTCAAATATTTTGCTCACTTTAAAAAAATTATGTTTTTTTAAATTATTGAATTTTAAGTTTCTTTTTTAATATTCTAGATGAGGTCCATAGCTAAATTTGTAATTTGCAAACATTTTGTGGTTTATTTTAATAGTTTTTGTAAATTTCAGTATACAGATTTTACATTTGTTTGGTTAGATTTATATTTAAGTTTTTAGATTTTTGTGGCACTACTATGAATCTTATTTTTCTGTTTTGTTTTGTTTTGTTTGTTTGTTTTGTTTTTTGGTCTCCAGTAGTTCATTGTTAGTATATAAAATTACAATTGATTTTTGTGTGTTAATCTTGCATCCTATGACTTTGATAACTCACTTATTAGTTCTAGAAGATTTATGTTTGTTTGTTTGTTTGTTTTGTAGATTCCTTGGTAAGTTTTGTGTAGAAAATTCATGTGATCTACAAATAGGGACAGTTTAACTCTTTCAAATCTATGCAGCTTTTATTTTTCTTGCTTTACAGCACTAGCTAGGACTTTCAGTACAATGTACCTAAGGGTGGGGAGATTAAACATCCTACCTTATTCCCCATCTTAGAGGGAAACATTTATTCTTTCATCATTAAGTATCATTTATGTCTGTGAAGTTTATAGTATTATCCCCTCTATCATTCCTGATGTTGTTAATGTGTGTTTCTTTCTACCTGCATTTTTATTTTAGTTTCTTAATTTTAACAAATTAACTGTGATAATGCAAATTAGAGGAAAATAAGCAAAATATGTAAGGAAAATATTTGTACTATCTTTCATTTTTCTGTAAATCCCAAATTATTCCAAGATAAAAATTTTACTAAAAAACTCAAGTTTATTTGTCTATATATGATTTTAATATCACACACTAGAGAAAAGACAAAGATTGATCATTTACTAATATTGATGTCACTATACTGAAACACCCTCTCTTCTTTCCATTCTCAACATCTAAATTTTTTGTATGACATAAGCATGGACCTTGAAACCAAAGTTTACATATTTTTGAATCATAGGTCTATTACTAAGAGACTGGGTGAAGTTAAGCAAGTAACTTAACCTCCACAAACTTGTTTTTACTTTTATACAACAAGGTTAATTGTCTTTGGCATATAGGACTAGGAATGTTATGAGATATCATAATTAATACATCTAGAACAGTCTCTGGGACATTTAGATGCTCATTTCTAAATGAGCATCTAAATACTCATTTCTTCCACTTTGGACATAGCAATTGCTTATTTTTGCTTAGATGTCAATGTTCTTTTCTTCTTCTTTAGTTCTATTTTTGTTTATAAAATTATTTCTTATTAATATTTTAACTGGACTCTGTAAGTTGGAAACAAATTAAGACAATAGATTTTATATGCAAAACAGGAGACTATAGCTTCTGTACTTAATCACCAAATTTCTCAAAACTCTGGAAATCCTATTCTAGAGATAGTCATTATTAGAGATGTGATTAGAGACGTGCCTGATATTCCTCCCTGAAAATAGCTTTTAGACACAGACACACAGAAATCTTGTCATATTCAGAAATCTTGTATTATTTATACTCATATGAGTTAAATAGGAAATGTTGGGGACTCATTGACAAGGGTAAATGTATTAGAAACTAATTCTTTATTTTCATATTCTTCTTCTCTGATTTTTATATCACAGTCACAAAAGCTTTGTAGAATGAGTTGGAAATTGTTTTCCTGTTTTGCTTCCCTGGAATATTTTCAGTGCTTTTCAAGACCCATTTTTTAAAAGATTAAACCATCTGAAAACTATCCTTTTTTTTTTTCATTCTTTTGAAGGGAAAGAAATTTTAAACTATTCAATTTCTTTAATGATTATAGATGCAGTTATGCTGTTTACTTTGTCTTAGGTAATTTTTGGTAAGTTATATTTTTCTTGAAATTTATCCATTTTGTCTAACTTTTCAAATATTTTTCCATAAAAATTATTCAAAATTTTTATATTTCTTTAACCTCTGCTATATTTCTAGTCATGTTCTATTTTTCAAACCTGTTTCTCTTTTTTTTTTTTTCCTTGATCAATCCTACCAGAATTTTAATCTATTTTCTTAGCTGTTCCAAAGCCAACTATTTCATTCAGGTACTATACTTGCTGCATCTCACAAATTTTGAAATATAGTATTTTTGTTATCATTTGGTTCTAAGATCTTTTAAATTTCCACTATGATTTTCTGAGCAATAAATTATATTATTTCCATAGATATAGTTACTTAACAGAGTTAGTAATATGAAACATGAAAAGAAATGAAGAATTATAGGTAGTTTATAATCACAGAATAAATAAAACACTACAGATTCTTCTGTCCTTATATACATTTATTCTAAACAATACAGAATCCTCTGAGAATTGTCCTTTTAAGTTCCTTTCAAAATTATCTTATATACAGAGCCTGACAATAAAAAAGAAATTGAGAGGCAATCACTCACCTTTCCCAGGTTTTTAATACAGTGTAATTCCCAGATATTAATTGTAATTAGCTATCATTATTTTAGCTTTCTCTGTCAAAGAATCAGCTGGTTTCCCTGTTCCATTTTACTTCTCAGCTATATCTATAAGATATCACTATGACAAAGACAAAAGTCCAGTTATTAATGTATAAAAATAGTTAAATATATTCTTTATTATTACTGTTGTATTTGTGTTCCTCTGAGTAGAAATATCACTAAAGATACATATAGTTAGGGTTTTTCATGACTTGCTATTTACAATTTCTTTAATAAACAAACAAAAACCTCAGGGAAAAGTAATATTCAAGAGATGTGTTCTTTTTCTGAATATTGTTAACCAAAAGTATCTAAAGTGGTCTTTTGCTAATTGAAACTCATTCTGGTGACTGATTATATCTAATTTTCAGAGTCAGGGTCTTTTTACTCAAAGAGTCTATTCCTATCATATCATAAGAACTAAATGGTATAAAAATACTTAATTAAATGATTAAGTATTTAGTTACCATCTGTGCTTTTGTCTGAACAGCTTCAAGTAATCACTTTGATGGATATACTTATTACTTCACTAGCATATTAATATATTTGTTTACTCAGTTAAGTAGTAAGTATTTTAAGCACCTACTATGAGCTTCAACCTATCTCAGGAACCATGGGATATTCAAGAAACATAGAATAAATATCTCCACAAGGAGATAAAATATAACTGAGAAAAATAAGAGAAATAACAATAAAACACTAAATATTGTGCATAATTAGAGCAAACACCCTATAAAAATCATCAGATAGTTAACACTTACTTTGTGTTAAATATTCATTCAACAACAACAAAAAAATAAAAACTTCTATTTGTAAAAGAAACCGGGAATACAACTATAAATAAGAATCTTTTGCAAATAACTAACAGTAAAAATGAAAAAAAATACTAAGCAATTAATTAAACATCACAAAGTAATGGGTATACCATACAAAAGAGAATGTTTTGGGATGTCATGTTGGAGGGCACACATCTGGTCTTTGCAGGCCAAGGAAGGTTAAAACACACAGGCAGAATTCAAGGAGGATAAGGTGTAAGCATGAGTATTCCAGAAATCAGAAGAATATTATGTGCAAAGTATAAGAACACATTTGAAAAATTGCAATTAGTATAAATAGTTGAATATGGCTGGAAAAATGACCAAGAAATGAGGTTGATAAACTGGGAGATGTAAGCAGAGAATAAAACATGAAAGGATTTATAAGCCACAGTAGGAAACTGAGCTATATTCTGAAAGAAATGGGTTCAGAAGTTATAAGTAGATGTAATCAAATTTATCTTTTCAAAAATCAGTTTTCTTTTATCATGGAAAATGGGTTAGACAGAAAGAAAACTAGAGTCATAATATAAGGGCTGCTCCACTAATCAAAGAAAGGTGATCGAGACCTAAGGTAGCCAGATTTGGATATAGAGAAGTACTGATTCAAAAGTTATTAAGGAAGTAAAATGGAAAGACCTGAGGATTCTTACTTGTGAAAAAGAGGAAGAATGAAAGTCAATGATGAAGTTTTGTTTAACAACTTCTACATTTAGTGAGTGGTGTTGTCATTCACCTAAGTTCGGGAATACCAAAGGAGGTTTGGGTGAATGAGTCATTGAGTTTTAAATATATTGATTTGGAAGTGCCTTCAATATACCTAAGTGGATATGCAGACTACATGATGGCTACTGAGTTCAGTAGAGATTCTGGATGAGACATGAAAATCTGGGGGGCATGATTACATAAAATAATTCCATAAACCTCTCAGCTGTCTAATGATACAAGTGTTATTCCTAATTTGTAGATAAGACTCTGAGGCTTAGAGTTGTTAAAGAACTGCCAAGGTGTCACATCTGGTAAATAGTAATACCAGGATAAAATCCATATCTTTTTCCTCCAAAGTCAGTGTTTTTCAAAATGTATTTATGTATTAAACTTTTTTTAAAGAAAAATAATTCTCATAAGCCCATAGTTTATTTAAATTACTTTTTATTGTAAAACTAAATCTGCACCAAAATGAGTCAGAGTATTTTTTTTTTACCTAAACTTCTTATAACAACCAAAATCAAACTTACAAATCAAATGTAAAAAACCCACAAAATAAATGAAATTCATTTTAAGGACATTAATTTAATGGGGTAAATGGCATTTAGCTGGGACTAAATCTTCACCTACTGTTTACCTATGGACTAATTGCTGTGATATGTGGAGTTTTCAGTTTGGCTGCCTTTACTATTTGTGCAGTGCAATAACTCAGTTTTCCTATTTCTTCTATTATGTTTCTCTTAATTACTCATAAAACTTTAAATTGGTAATTTTCAGACTTTCTTCCAGAGAAAGCCCAACAGCTATTTATGTGCTATTTTTTCCTAAGTCAGGAACAACTAAAGTAGTATACTTGGTATGAGCACTATTTTAGTCACAAATTAAGAGTAGGCATAAATCCCAGTTTTAGTGTTCACCTAAATAATGCATGATTATGCATGATTGTATTAATTTTGTAAGCATCTATTGTCATTAACATAGAGACAAAACTTTAAAATATCATAGAATAAAATTTGTAAACCTTTGAGGGTATTTGGGTAGCCACTACGAGAAAAAATGTTGCTCTGTGGGGAGGGTCTCCCCATACAACTTTGTGTAAACTTTTTCTTTCATCATACATTTGATTTAAGGCAATCTTTTTGTATTTGTTGCTCAGAAGAAAACTAGAGTCCTTTAGAAGACATCTTTGGCTAACTGATTTATTTCTGTAGACTGTTTTGTAAGCTAAGGTTAGATTTTACCTAGTATGTTTAATTATCTACACAACTTGATTTAAAAAGAAAATGTTGTTAGAAAATGGACAATTAAGTTTTGAATATGGGAGAAGGAAATCCCAGGGTATCTGAAGAAGAAGATTCCAAAATGGAAGGAAGTAATTCAAAGGAATGCAGAACCACCAGAAACAACCTTGGTCTGTTTTAATGTAATAACCTATGGTTGGTCCTGTTCTGACCAGTTCTGTGAACATTTCCTGCTAGATGTTTTGCATGTGCAGCTCATCAAAGAGGGCATTCACTGATTCTGCACAAACTGTATTCTGTTAAATTGACTCTAATGCCTTGACAGCCTACTCAAGCAAAACAAACCCTGAGCCAGAGTCAATGTACTTGAATCCAAGAAAATGAAACTTAAGAACAACCAATTACAAAGAGCCAACTAGGTTTTCCCAAATAAGGTAACTGCTTAAGCTATAACCAATTAAATAATTTCTTTCCTTTGCTTCTAAGTAGTCTCCATAAAAACCTCTCTCCTGGATTCCTTCTCTCTTCCTCCACACCATCCCAAAGTGCTTCCTCAAACAGCAGTCAAAGTTGCTTTTTTAAACATAAGAATGTCTCGTCTCCTTGTTTAAATTTTTTAATGGCTTCCATACGACTTAATGTAAAAACCAAATCTCAGTGCTACATTTTTCTGCCACATTGGCTTTCTTCTTCACCAGGGACATGACGCTTGACATCTTTTCTACTTGAGATCCTCTTTCCCAGATTTTCATGTGGCTAACTATTTCTCATCACTCAGCGTAAATGACTCAGCTTCTCATCACTCAATTCAGCTCAACTCTTCTCTCTAAAAAATGAAGTGTTTGTTATCCCTCTCTCCCATTCAAACTAACATTTGTTCAAAAGCAGGAATTTTATCTGTGTTGTTCACTGCAATGTAGCCAATCCCTAGAACAGTGCCTGGTATATAAATAATATGCAAAAAAAAAATTGTTTACTGATTGTTGTAATTTTTTAGTGGTGTTTATTTCTATTGATATTGCCATGGTTAGAGAATGTTGAAACATTATGATCTAGGATAAGGAAATCTGAGATCAAATAGGACAAAAATTATTATTTACAGCTGACTAAGCTTACATTCTGAAAGATAAACTAGTAAGTGAGAAAGCTGGTCTAGGATTCAGGACAACTGCATATAACTCCTGTGTTGCCTATCTTTTGTTTTATATTTACTACTACTGGTCAGTATTAATGTGGGCAGGAAAAGAGATTTTTAATTAGCCATAAACCACTTGTATAATCATGTATTTGTTTGTGTCCAGGATATGTGTGGAAAACAAAAGATCTTTGAGATGTAAACACTGCCCTCAAGAAAGCTAGTAATGGATAAACTTATTTTTTCTTTAGTCATTTATTTGAGTCAATTAAAAAAAAATCTTAAGCAGCTAAATAGGATGAAAAGAGGTACAGACTCTACAAATATAGAGGACTGAAATTACTAGGTACATGACTATGAGCTGGAAGGGAGAGGCTGGAAGAAGGACTATGCTTGAGCTCTCATTTGAGGAAGAAAAGGATTTCTACCCAGAGAAGAAAATGGCAGATAGAAGAAAAGCATTGAGGGGCAGAACACAACAGAGGACTCTACAACATTACAGTGGATTCAGTTTGGTTTTAAATGCATTTGGGAAACAAAATTTTAAAATGATGTTGACCCATCCATTTGTTTTAACTGGAAAACTCCAGGGAGTGAAACACAAAAGTTTGGAATAAGAGGAATGGATGGGAGGGAAAAAACAAAACAGAGTATCTTACCTTAAGGATTTTCAACAAAAGTTCCAAATGAACTGGACTTTGGGAAACATGATCATTGTAGGGGAAGGGTTTAAAATAAGGAAAGGAGGGTGCATTAAGAAGAGGCAAAAAATTAAGGAAAATTATACTTAACTCTTAGACATAAGAATGAGAAGACATAAGAATGAGAATGGTAAAGAAACCTGTACTATAAAGAAAGCCACATTTCTTAACTTCAACATGTGCAAGTATGTGGTGGAGTCAAATGCCCTGTGACAGAAACACACATTTGTGCAGTAGTGGATGAGGTATGCCTAAAATGGAGTTTCATTCAACTATGGAAAGAGAAAGGAAGGAAGAGCAGCAGAGTGAGGCACAGAAAATCACAAAATTAATAAAAAGAGAGACAGAGAGGAGGAAGAACAGAAAGGAGGAGGAAAGAAAAGAACACAAAGAAGTTGACATTATAAAATGACACAGTAACATAGGTTTTGTTTTCATTATTGGTGTTCAAAGTTAGCTCATGTGTACTGAATCTTTGGAGGAGCCTGGCATCATCAATACCATGTAGACAATTCTATCAATGGCTGGTTTATTTTCCAAATCTAGTAATGTAGTACAGTAGCCTTCAAAGCTTGGAAATAAATGTGTCTGTTCTTACCCAGGAATCACTTTGATTGGCAAATGACTGTAACTCCATCTCTACCATTTAATGTCTCGGACAGTTCCAATGGCACCTGTAAGATAGTAAGGAGGTGTCGTATTTTTCTTATCTTTTAATTGTTCCTAGTCAAATTTCTTTTGTTATCCTGTGGGCAAAATTGTAACACATGGCTAAGCATACAGTGGATAAAAGGAGATATAAAAGTTCAGACTAAAATATTCTCTTAAGTACCCATTACACTGGATAGCTATGAGAAACAATATAATTTTGCAGTAAAACCTCTTCATTGCTAAAAATTAAATTGCTTTTAAACAGTTTTATTACATGCAAACAATTAAAATAATTATATCAAGTTGCAGCTGCTGTTCTGGTATGTCTGGCTACAAAATAAAATACATAAAAAGGAAAGAGAAATAAAACAAAGTGAAGGGAAAGGAAAACAAAAGAAAGTGTAAATCCCAAGAGCAAATTCAGGAACTTGTGAAATCAAAGAATCTAAAATCAAAGTCATACACTATTCATACAGTTGAAGGAATTTTCTTACATACACTTCCATATTTATAAGAAAAATAATATAATGCATCCTACACTATTTATAAGGTTTCATGGAACTTTTGTATTTTGTGAAGTGTGAGAAATACTGCTTTACAGAATCCCTAAGCAGTCCCCTCACCTTAATTTAGAACACTTTGTCAACAAGTTAGACATCCCTGTGCCATGATAAGTAAAATGATTTCACAAGAATATAGAAAATTGGAAATTTCAACATCTCTGAAATTTTATTTGACCCCCATACATTTGTGCATTAGTTTCAGGTAAAACACTTGTGTATTAGGAGAATTCAGTAAGAAATTGCAAATGATTTCTGTGTGCCTAAGATTGTGTGGAGTTCTGTGGGACAAAAGAAAGCAAGGCATGCATGCATACAACAGACAAATAAAACCATATGCATGCATACAACAGACAAATAAAACCAATTCCATCCACTTTCCATCCTTTCATCATTTTTATTAATATGCATGGTTAATATTTAAATTCAAATTCAAATTTATCTAACTCTAAAGATATTGTAATAAGTCTGAGTTTCTCTTTTTAGAAGACAAACTGTTTCTAAACTTACTTAGTATACTTACCCAGGCTCTAAGTTGGTGTCACCACACTTGGCTTTGAAAATCACTTAGTTTTTTCTCTAGTGCCCAATATTATACCCGTCTATGGTGTTTCCCTTTTGATGAAGAGAAACTTTAATTTCAATTTATATGAGTTTAATATATTTTACTTTACACCTTGTGCATTTTATGACTTGTTTCAGGAATCATTAAAGCATACTAATCTTTTTCTCTATTATCTTCCAAAAAAGTTGTCTTTTATTTTTTCTCTTTCAATCACCTGGTCATGGACTTTACGTATGGTACAATTTCATTGCTTTCTGTATAACAACCAGTAGTCAATTGTCACAGGACTATTTGTTAAAATAAAGAACTGGTCTACAATTTTCTTACTCAGCTACAATTACAGGTTTATCATAAATTCTGTTTCCAAAAATGCATGGATAACAGTTTATTATATTGCCTGTCTTTTTACCAATATCACCTGTCATGATTACTTTCAGGCATACTCCTTATTTTTTTAAAGATAGCCTTGGCTATTCATAGATTTTTTTTTCTCTTACATATAATTATAGAATTAGTCTGTAAAGTTCCAATAAATAAATAAGGCATGAAGTTTCTGATTGGAGCCACACTGTATCTAAATATGAAGTGTGAGAATTAATATATTTCCAATTCATAGACAGAATAGATCATACCTTGGGTCACAAATCAAGCCTCAGTAAATTTAAGAAATTAAAATCATATCAAGCATCTTTTCTGACCACAACACTATGAGATGAGAAATCAATTACAGGGAAAAAACTGTTAAAAACACAAACACATACAGGCTAAACAATGTGTTACTAAATAACCAATGGATAACTGAAGAAATCAAAGAATTAATAAAAAAATACCTAGAAACAAATGACAATGAACACATGAAGACCTAAAACCTATGGGATGCAGCAAAAGCAGTTCTAAGAGGGAAGTTTATAGCAATACAATCCTACCTCAAGAAACAGGAAAAATCTCAAATAAACAACCTAACCTTACACCTAAAGCAACTAGAGAAAGAAGAACAAACAAAACTTAAAGTTAGTAGAAGAAAAGGAATCATAAAGATCAGAGCAGAAATAAATGAAATAGAGACAAAGAAAACAATAGAAAAAAATCAATGAAATTAATAGCTGGTACTTTGAGAAGATAAACAATTGACAAACCTTTAGCCAGACTCATCAAGAAAAAAAGAGAGAGGACTCAAAACAATAAAATTAGAAATGAAAAAGGGGAAGTTACAACAGATACTGCAGAAATACAAATGATCATAAGAGACTACGACAAGCAACTCTATGCCAATAAAATGGACAACCTGGAAGAAATGGACAATTTTTTAGAAAGGTACAACCTTCCAAGACTGAACCAGGAAGAAATAGAAAATATGAACAGACAAATCACAAGTAATGAAATTCAAACTGTGATTAAAAACCTCTAACAAAAAAAGTCCAGGACCAGATGGTTCACAGGTGAATTCTATCAAACATATAGAGAAGAGCTAACACCTATCCTTCTCAAACTCTTCCAAAAAAAACACAGAGGGAGGAACACTTCCATGCTCATTCTAATGGGCCACCATCAAGTGCTACCAAAACCAGACAAAGATATCACACACAAAAAGAAAACTATATGCCAATATCACTGATGAACATAGATGCAAAAATCCTCAACAAAATACTAACAAACTGAATGCAACAACACATTAAAAGGATCATACACCATGATCAATTGGGATTTATCCCAGGAATGCAAGGATTCTTCATTATACACAAATCAATCAATGTGATATACCATATTAACAAATTGAAAAATAAAAACCATATGACCATCTTAGCAGATGCAGAAAAAAAACTTTTGACAAAATTCCACACTCATTTATGAAAAAAAACTCTCCAGAAAGTGAGCATAGAGGGAACCTACCACAATATAATAAAGACCATATATAACAAACCCAAAGCAAATATCATTCTCAGTGGTGAAAAACTTAAAGCATTTCCTCCAAGACCAAGAATAAGACAAGGGTGTCCACTCCTGCCACTATTTTCAACATAGTTTTGGAAGTCCTAACCATGGCATCAGGGAAGTAAAAGAAATAAATGAAATCCAAACTGGAAAAGAAGTAAAACTCTCACTCTTTGCAGATGACATGATACTATACATAGTAAATCCTAAAGATACCACCAGAAAACTACTAGAACTAATCAATGAACTTAGTAAAGTTTCAGGATACAAAATTAATACACAGAAATCTCTTGCATTCCTATATACTTAGAATGAAAGATCAGAACGAGAACTTAAAGAAACAATCCCATTCACTATTGCAACAACAACAAAAAATAAAATACCTAGGAATAAACCTACCTAAGGAAGTAAAAGACATGCACTCAGAAAACTATAAGATACTGATGAAAGAAATCAAAGTCAACAAAAACAGATGGAGAGATGTACCATGTCCTTGGATTGGAAGAATCAATATTGTGAAAATGACTATACTACCCAGAACAATATACAGATTCAGTGCAATCCCTCTCAAATTACCAATAGCATTTTTCACAGAATTAGAACAAAAAATTGTACAATTTGTATGGAAACACAAAAGACCCCAAATAGCAAAAACCATCTTGAGACAGAAAAATGAATCAGCCTCCCTGACTTCGGACTATACTACAAAGCTACAGTAATCAAGACAGTATGGTACTGGCACAAAAATGGAAATATAGATCAATGGTACAGGATAGAAAGCCCACAGATAAACCCATGCACCTATGGTCACCTAATTTATGACAAATGTGGCAAGAATATACAATGGAGAAAACAGTCTCAACAATAAGTGGTGTTGGGACAACTGGACAGCTACATGTAAAAGAATAAAATTAGAACACTTCCTAACACCATACACAAAAATAAACTCAAGATGGATTAAAGACCTAAAATGTAAGGCCAGAAACTATAAAATTCTTAGAGGATAACATAGGCAGAACACTCTTTGACATAAATCACAGAAAGATCTCTTATGACCCACCTCCTAGAGTAATGAAAATAAAAACAAAAATAAACAAATGGGATCTAATGAAACTTAGACGCTTTTGCACAGCAAAGAAAATCATACAGAAGATGAAAGCTACAGTAATCAGAAAAGACAACATTCAGAATGTGAGAAAATATTTGCCAATGAAACAACTGACAAGGGATTAATCTCCAAAATACACAAACAGCTCATGCAGCTCAATATAAAACAAACAAACAAACAACCTAATCAAAAAATTTGCTGAAGAACTAAATTGTCATTTCTCCAAAGAAGATATACAGATGGCTAACAAACACATGAAAAGATGCTCAACATCACAAATTATTAGAGAAATGCAAATCAAAAGTACAATGAAGTATCAGGTCACACCGCTCAGAATGGCCATCGTAAAAAAATCTACAGACAATAAATGCTGGAGAGGGTGTGAAGAAGCAGGAACCCTCTTACAATTTTGGTGGGAATGTAAATTGATATAGCCACTATGGGGAACAGTATGGAAGTTCCTTAAAAAACTAAAAATAGAACTACCATATGACTAAGCAATCCCACTCCTGGGCATATACCCAGAGCAAACCATAATTCAAAAAGATACATGCACCCCAAGGGATACATGCAGCACTATTTACAATAGCCAGGACATGGAAACAACCTAAATGTCCTTCAACAGAGGAAAGGATAAAGAAGATGTGGTACATGTATACAATGGAATATTACTCAGCCATAAAAAGGAATGAAATTGTGTCATTTGCAGAAACATGGGTGCACCTAGAGACTGTCATACAGAGTGAAGTAAGTCAGAAAGAAAAACAAATATTGTATATTAACACATATATGTGGAATCTAGAAAAATGGTATAGATTATCTTATTTGCAAAGCAGAAATAGAGGCACAGATATAGAGAACAAAATATGGATATCAAGGGGGGAGGGGGTGTTTGATATATTGGGATTGACTTATATACACTACTCTGTATAAAATAGGTAACCTATGAGATCCTACTGTATAGCACAGGGAACTCTACTAGGTGCTCTATGGTGAGCTAAATGGGAAGGAAATCCAAAAAAGAGGGGATATATGTATACATATGGCTGATTCATTTTGCTGTACAGCAGAAACTGACACAGCAGTGTAAAGCAACTATACTCCAATTTTAAAAATTAAATAAATGGATTATGACATTTTACTTTGGACAGAAGAAAGGTGTAGTACACAAAAATCCCAATCAAGGATCTCTTTCAGGTGAAAGAATGGAAGTTACCTGCCACATTGAAAGAGAACAGTAATTACAAAGAAACTAGAGATCAGGCAATTTTTTAAAGCTAAATTTTGAAAGAAATATGAGATAATGTATGCAACCGAAAACATTCAAACATCAGGGCAGGAGTGAACAAAGATTGATATGTATGCAGCATTCCAGAAACTTTTACCATACTGTGCAAATATTTTTTCAGAATTCAAATAAAATACAGTAGGAGTTATAGCAGAAATAGCTGACTGTGGGAATTGTCACTGACACCCTTTGAGAGATTCTAGGAATACAAGCAGAGGAACTTGGAGGTGTTCATTGTTCTTATCTACCTTTTTTGAAGATTTATTTCTATTTAGTTTTTTTCTAGTTTCATAGATTGAATGCTTAATTCATAAATATCTAGATTTTATCATTATTAATATGTACAATTTAAGGTAATCTTTTCTAACTTTTTGTGATTATTTTCTTTTACACAAAAATCTATTGGAAGATTATGGCTTACTTTAAAAATATATGGAATTTAACTGGTTATCTCTTTGTTTTTAACACCTAACTAAATAGCATAGTGATAATGGGCAGGAAAGGGCCAGGCTGAAGGACAGCCTCCTCATGCATTAGGCAGAAGACAAAGCCACCTCCTTGTTTTGCAATTAATGAGGCCATTATGCATGGAGGGATGACATCTAAAATGGAAACTTTGTAACATGTGAACAAGAAACTCTGACCATGAAAACTTTGGTGCATGCACAGCAAAAATGCACAGCTTCTGATGACCGCTGTAAGACGTTTTGTGATATGGTGCTCAACTAGTCAGGGAAAACAGCTCTTAGATCGCATGCACCATGACTTTCAGGAGACAAATGCACAGGACCAGGAGCTGACGCAACCTGGAGCAATCCAGGCCACCCTTAAACCTCCCCATCAATGAATAATCCACCCTTAATAAAAAAGACCCCCCACCCATAAAAAGGGCTAAAAATAAGATAAAAAGGGGATCAAAAAACCCTGCAGCTTGCCCCTAAGTCTAGAGGATGCTCGTTTTTTTCTTTGTGTGTGTACTTTTAGTTTTGCCTCAATAAACTGCTTCTTTGTTCTCTTTGCTCCTCAGCCTCAGTGTTTTTTTTTTGTCTGTTTTCTTTGTTTGTTTGGTTTGTTTGTTTGTTTGTTTCCTTTGTGTTCCTTGCCCAAATTCTTTTGGATGAGTTGAGCAAGAGCCTGGACTTTTGATAAAGCTTTTCTGGTATCAGTAAGACTATGTGATCTACATGCTATTTATCCTTAGAGAGATATTTGTATTTGCTTTATGGTATTATTGGTCCTTGGCCAAATGTTTGGCCAACTTTTAAAAATGTCTATTTATTTCTTTGTCATTCTTGAAATTATTTGGACTTTCTGAATTTATTGATTGTTCCCATTCATCATGTCTGAAAGCTTCTCAGCCATTAGATATTCAATTATTCTTCTATATCATTCTCCTTCTTCTGGACATATATTAAATGCTCCTTAATATACTCCATGTCTCTTAGTTATTCTTATTTCTCAGTTATTTTATACCCTCTGTTTTGCATTGTGGATGATTTCTTTAATTTTATATTCCAAATCCTTAATTCTCTTATTAAATGAGATTACTGACTTTTATTGTCAGTCCACCATGCTTTAAGTTTCTATTACATATTTTCCAATTTTATAAGATACAGTTAATTAAAAAAAAGAAATTCTTCATCATCAATTTGTATATTCTCTTCCATTTAAACATATTTTTAATTTCTTCTTTTTTAAAGTATATCAAAAATGATAATTTATTTTTCTGAGTCTGCAATGCTATTATCTGAGAAATTTGCAGATCTTATTCTGGTGTGTGTTTGTGTGTGTTTATTTCTTTACTTATCTTTAGCTCATAAAGCATCATTTCCTTGTGTTTTATTTTGTTTTGTTTTTTGAATGTGAGGTCATAATTCTTGGCACTGTAAATATGAAAAATCTTTAAGAATAAATTCAAGTTTTGTCCTTTATAAGAGTATTTGCTTCTGCCTATTTCTGGGGAACTACATATCAGGGACTGCTTTAGCACAAATTATTGGCTTTACTTTTCTCTCTAGACCATTCAGGTAGAATTCAACTTTAAAGCCATAGGAGCCTTGTTATGGTTATAAATTCTCAGGACAGATTTTTTTCCCTTTCCTTCAGCAGCCAGGTACATTACTGAAAATTCTCTTTGGAGTCTCCTAAGGAATGGAAGGTTTATTTCTGTTGTACCTACTCACAAAAGTTAGCCCTTTGGGATCTCAGCTTTATGTGGAGAGGTCTTCTCTTCCTCTCCCTTATATGCAGACCTAACTTTTTTCCTCTCCCACATGTCTTGCGAGGCAATAAAAAACCAAAATTGATGTTCACTGGGTTTGACAAATATCCTCGGGATAGAAGCCAGACTCTGCGCTCTTTTTATCTTTATGAGCGCTCTCTTTCCTTAATTTTTGCTTTGTGAAATTCCTTTCCTTTTTTCCTGGTATATTAGAACATTTAAAGATATGCTTTAAAATATTTTTACATTTTTTCCCAACACACTTGAGACATTGGTCAGCATACCAAATATGCCATACAGCCAGAAACAGAAGCCCTTATAAGGCCTTTCTGTCATTTTAGCATGTTTAATTGTGCTTTATTGTTGTTTTAACTGCCTGGAATGATCTCTGTATCTTTTCCTTTCTCTATGAACTATTATGTGAGCTCTATTAAGTGGAGGAACTTTTTGGTTGTTATTTTAGTTTTTTACTACAATATTCCCAGTGCCTAGAATAGTACATGAACATAGGAACAAAATAAACATTTTTTGAATGAAATAATGAGGAATTTCATGTGGTTAGTGATCAAAGCCTGAGGTAGCTGAGTCTCCTTTTTCTCTTTTAAAATTTCTCTTTCTTTAATGTGATAGCTGGTTCCAAAGTTATTACACTGATATGAGAAGGCATTCGTTTTGCATCTCACTGAAGCTGCAGATTCCAAAATTCAGATTTTAGATTGAGAAGACCAAAGATACTGGGGTCTGTAGTGTTGGCAAAAGCAGTGCTCCATTGGTCCAATAAAAATTATTAGCTTCCTGAATGGCAAAACATGACTAATAATAGAGCTGTCATGTACTTTATGAGCACCAAGCCAATATTTGGGTATTTATTGTCCCTTTGCCTAAAAAAACCTTAATAGCCCTGTGGACTCACTTAACTCTTTAATAGTGTCCATTTAGAATTTTATCACCTGTTCTAAGCAACATGATTTTTTTCACAGTTTATTCTTTTGACCTTAAATTTGTTTCTAGCTATTGTTCTCTTGCTTGCTTGCTTTCTGTCTATGGTCAAATCCATACTGCCAAAATACTGTGGCTACAAATTTACATTTAGATTTCTGGTCATAAAAGTTTGTCCCACATTATAATAGAATTTTCTATTATGAAACCAAGGTATTTAACATTTCTTGCAAGAAGAGATGAAACTGAGTAGGATCCTGTGGGGCTCCTGGGCACAGAAGGCTTTCTGTCCCCCTCCAGCCTCAATGACCTTCCCTGAGTTCTAAAGGGCAGATCCAAACAGTTGATAATACAAGAAGGGAAGGGATGCAAAGACAAAAGATGGGCAGCCAAAAAAACAATAGTGAAGCCTTGGGGCAGGGTCCTGGTTCTGCCTCAAGGGATACACATAGCAATGTCTTCAAGCCCTTTAGATGTCAGCATTCTTCACACTGGAGAAGACCACCTGAGGCCAGACTAAAAGAACAAGAAAAGCTCATCAAGAAGATTACCTGAGATGAGATTAAAAGAATGCAGGCCCTGCACATACCCTAATCTTATCAGCAATCTTGAACCGTTGCCATAAAACTCCTCACCAAACTCCCCTAGGTTGGGACACATAGTTTTCGAGGGCAGGAGCCCACTGTGTCCCCCTTTGCCAGGCAAAGCAATAAATCCATTCTTTTCTACTTCACGCAAAACTCTGTCTCCAAGATTCCATTCAGCACCCTTGTACTGAGCTTTTGGCATCAGGGAAGGAGTGTTAATCAATCTTCCTAGAAAAGTTCTAAATTTATGTGAGTGTGTGTATGTGTGTTCTGTGTGTGTGTGTGTGTGTGTGTATGTGCCTGTATGTGTGTTCATAGAGACATGTACTTATTCAGTGAAAGGGCTCAAATTTTTTGGAACAAAAACTAGAGACACATGACTCACTCCCCACCCAAACCCAATTTATTAAATTCCTATCCCATTCAAAAAATCAATATTTATCTTTTTCTAGATTCAGTTAAACTCAATGTTTACTTTATGATCTATAATTTTAACTATGTGGTTAGATTGATTTGCTTTAAAGAACATTATTTCAAAACTTTGACTTCAAAAATTGTTCTTTTCTAAATATTTTAATATCTACATTGAAAAAAATGCAATTCTAAATTTAAACCTATAATTTCATAACTTTAATTTGTCACATGTAACCTTTCTTCCCTGGGCCATTCAATTCTACTCATTTTCATTTGCAAAATGTACTATTGCTGGTTTTCATATTATAATCTTTATTATTTATTTATTTATTTTAACACCTTTATTGGAGTATAATTGCTTTACAATGGTGTGTTAGTTTCTGCTTTATAACAAAATGAATCAGTTATATATATACATATGTTCCCATATCTCTTCCATCTTGCATCTCCCTCCCTCCCACCCTCCCTATCCCACCCCTCTAGGTGGTCACAAAGCACAGAGCTGATCTCTCTGTGCTATGCAGTTGCTTCCCACTAGCTATCTATTTTACGTTTGGTAGTGTATATATGTCCATGCCACTCTCTCACTTTGTCATATCTTACCCTTCCCCCTCCCCATATCCTCAAGTCCATTCTCTAGTAGGTCTGTGTCTTTATTCCCGTCTTGCCACTAGGTTCGTCATGACCTTTTTTTTTTTTTCCTTAGATTCCATATATATGTGTTAGCATACTGTATTTGTTTTTCTTTTTCTGACTTACTTCATTCTCTATGACAGACTCTAACTCCATCCACCTCACTACAAGTAACTCCATTTCATTTCTTTTTATTGCTGAGTAATATTCCATTGTATATATGTGCCACATCTTCTTTATCCATTCATCCGATGATGGACACTTAGGTTGCTTCCATGTCCTGGCTATTGTAAATAGAGCTGCCATGAACATATTGGTACATGACTCTTTTTGAATTATGGTTTTCTCAGGGTATATGCCCAGTAGTGGGATTGCTGGGTCGTATGGTAGTTCTATTTTTAGTTTTTTAAGGAACTTCCATACTGTTCTCCATAGTGGCTGTATCAATTTACATTCCCACCAACAGTTCAAGAGGGTTCCCTTTTCTCCACACCCTCTCCAGCATTTATTGTTTCTAGATTTTTGGATGATGGCCATACTGACCGGCGTGAGATGATATCTCATTGTAGTTTTGATTTGCATTTCTCTAATGATTAATAATGTTGAGCATTCTTTCATGTGTTTGTTGGCAATCTGTATATCTTCTTTGGAGAAATGTCTATTTAGGTCTTCTGCCCCTTTTTTGGATTGGGTTGTTTGTTTTTTTGTTATTGAGCTGCATGAGCTGCTTGTAAATTTTGGAGATTAATCCTTTGTCAGTTGCTTCATTTGCAAATATTTTCTCCCATTCTGAGGGTTGTCTTTTCATCTTGTTTATGGTTTCCTTTGCTGTGCAAAAGTTTTTAAGTTTCATTAGGTCCCATTTGTTTATTTGTTTTTTATTTCCATTTCTCTAGGAGCTGGGTCAAAAAAGATCTTGCTGTGATTTATGCAATAGGGTGTTCTGCCTATGTTTTCCTCTAAGAGTTTGATAGGGTCTGGCCTTACATTTAGGTCTTTAATCCATTTTGAGTTTATTTTTGTGTATGGTGTTAGGGAGTGTTCTAATTTCATACTTTTACATGTACCTGTCCAGTTTTCCCAGCACCACTTATTGAAGAGGCTGTCTTTTCTCCACTGTATATGCTTGCCTCCTTTATCAAAGATAAGGTGACCATATGTGTGTGGGTTTATCTCTGGGCTTTCTATCCTGTTCCATTGATCTATGTTTCTGTTTTTGTGCCAGTACCATACTGTCTTGATTACTGTAGCTTTGTAGAATAGTCTGAAGTCAGGGAGCCTGATTCTTCCAGCTCCATTTTTCATTCTGAAGATTGCTTTGGCTCTTCAGGGTCTTTTGTTTTTCCATACAAATTATGAAATTTTATATTCTAGTGCTGCGAAAAATGCCAGTGGTAGTTTGATAGGGATTGCATTGAACCTGTAGATTGCTTTGGGTAGTAGAGTCATTTTCACAATGTTGATTCTTCCAATCCAAGAACATGGTATATCTCTCCATCTATTTGTATCATCTTTAATTTCTTTCATCAGTGTCTTATAATTTTCTGCATACAGGTCTTTTCTCTCCTTAGGTAGGTTTATTCCTAGATATTTTATTCTTTTTGTTGCAATGGTAAATGGGAGTGTTTTCTTAATTTCTCTTTCTGATTTTTCATTGTTAGTGTATAGGAATGCAAGAGATTTCTGTGCATTAATTTTGTATCCTGCTACTTTACCAAATTCATTGATTAGCTCTAGTAGTTTTCTGGTAGCATCTTTAGGATTCTCTATGTATAGTATCATGTCATCTGCAAACAGTGACAGCTTTACTTTTTCTTTTCCGATTTGGATTCCTTTTATTTCTTTTTCTTCTCTTATTGCTGTGGCTAAAACTTCCAAAACTATGTTGAATAATAGTGGTGAGAGTGGGCAACCTTGTCTTGTTCCTGATCTTAGTGGAAATGGTTTCAGTTTTTCACCATTGAGGATGATGTTGGCTGTGAGTTTGTCATATATGGCCTTTATTATGTTGAGGAAAGTTCCCTCTATGTCTACTTTCTGCAGAGCTTTTATAGTAAATGGGTGTTGAATTTTGTCGAAAGCTTTCTCTGCATCAATTGAGATGATCATATGGTTTTTCTCCTTCAATTTGTTAGTGTGGTGTATAACGTTGATTGATTTGCATATATTGAAGAATCCTTGCATTCCTGGAATAAACCCCACTTGGTCATGGTGTATGATCCTTTTAATGTGCTGTTGGATTCTGTTTGCTAGTATTTTGTTGAGGATTTTTGCATCTATGTTCATCCGTGATATTGGCCTGTAGTTTTCTTTCTTTGTGACATCTTTGTCTGGTTTTGGTATCAGGGTGATGGTGGCCTCGTAGAATGAGTTGGGGAGTGTTCCTCCCCCTGCAATATTGTGGAAGAGTTTGAGAAGGATAGGTGTTAGCTCTTCTCTAAATGTTTGATGGAATTCGCCTGTGAAGCCATCTGGTCCTGGGCCTTTGTTTGTTGGAAGATGTTTAATCACAATTTCAATTTCAGTGCATGTGATTGGTCTGTTCATATTTTCTACTTCTTCCTGCTTCAGTCTCGGCAGGTTGTGCATTTCTAAGAATTTGTCCATTTCTTCCAGGTTGTCCATTTTATTGGCATACAGTTTCTTGTAATAATCTCTCATGATCGTTTGTATTTTTGCAGTGTCAGTTGTTACTTCTCCTTTTTCATTTCTAATTCTATTGATTTGAGTCTTCTCCCTTTCTTTCTTGATGAGTGTGGCTAATGGCTTATCAATTTTATTTATCTTCTCAAAGAACCAGCTTTTAGTTTTATTGATCTTTGGTATTGTTTCCTTCATTTCTTTTTCATTTATTTCTGCTCTGATCTTTATGATCACTTTCCTTCTGCTAACTTTGTGGGTTTTTTTGTTCTTCTTTCTCTAATTGCTTCAGGTGCAAGGTTAGGTTGTTTATTTGAGATGTTTCCTGTTTCTTGAGGTAGGCTTGTATTGCTATAAACTTCCTTCTTAGAACTGCTTTTGCTGCATCCCATAGGTTTTGGGTCATCATGTCTCCATTGTCCTTCGTTTCTAGGTATTTTTTGATTTCCCCTTTGATTTCTTCAGTGATCACTTCGTTATTAAGTAGTGTATTGTGTAGCCTCCATGTGTTTGTATTTTTTACAGATCTTTTCCTGTAATTGATACCTAGTCTCATAGCATTGTGGTCGGAAAAGATACTTGATATAATTTCAATTTTCTTAAGTTTACCAAGGCTTGATTTGTGATGCAGGTTATGATCTATCCTGGAGAATGTTCCATGAGCACTTGAGAAAAATGTGTATTCAGTTGTTTTTGGGTGGAATGTCCTATAAATATCAATTAAGTCCATCTTGTTTAATGTATCATTTAAAGCTTGTGTTTCCTTATTTATTTTCACTTTGCATGATCTGTCCATTGGTGAAAGTGGGGTGTTAAAGTCCCCTACTATGATGGTGTTACTGTTGATTTCCCCTTTTATGGCTGTTAGTATTTGCCTTATGTATTGAGGTGCTCCTATGTTGGGTGCATAAATATTTACAATTGTTATACCTTCATCTTGGATCGATCCCTTGATCATTATATAGTGTCCTTCTTTGTCTCTTATAGTAGTCTTTATTTTAAAGTCTATTTTTACTGATATGAGAATTGCTACTCCAGCCTTCTTTTGATTTCCATTTTCTGATATGAGAATTGCTACTCCAGCCTTCTTTTGATTTCCATTTGCATGGAATATCTTTTTCCATCCCTTCACTTTCAGTCTGTATGTGTCCCTAAGTCTGAAGTGGGTCTCTTGTAGACAGCATATATATGGGTCTTGTTTTTGTATCCATTCAGCCAGTCTGTGTCTTCTGGTGGGAGCATTTAATCCATTTACATTTAAGGTAATTATCAATATGTATGTTCCTATTCCCATTTTCTTAAATGTTTTGGGTTTGTTATTGTAGGTGTTTTCTTTCTCTTGTGTTTCTTGCCTAGAGAAGTTCCTTTAGCATTTGTTGTATAGCTGGTTTGGTGGTGCTGAACTCTCTCAGCTTTTGCTTGTCTGTAAAGGTTTTAATTTCTCCCTCAAATCTGAATGAGATCCTTGCTGGGTAGAGTAATCTTGGTTGTAGGTTTTTCTCCTTCATCACTTTAAATATGTCCTGCCACTCCCTTCTGGCTTGCAGGGTTTCTGCTGAAAGATCTGTTGTTTACCTTATGGGGATTCCCTTGTGTGTTATTTGTTGTTTTTCCCTTGCTGCTTTTAATATGTTTTCTTTATATTTAAATTTGATAGTTTGATTAATATGTGTCTTGGCATGTTTCTCCTTGGATTTATCCTGCATGGGACTCTGTGCTTCCAGGACTTGATTAACTATTTCCTTTCCCATATTAGGGAAGTTTTCAACTATAATCTCTTCAAATATTTTCTCAGTCCCTTTCTTTTTCTCTTCTTCTTCTGGGACCCCTATAATTCGAATGTTTGTGCGTTTAATGTTGTCCCAGAGGTCTCTGAGACTGTCCTCAGTTCTTTTCATTCCTTTTTCTTTATCCTACTCTGCAGTAGTTATTTCCACCATTTTATCTTCCAGGTCACTTATCCGTTCTTCTGCCTCAGTTATTCTGCTATTGATCCCTTCTAGAGTATTTTTAATTTCATTTATTGTGTTGTTCATTGTTGTTTGGTTCCTCTTTAGTTCTTCTATGTCCTTGTTAAATATTTCTTGCATTTTGTCTATTCTATTTTGCAAGATTTTGCATCATCTTTACTATCATTATTCTGAAATCTTTTTCAGGTAGACTGCCTATTTCCTCTTCATTTGTTAGGTCTGGTGTGTTTTTACCTTGCTCCTTCATCTGCTGTGTGTTTTTCTGTCTTCTCATTTTGTTTATCTTACTGTGTTTGGGGTCTCCTTTTCACAGGCTGCAGGTTCATAGTTCCTGTTCTTTTTGGTATCTGTCCCCAGTGGCTAAGGTTGGTTCAGTGGGTTGTGTAGGTTTCCTGGTGGAAGGGACTAGTGCCTGTGTTCTGGTGGATGAGGCTGGATCTTGTCTTTCTGGTGGGCACGTCCACATCTGGTGGTGTGTTTTGGGGTGTCTGTGGCCTTATTATGATTTTAGGCAGCCTCTCTGCTAATGGATGGGGCTGTGTTCCTGTCTTGCTAGTTGTTTGGCATGGGGTGTCCAGCACTGTAGCTTGCTGGTCTTTGAGTGAATCTGGGTCTTGGTGTTGAGATGGAGATCTCTGGGAGATTTTTGCTGTTTGGTATTACGTGGATCTGGGAGGTCTCTTGTGGACCAGTGTCCTGAAGCTGGCTCTCTCACCTCAGAGGCACAGCCCTCATGCCTGGCTGGAACACCAAGAGCCTTTCATCCACATGGCTCAGAATAAAAGGGAGAAAAAATAGAAAGAAAGAAAGAAAGAGGATAAAATAAAATAAAGATAAAATAAAATAAAGTTATTAAAATAAAAAATAAAAAAATAATTTTACGAAATAAAAAACTTTTAAAGCTAAAAAAAAACAAAACTGACGGACAGAACCTTAGGACAAATGGTGAAAGCAAAGCTATACAGACAAAATCTCACCCAGAAGCATACACATATACACTCACAAAAAGAGGAAAAGGGGAAAAAATAATATATCTTGCTCCCAAAGTCCACCTCCTCAACTTGGGATGATTCGTTGTCTATTCAGGTATTCCACAGATGCAAGTACATCAAGTTGTTTGTGGAGCTTTAATCCGCTGCTTCTGAGGCTGCTGGGAGAAATTTCCCTTTCTCTTCTTTGTTCGCACAGCTCCCAGGGTTCAGCTTTGGATATGGACCCGCCTCTGCGTGTAGATCGCCTGAAGGCGTCTGTTTTGCTCACACAGAATGCGGTTAAAGGAGTAGCTGCTTCGGGGGCTCTGGCTTACTCAGGCTGGGGGGAGGGAAGGGTACGGATGTGGGGCAAGCCTGGGGCGGCAGAGGCCAGTGTGATGTTTCACCAGCCTGAGGCACCCAGTGCATTCTCCCGGGGAAGTTGTCCCTGGATCACGGGACACTGGCAGTGGTGGGCTGCACAGGCTCCCAGGAGGGGAGGTGTGGACAGTGACCTGTGCTTGCACACAGGCTTCTTGGTGGCTGCAGCAGCAGCCTTAGCATCTCATGCCCATCTCTGGGGTCCGCACTGATAGCCGCAGCTCACGCCCGTCTCTGGAGCTCCTTTAAGCCTCGCTCTGAATCCCGTCTCCTCGTGCAGCAGGAAACAAAGAGGCAAGAAAAAGTCTCTTGCCTGTTCGGCAGCTCCAGACCTTTTCCCGGACTCCCTCCCGGCTAGCTGTGGTGCACTAACCCCTTCAGGCTGTGTTCACGCCGCCAACCCCAGTCCTCTCCCTGCGATCCGACCAAAGCCTGAGCCTCAGCTCCCATCCCCCGCCCACCCCAGTGGGTGAGCAGACGAGCCTCTTGGGCTGGTTAGTGCTGGTCAGCACCTATCCTCTGTGCGAGAATCTCTCCGCTTTGCCCTCTGCACCTCTGTTGCTGCACTCTCCTCCGTGGCTCCGAAGCTTCCCCCCTCTGCCACCCACAGTCTCAGCCCACGAAGGGTCTTCCTAGTGTGTGGAAACCTTTCCTCCTTCACAGCTCCCTCCCGCTGGTGCAGGTCCCATCCCTATTCTTTTGTCTCTGTTTTTTCTTTTGCCCTACCCAGGTACATGGGGAGTTTCTTGCCTTTTGGGAAGTCTGACGTCTTCTGCCAACGTTCAGTGGGTGTTCTATAGGTGCAGTTCCACGTGTAGATGTATTTCTGATGTATCTGTGGGGAGGAAGATGATCTCTGTGTCTTACTCTTCCGCCATCTTCTCCTCTCCTATAATCTTTATATTAAAGCTACCTCTTTTAAAATATTGTCTAAGATGAAGTTTAATCCAATGCTTTATTGATGAGTCCCAAGAGAAAGGTTCTTCCAAAATCTACCCAGATTGGAAAAAGCTATTGGTTATGTACCAATGGCATTATCTCAATAACATCACTGATCTTTATAGAGCAAAAGAAGCCATTTGTTTCATTGTTAAATTTTAGTGCTGGGTTTCAGCACTATCAAAACCAAAAGGCAATGCCTCAGGCATTTACATTCCTGGTCACTAATATAAGAGTGAGAAGGGAATTACTAGCTGTTGTTGTCACACTGAATTTACTTTTCTTTCTGAAGAGAAAAATGAAAGAGCATATTAATACTCTTGATACTCTTGGCTTTTTCTTCCTGCTGATAATTAGAGTGCTTAGAAAATAAGATAGCCACAGATTTTTGTCAGGCAAATAGAAGATTTTCAAAATGATTGCATGTATCTTTCTTCCAACTGCAAGACGCAGACAAGTCCTCATTCAATTATCATGCCTTTACCTGAGGAACATTCAAAAAGAGTCTAATGCCAATTTTCTTGTCAAGCATTTTCAAAATCTCATTTTTAAAAAAATTTTGAGGTAAATCTTTTGGAATTACAAGATTGTTATTTCTTTTCTGGGCAACTTTTATAAGCTGATCAGTAGAAACAAAGGATCATTTATGAATTGAGGAGCTAATAGAATGTATACAAGAATATTTGCATATTTTACTTATACTTGAGGAAAAATTGTCCCCCCAATATATTTGGCTCCATCCTCAGTTTTTAGGTATAGACTGAGTTTAAGAAGACTAAATGTTTCTGATTCCCATTAAAAGAGAGAATAGAAGTATGAATGGAAACTTTTTTTAATTTTGGAAAACAAAAACATGGATTTATTTTTTACAATTTTTTAATGTTTCAGTTTATTAACATCTGCTTTTATTATTTTTTAAATTAATTTTTATTGGAGTATAGTTGATTTACAATGTTGTGTTAGTTTCTGCTGTACAGCAAAGTGAATCAGCTATACGTTCACATATATCCACTCTTTTTTGGAATTCCTTCCCATTTAGGTCACCACAGAGCACCGAGTAGAGTTCCCTGTGCTATACAGTTGGTTCTCTTTAGTTACCCATTTTAAAGGTAGTAATGTACACATGTCAATCCCAATCTCCCAATTCATCCACCCTCCTCCAACCTTTGATGTCCATATGTTTGTTCTCTACATCTGTGTCTCTATTTCTTCATTGCAAATAGGTTCATCTGTATCATTTTTT
Organism: Eubalaena glacialis; assembly: GCF_028564815.1. Classification (NCBI taxonomy): domain Eukaryota; kingdom Metazoa; phylum Chordata; class Mammalia; order Artiodactyla; family Balaenidae; genus Eubalaena; species Eubalaena glacialis. Next base: position 34,178,748 of record NC_083730.1, read on the forward strand.
GAGATTTCACATATAAGCTATATTATACAATATTCGTTTTTCTCTTTCTGACTTACTTCACTCTGTATGACAGTCTCTATGTCCATCCACGTCTCTGCAAATGGCACAATTTTGTTCCTTTATATGGCTGAGTAATATTTCACTATATATATGTATCACATCTATATCCATTCATCTGTGAATGGGCATTTATTATGTTTCCATGTCCTGGCTATTGTAAATAGGGTCGCAATGAACATTGGGGTTCATGTGTCTTTTTGAATTATAGTTCTCTCTGGGTATATGCCCAGTAGTGGGATTGCTGGGTCATATGGTAGTTCTATTTTTAGTTTTATAAGGAACCTCCATACTGTTCCCCATAGTAGCTATATCAATTTACAGTCCCACCAACAGTGCAAGAGGGTTCCTGTTTCTTCACACCATCTCCAACATTTATTGTTTCTAGATTTTTTTATGATGGCCATACTGACCGGTGTGATGTGATACTTCATTGTACCTTTCATTTGCATTTCTCTAATAATTTGTGATGTTGAACACTTTTTCATGTGTTTGTTGACCATCTGGATGACTTCTTTGGAGAAATGTCTATTTAGTTCCTCAACCCATTTTTTGATTGAGTTGTTTGTATTTTTTATATTGAGCTGCATGAGCTGTTTGTGTATTTTGGAGATTAATCCCTTGTCAGTTGTTTCATTGGCAAATATTTTCTTGCATTCTGAAGGTTGTCTTTTCATCTTCTGTATAGTTTCCTTTGCTGTGCAAAAGCATTTTAGTTTCATTAGGTCCCAATTGTTTATTTTTGGTTTTATTTCCATTACTCTAGGAGGTGGGTCATAAAAGATCTTGCTGTGATTTATGTCAAAGAATGTTCTGCCTACATTTTCCTCTGAGAGTTTTATAATGTCTGGACTTACATTTAGGTCTTAAATCCATTTTGAGCTTATTTTTGTGTATAATGTGAGGGAGTGTTGTAATTTCATTCTTTTACATGGAGCTCTCCTGTTTTCCTAGCACCACTTATTTAAGAGACTCTCTTTCTCCATTGTATGTTCTTGCCTCCTTTGTCATAGATTAGGTGACCATAGGTGCATGGGTTTATCTCTGGGCTTTTTATCCTGTTCCATTGATCTATGTTTCTGTTTTTGTACCAGTACCATACTGTCTTGATTACTGTAGCTTTGTAGTATGGTCTGAATTCAGGGAGCCTGAAACCTCCAACTCCGTTTTTCTGTCTCAAGATGGCTTTGGCTATTCAGGGTCTTTTGTGTTTCCATACAAATTGTAAAATTTTTTGTTCAAATTCTATAAAAATGGCATTGGTAATATGACAAGAATTGCACTGAACCTGTAGATTGCTTTGTGTAGTATAGTCATTTTCACAATATTGATTCTTCCCATCCAAGAACATTGTATATCTCTCCATCTGTTTGTATAATCTTTGATTTCTTTCATCAGTATCTTATAGTTTTCTTCATACAGGTTTCTACCTCCTTAGGTAGGTTTATTCCTAGGTATTTTATTCTTTTTGCTGTGATGGTAAATGGTATTGTTTCTTTAATTTCTCTTTCTGATTTTTCATTGTTAGTGTATAGGAATGCAAGAGATTTCTGTGCATTAATTTTGTATGTTGCAACTTCACCAAATTCATTAATTAGTTCTAGTAGTTTTCTGGTAGCTTCTTTTAGGTTGTATCATGTCATCTGCCAAGAGTGACAGTTTTACTTCTTCTTTTCCAATTTGGATTCCTTTTATTTCTTTTACTTCTCTGATTGCTGTGGCTAGGACTTCCAAAAGTATGTTGAATATAAATGGTCAGAGTGGACATCCTTGTCTTTTCCTGAGCATAGAGGAAATGCTTTCAGTTTTTCACCATTGAGAATGATGTTTGCTGTGAGTTTGTCATATATAGCCATTATTATGTTGAGGTAGGTTTCCTCTATGCCCACTTTCTGGAGAGTTTTTTTTAATAAATGGGTGTGGAATGTTGTGAAAAGTTTTCTTCTGCATCTATTACGATGGTCATACGGTTTTTATTCTTCAATTTGCTAATATGGTGTACCACATTGATTGATTTGCATATATTGAAGAATCATTGCATCCCTGGGATAAATCTCTCTTGATCATGGTGTAAGAACCTTTTAATGTGTTGATAGATTTGTTTAGCTAGTATTTTGTTGAGGAAGTTTTTTTCTATGTTCATCAGTGATATTAACCTGTAATTTTCATTTTTAGTGATATTTTTGTCTGGTTTTGGTATCAAGGTAATGGTGTATTCATTCAATGTGCTTGGGAGTGTTCCTACCTCTGCAATTTTTTGGAAGAGCTTGAGAAGTATACGTGTTAGCTCTTCTCTAAAACTTTGATAGAATTCACCTGTGAAGCCACCTTGTCCTGGACATTTGCTTGTTGGAAGTTTTTAATTGCAGTTTCAATTTTGTTAATTGTGATTGGTCTGTTCATATTTTCTATTTCTTCCTAGTTCAGTCTTGGAAGGTTGTACCTTTTTAAGAAATTGTCCATTTCTTCCAGGTTGTCCATTTTGTTGCCATAGAGTTTCTTCTAACAGTCTCATGATCATTTGTATTACTGCAGTGTCTGTCATAACTTCTCCTTTTTCATTTCTAATTTTATTGATTTGAGTCCTCGCCCTTTTTTTTTTTTGATTAGTCTGGCTAAAGGTTTATCATTTCTGTTTATCTTTTCAAAGTACCAGCTATTAGTTTCATTGATTTTTTTTCTATTGTTTTCTTTGCTTCTATTTCATTTATTTCTGCTCTGATCTTTATTATTTCTTTTCTTCTACTAATTTTGTGTTTTGTTTGTTCTTCTTTCTCTAGTTGCTTTAAGTGTAAAGTTAGGTTGCTTATTTGAGATTTTTCTTTTTTCTTCAGGTAGGATTGTATTGCTATAAAATTCCCTCTTAGTACTGCTTTTGCTGCATCACATAGGTTTTAGGTCTTCATGTGTTCATTACCATTTGTTTCTTAGTATTCTTTGATTTACTCTTTGATTTCTTCAGTGGTTATTTAGCAACACATTGTTTAGCCTCCATGTGCTTGTGCCTGTCACTGTTTTTGCCTGTCATTGATTTCTAATCTTATAGTGTTGTGGTCAGAAAAGGTGCATGATATGATTTTAATTTTCTTAAATTTACCAAGGCTTGATTTGTGATTGAATATGTGATCTATCCTTGAGAATGTTCCATGTGCACTTGAGGAGAAAGTGTATTCTGCTGTTTTCAGATGGAATGTCCTATAAATATCTATTAAGTGTATCTGGTCTAATGTGTCATTTAAGGCTTATGTTTCCTTATTAATTTTTTGTCTGGATGATCTGTCTATTGGTTTGAGGTGGGTGTTAAAGTCCCCCACTATTATTGTGTTACTTTTTATTTCCCCATTTATGACCATTAGCATTTGCCTGATATATTGAGGTGCTCCTAAGTGGGGTGCATAAATATTTACAATTGTTATATCTTCTCTTGAATTGATCCCTTGATCATTATGTGGTGTCCTTCCTTGTATCTTGTAAGTCTTTATTTTAAAGTTTATTTTGTCTGTTATGAGTATCGCTACTCCAGTTTTCTTTCGATTTCCATTTCCATGGAATATGTTTTTCCATCCCCTCACTTTCAGTCTGTATGTGTCCCTAGGTCTGAAATGTAGGTTCAGACCCTAGGTACCTAGTCCCTAGGTTCTCTTGTAGACAGCATATATACAGGTCTTTTTTTTGTATCCATTCAGCCAGTCTGTGTCTTCAGATTGTAGCATTTAACCCATCTACATTTAAGGTAATTATCACTATGTATGTTCCTATTACCATTTTCTTAATTGTTTGGATTAGTTTTTGTAGGTCTTTTTCTTCTCTTGTGTTTCCTGCCTAGAGAAGTTTCTTTAGCATTTGTTGTAAAGTTGGTTTCATGGTGCTGATTTCTCTTAGCTTTTGCTTGTCTGTAAAGCATTTGATTTCTCCATCAAATCTGAATGATGTCCTTGCTGCTTAGACTAATCTTGGTTGTAGGTTTTTCCCTTTCATCATTGTAAATATATCATGCCACTCCCTTCTGGCCTGCAGAGTTTCTGCTGAAAAATCTGCTGATACTCTTATAGGGTTCCCTAGTATGTTATTTGTTGCTTTTCTCTTGCTGCTTTTAATATTTTTCTTTGTATTTAATTTTTGTTATTTTGATTAATATGTCTTGGAGTGTTTCTCCTCAGGTTTATCCTGTATGGGACTCTGTCCTTCCTGGACTTGGGTGACTATTTCCTTTCCCATGTTTCAACTATAACCTCTTCAAATATTTTCTCAGACCCTTTCTCTTTCTTCTCTTCTTCTGGGACCCCTATAATTCGAATGTTGGTGTGTTTGTCTCAGATGTCTCTGAGACTCTCCTCAATTCTTCTCATTCTTTTTCCTTTATTTTGCTCCATGGCAATTATTTCAACCATTCTTTCTTCCAGCTCATTTATCCATTCTTCTGTCTCAGTTATTCTGCTATGGATTCCTTCTAGTGTACTTTTCATTTCAGTTGTTGTGTTTTTCATCACTGTTTGTTTGTTCTTTATTTCTTCCAGGTCCTTGTGAATCATTTCTTCTATCTTCTTGATCCATGCTTCCATTCTATTTCCAAGATCTTGGATCATCTTTACTATCATTAGTCTGAAATCTTTTTCAGGTACTTGCCTCTTTCCTCTTCATTTATTTGATCTTGTGAGTTTTTACCTTGCTCCTTAGTCTGCAACTTATTTTTCTGTTGTCTCATTTTGTCTAACTTATTGTGGTTTTGGTCTCCTTTCTGCAGGCTTCAGGGTCATAGTTCCTTTTGCTTCTGGCATCTGCCATCTGGTGGGTTTGGTTGTCCCAATGGCTTGTGTAGGCTTCCTCGTGGGAGGGATTAGTGCCTGCACTCTGGTGGGTGGAGCTGTCTTTTCCCTCTGATAGGCAGGGCTGTGTCAGGTCACGTGTTTTGGGTTGTCTGTGAGCTTAGTACAACCTTAGGCAGCCTGTCTGCTGATGTGTGGTGCTGTTTTCCTGTCTTGATGGTTGTTTGGCCTGAGGAGTCCAGCACTGGATCCTGAGACAGTTGGGTTGAGCTGGGGCTTGTTTTAGAGATGGAGAGCTTATACTGATTAATACTGCCTGAGGCTGGGAATTCTCTTGAAGTCCAGCATCCTAGACTCGGTGCTCCCACCCCAGTGGCTCAGGCCCAACCCCTGGCCAGGGAACAAAGATCCCTCAAGCTGTGCAGCACGGCAGAAAAAAAAAAAAAAAAAAAGGAAAAAAACCCAGACACATAGCCCAAAACAAATAACAAAACCAAAACAAACAACAACAAAAAAAGAAAACAGACAAGCAAAACTCAAGACAAATGGTAAAATCAAAACCAACCAAACAAAAACAAAGAAATAGACAAAAATCAAAGAAAACTAAAACATCAAGAGAACAACCTAACAAACAAAAAAATCAAAAAACAAAAACAAACAATAAAAACAAAACTATTAAAAACAAAAACAAAACAAAACCAGAAAGCAAACTTAAAAAAAGCAAAAAAAATGTAAACACACAAAAATGATAAAACAAAAGAAAACTAAGAACAAAAACAATAAAAAAGTGAAATAGAAAAATTAAAAATATATTAAAAATTTTTTTTAAAAGAAAAGAAAAATAAACAAAAAGGAAAAAATAATAGTAAAAACTCAATAGAGCAAAACGAAATAAAAGAAAAAAATAATAGTAATAATAAAATTTTCCTGGGGGCTCAGCTGTGAGTGTCCTTGCTTCCACAGTGAGCCACAACCAACACCTGCCTCCCCAGGAGGCCTTCCAATACCTCTAGATCTCTGGACCCACTGTGGGCACTGTGGGGGCAGCTCAGACTCTGATCTGGCCCAACTCCCATGTGTACTTGCCCCCAAAGTCCACAGCTGCTAAAGCTAGACCTGTCTCTGTTGTGGGAGCACTCATTGTCCATTCAGATATTCCACAGATTCAGGGTCTACCAAGCCAATCATGGGGATTTAACCTGTGGCTTGTGCAGCTGCAGAAAGATTTCTGTTCCTCTTCCTTAGTCACACAGCCCCTGGGGTTCAGCTTTGGTTTTAGCCCCACCTCTGAGTGTGGTCCACCCTCAGGTGTCTGTTCCTCACCCAGGTGAGAGGGGTGAAAGCAGCAGCTGATTGGGACAACTACTCACTCAAGTTGGGGAGGGATAAGGCAGCCACAACTGGGGTGTGTGTGAAGTGGTGACAGAGCCTGGCAGGAAGCTCCAAAAACTAGAGTGTGCTGTGTGTTCTCCCAGGGAAGTTGGCCCCAGATCGTGGGACTCTCAGCAGTGGCTGGCCATGCAGGCTCCCAGGAAGGTGATGGCAGTGACCTGCACTCGCTCACAGGATGATTGGTGGTAGCAGCAGCAGCAGTGGTAGTGGTCTGTGCCCACTTCTGAGGTCCAAGATAGCAGCTGTGGCTTGCGTCCACCCCTGGAGCTCATGTAGGTGGTGCTCTGCCACCTGTGAGTGCACAGAGAAAGAAGTTCCTATATTGGGTCAGCCCCTCTCCTCATGCACCCCCCAACAATGGTCCCTTGCCTCTCTGGTGGGCTCAGGCTTCTTCTCAGGCTCCCTCATATTTGGCACACTACACCCTAGCCCCCTCAGGCTGTCTTCATGCAGCCAACCCCAGTCCTCTCCCTGGAGTCTGACCTCTGAAGCCTGAGCCTCAGTACCCAACCCCAACCTACCCCAGTGGTCAAGCAGACAATCATCTCAGGCTAGGGAGTGCCAGTTGGCACTGACCCTGTGTGCAGGTTTCTCTCCACTTTGCCCTCTGCACACCTGCTGCTGCATTCTCCTCTGAGACTCTTAAGCTCCCCCTCTGTCCCTGCCAGTGAGGGGACGTCCCAGTGTGTGGAAACATTTCCTCCTTCACATCTCCCTCCCAGAGGCACAGGTCCCATCCCAATTCCTTTCTCTCTCTCTCTTTTTTTTCTTTTACCCTACCCAGTTGCATGGAGATTTCCTCGCCCTTTTGGAAGCCTGAGGTCTTCTGCCAGTGTTCAGTAGATGTTCTGTGAGAGTCGTTGCCGATGTAGATATATTTTTGATGTATCTGTGGAGAGAAGGTGAGCTCCACGTCCTACTCCTTTGCCATCTTGATCTCTAGTCAACCAGATGGTTTAAATAATTGTCTGTCATGGTAAAATGCTTTACATGGCTTTCTAAACCCATTGCTGCACTTTTGCTAATGCTGATCTCACAGCCAGCTCCCATTAGAAACACTAGATAATGTCATGCATTATCATTTTTTTTCTCTTGTCCATCTAGCAAGCAACAACTTATTAGGAACCTCTGTACATCTCCTTTCTCTGAAGCCCATTCCATCTGCTTTGGACAACTAGTAGTCTTCTTCTTTGTATTTCCACAATAAAAATGTGTTGAAACTTTTGTTATCCAAAAACTGGGTTTTCCTCTTGGTGGGTGTTAAGCCAAAATACACTTAAGCCAAAGAGCAGGAGAAGGAAGGGTTTATTACTTGCGGCAAGTAAAGAGAGCACCAGAGATATTTCCCAAAGCAGTGTCTCCCTGAACAGCAAAATTGAGAAAATTTTAAGCTAAAGGGGGCATGCATACTCCTGAAGAGGCTTGAGCAAAGGAGAATTCAGCATAGAACTGGGGCAATTGTTGACAAGGTCCAGACTGTAGTTGATTGAAGTCATGAGGGTTAGAAAAGTTTAGCATCCTTATTCCTTAGGTTCCAGTTAATCTGGTGGTTGAGTGCTGAAGGGGATTTGAATTCTGCAAAACAACTCAAGAATGTGCTTTATTCTAATCTTTATCTTTGAAATAGAACTGGGAGTCTTTATAACTAATAAACTGTCTCAGATATGGTTATCTCCCTGACCCAGTAATAGCTGTTTTTACCTCCTTTTGTTACCTTAAAATCATTAAGTACTGAGACCTATTCTTCTGCAGGGCAAGCATTGTGGCCAGGCTTAGATCACCAAATGGCTTAGGCCTAAATGGCTTCTGTTATGTTAAAAAAGTTATGTATGGTTTTTCTCTGGGGACCCCCTACCTTGTCTGCTTAGACTTCTATTAAAATTATTATTTCACATTCATATATATGTGTGTACATATATATATGTATATATATATATATATATATATATATATCTGTCTATATATATATATATATAATTTATTCAACTTCCTAACTGCACTGTGAGTTTTTGATAAATAGAACCGTGACCACATTATCACTAAGGCTAAAGGTGTTATCTTCACATTTTAAGTGTTCAATATGGATTTGAAAAAAAATATAGTCTTACCTCTTCTGTAAAGATTGCTCTATTTTTCCAGATTATGCTCATTACACTATCCTACATATCATACTTTAACCAAAGAAAATTGACAATAATTTAATGTGAGTAAACTGTGCTTTATAATCCAAGGTTTGATATATAGCTGGGCAATTAAGAGAGGCTGCTAAATAAGCTTGGTAAATGGATGTATAGATAGATGGGAAAAAAGGAAGGAATAAACGGAAGAAGGGAAAACAGACCAGGGCTAATAGACAATATACAAATAACAAAGGCGAAATCATGTTTGACAAAAGAATTCTGACCCACAGTCTCTTGAGTCATCAGTTCAGGGAGCCAAACCCCAACCTCTGTGGGATCAGCCCAGAATAGTCAGAACTTGGACTTAAGGTTTGCTCCCTCTCCCAACATCTGGCCAACCAGAGAAACATAAATATGCTTCCCAAACCAATCACATAAGATGCCTTGATTCTAGTTAGCCTGTTTCTAGCTTTGCTAAGCAACAATCTTCTACAATAGCATACCTGAAGCCATCCTTTTTTTCCACTATAAAGCTTTCATGCTCCCCTTCCTGCCTTTGACTTTTTCCAAGTGCAAATGATGGTGTTGGCTCACTTGCTATAGCAAAATCTGAATACAAAGACTTTGTTCCCATCTGTGTGATTTTTGTTTAATTCCACAGGGCTCTCTGTGGCCCTAGTTCTGTCAGTGACAATTTGAAGAAATATCAGTCTAACAGAAAAATAATAATGAACTAAATTGCATTTAAAAAAATCAAGACTCTTTACATAACACAGAAAAGTGGGAAATACAAATACCTTTGAAATCCTCACTGTCTGTTATTATTATTCTCAATGTTCTTCACAATACAGCAAATATAGTCCTAAAACCCTCTCCCACACTTTCTGCCTGCAACTAAAATGTTATTTTAAACTAAGAGACTCTTTCCAACTCAACCCATGAAATTCCTCCACTTCCCTCTCCCATAATTTTTATAACTCATGTGAAATTTCAGTCCTTTTTGATGCAAGTTCTCTGTGATAAGTTTTCCTGTTGTTTCCTTTTTCATACTTTGCTCAGATTCTGAATCAAAAGACAATTTGTAAATAAAATTGGGGAAATCTGAATAAGATGGGAATATCCTGGTTATGATATTCTATTATAGTTTTTAAAATAAACTTTATTTCTTAGAGTAATATTCACAGGAAAATTGAGTAGATGAGGGATTTATCATACACCCTCTGACCCCACACATGGATAGACATTATCTACAACTCCCACCAAAATGGTACCTTTGTTACCTACATTAACACATCATTTTCACTCAGAGTCCATAATTTACACTAATATTCACTCAGTGTTGTATATTCTATGGGTTTGGACTAATTTATAATGACATGTATCATACATTCAGTTTTATTATAGTATCATACAGAGTAGCTTCATGCCCTAAGTTTCTTCTGTACACCATCTATTCACAACTCTCTTCCCACTAAACCTGGGAAATCACTGATATTTTATTGTCTCCATAGACTGCCTTTTACAGAATATCATATAATTTGAATCATGCAGTATATAGTCTTTTCAGATTGGCTTCTTTAATTTAGTAATACACATTTAAGATTTCTCCATGTTTTTTCACTACTTGATACCTCATTTCTTTTTAACACTGGTTGATATTTAATGTACTATAGTTGATTTATCCATTCCCCTACTAAAAGACATCTTGATTGCTTCCAAGTTTTGGCAACTATGAATAAAACATCATAAACACCCATGTATAGAATGAATAATTTTAGTTGATTTCATCCCAGGTTCTAAAGACCACCTTTGTTTCTTCTGAATGCTTACTAGTAATCCTTTAATAATTCCTTTCAAATATTCCCAGAGGTTGAGGTAAAATGTATAATTTGTGGAATGCACCTTGCCTTTTAAATAGAAATGTCATGATATGCACAACTATTTCATCCTGGCAGAACTCAAACTGTTCATTTTTCTTTTTTTTAACATCTTTATTGGAGTATAATTGCTTTACAATGTTGTGTTAGTTTCTGCTGTATAACAAAGTGAATCAGCTATATGTATATGTATATATCCCCATACCCCTCCCTCTTGCGTCTCCCTCCCACTCTCCCTATCCCACCCCTCTAGGTGGTCACAAAGCATGGAGCTGATCTCCCTGTGCTATGCAGTTGCTTCCCGCTAGCTATCTATTTTACATTTGGTAGTGCATATATGTCAAGGTAGATTAGTAATTTTCCAAGCCAGAAGTTACATTGTATATTTAGCTGGAATTTACCTACATGAGGAGACTTGAAATTGCTTGAAAAATCCAGTTCCTCTCTTTTAAACACCTCATCTATTTTAAGCTTCAGTCTTTCTCTGTGAAGGCTTTTCTCCTCCCTTCAAATCAAATAAACTTTTCCTTGACAGTGTATCCAAGAGACAAATAGCAGTCAAGGTTTTCTTTTTTATGTAAACTTATTAATAATACATCATCTCCAAGGACAACAGTGCTTATCCTTTTGATGCGTATTATGGCTCCAAATCTCACTCTGGTTTTCTTGGCATTTTTTTTCAAGACTTGATTTTAACCAATCCATGATATACTGTTAACTTTGTTTATTATTTATATTTTAAATAATATTTTGATGTCTTTGCTCATTAAAATATCAGAAGTACAGTTTTGTCTTCTCTGTAGAGTTTTGTCAGCACAATCACAACAACAATTTGCAATTTGGGGCTTGAATGATTCTGCAAAGTTTTTCCTCTCCATTCCAATGTGTTCCTGAGAAGTCATTTATATTCTATGATTAGGTTTCTCTTACCTGTAAAAATGGAAATTGTAATGGGTTGAATGGTGACCCTCAAAATGATATCTCCATGTCCTAACTCCTATAATTGGAATCATACAGTATATAGCCTTTTCAGATTGGTTTGTTTCACTTTGTAATATGCATTTAAGATTCCTCCATGTCTTTTCACTACTTGATAGCTCATTTCTTTTTAAAAGTATAATATTTCATGTACTATAGTTTATTTATCCTTATAAGAAAAGAGAAGGAGAAATTGATAAAGAAACATGGGAAAGAAGGCCATGTGAAGATGGAGCAGAGATTGGAGTCATGCAAGAGCCACCAGAAACTGGAAGAGGCAATGAAGGATTCTTCTCTAAAGCCTTCAGAGGGAGGGTGGCCCTGCTGACAACTTGATGTTGGACTTTTCACCTCCAGAAGTGTGAGAGAATAAATATCTATTGTTTGAAGCCACCAATTTTGTGGCAATTTGTTACAGAAGGCATATGAAACTAATAGAGAAATAATATCACTTTTTGAGAAAAAAAAATCTGATAACCCATATAATAATTTTAGCAGAGACTCTCGTACATATCTTTGAACATTAATTCACTTCCTCTTTCTTAGAGTTCCTTTTGAAATATAATGGCATTGAATTCAGGCTAAATATTTTATGTTTTTGGAGTCTACCTTTCTAAAAAGTTGGCTACCATGTTTAGATGATACACATTCTTCAATTTTCTTATTATTGTCACTTCATCAAACAGTCAATGTTACTTACAATAAGATAGAATTAGAGAATCACATCTAGCCACAGCTATGTTTGACTGTCATTAAACTGACCCCTGACTTAATCAGGTCTCCATTCTTTCACCTTGTGTGTCCTGCTGGTTTCTTTATTCTGTCACCAGCCTGGGAAAATGTTTCATGCCTAGGTTCATTTGATTCAACTCCTCATACAAACAAAATGTCTACAATATATTTAGAGCCTGGTGTTTATGGTTTTATAGTCAAGAGAAAGGGACTATCAATGTCATAGAAGAATGAATAGGATTTTACCTTTCTCCAGAGAAATATACTTTACTTTGCTTGAAGGTGAGAAGCTGACTTAAGAAACCTCCTATAATCAATTTCTAGTTTTCTACTTTATTAAAGAAAGATCAAAAATATTTTTATTTAGTAGAAACCAATTGAACTTCTACAAATTTCAGGCTGTAGACTCATTTAAATTTGAGATATCTTATCTTGAAATTTACATTTAAGTGTCAATATTAAAACAGGTTTACCTTAATAAAATGACAACCTGATAGTACAGTAATTGTTTCCTAAATGCAATAATGTGAACGTCTCTGAATCAGATGAAATAAATGTTGGTCTATAAAAGCAATAATCCATTCTCACTGTTTGCTTTATTGCAATGTAAAAAATTATTATTATGCTTACTAACCTGAACAAATAAACATTCATTGAATGATCACATTTCTTTTTTCCTATGATTTTCACAATAATAAAGGTATCTAAATTTTTCTTTTACATTATGTGTATGTTAAACATCTCAGATGAAAATGAGATGAACAATGTGATCAAAGTATTGAGGATAAAACTATTTAAGAAGAAATAACTTATATTACCAGAAAAGAACCTGTTTCTTTTCTGATATTCTTTTTATTTCCTTTTCTTTGCCACACCATGCATGTTCTTTATCTTTCTCACCTTTTCCTTCATCTTCCTTTCCCTTTTTGCTTCCATCCTTCATTCTTTTCTTCCTTCTTGCTGTCTTTCTCCCATTCATCAAGTATGCATTGAGGATTGTCTATGTGTCACACATGAGAATCTGGGTCTATGACAGGTAACAAGACAAAGTCACCGATCTTATGAAGTTGACAAGTGAACTCTTTGTGGAGAAAATTTCCTCTACCCTTCTAGTTTCTTCTGCCTAGTCTAAGAATTAATTGACATGAGATAGATTAAAAGGAGAAAATAAAACAGAAGTTTAATAACACATATACATGGGAGAGACCTAGGAAAACTGAATAACTCACCAAAATGGCTGAAGCCCTCACCTTAAATACCATCTTCAGCTAAAGACAAAGGAGGATTTGGGGATGGGGGTTTGGGACTTCAAAGGGAAGGAAGGCAATTGACATTGAGATGGAAAAGCAAATGTTTGCTGGGCCATGTAGAGACAATGGAACACAGAGTAGACTCTGACCTCTATGCTCTCCTGAGTTTCCCTACCACACTTATCCCGTATTCTTTGCATATCTCTCTGATGATAGCTCTATACTGGGAACAGGTCATCTATGGAAATATTTGTAGGCAGTTAAGAGGAAGTTGAAATTTCTTCTTGAGTCTTTGGGACCTTGATTATTTTCAACTCAATATAATCTGCATACCAAGAAACATTTTGGGGTGGCAAATTTTGCTTCCCTATACTTCTTTATACAGTCAGATTTTTGTACACAACCCCTAATTAGAAATTATTACCTGGTTGTCATTCTACAATTGCAGCAAATATGACATCTACGAATTAAACTCATTTAAAAATCTCTGAGCCCTATGGATTCCTTTTCCTCCTTTATTCTTTACGTCTAGTCACCAAAACAAGTTTATTTTACCTCTATATTTCTTGAATGTTTGATTACTTCTTTCCAGGTCTCAATGTGGTTATTCTCCAAATTCCTCTTTATCTTGTCAATAAATGATCTCTCTATAATTTAAATTGTATCATATCTGAATACCTAATGAAAATATAAAGATGTTTTGACAAAAAAAGTTGCCTGCCATTCCAGTAAACAATGAATGTTGCTTGACGTCAAGCCATCAGCCACTGCAGCTTCCCCCGATGGTGTACCCTGAGGAGAATGCAAGATGGAGAAAAACAGAATACTAGTCCTAGATAGTTAAGATGCGTAACTATGGAATAATTTCAGTAAGCCCAAACTCTTGCATCTTCTCATACATAGAAAGGCACTAAAATCATTAACTTCAGATATCTGTTTTTTTTTGATTAGCAGTAATCTTTTGATGTTCAACTACATTTTTTTCCCCTTTTTTCAGCAAAAACTCCTACGGGTCCTGGTTCCTCCTTTATCTTTCTGGAACAGTTCCTCAGAGCTACTTGAGAGTTTAATTCCTGGGCTATAGTCCTCAGCAAGTTCCCTGAATTAAACACAACTCTCAATTTTTAGATTGTGTGTTTTTTTTGAGTTGACAGTTTCAGCAATGAAGAAGTGTCCCACAGCAGACTTCTCTCCTTTGCCTGAACTCTATGAGGAACCAGAACTTTGGTACCAGCAGAGGCCTCTTTGCAGCCAGTAGAATAAACTGGCATTCTGAGCAGTCTTTTTGTCTGGCTGTGCCAAATCGCAGGGAAATTTGACATAAGGGGTTTCAGCCCATAAGGCGGCTTTGTCATCTTAACCTTTGTTTTGTCTGCCTGTACAATGAAGGACCTTTACTTTCTTAGACTATTTTGGGGGGTAAACTTTCTAGATCTTGTGAAGACTGCATCCTTTGCACTCTCTTGTGGGGATGCCTCTTGTGTCATTGTTTTGAGTCACTATTAAGATACTACTCATCAATAGCAAGATAATGGATACTTTAAATTGGAAAAACATCTAATTTGTTAAACTTTTAAAGAGCTCTCATTGTAAACAGCTATTTTATTGGCATCTATGAAAAAAACTTGAAAGGTGGATAAAATATCTATATTATATATAGATATATATACATATATAAGTGTATATATACATGTACATACATATATATGTATGTATATGCTAACATAAAACTTTCTTAGTTTAAAAAAAAACAAAACATACCAGTTTAGGAAGCCTTATTTGCATATGAAAATATGCTCAACATCACTACTTATTAGAGAAATGCAAATCAAAACTACAATGAGGTATCACCTCACACCGGTCAGAATGGCCATTGGTAAAAATCTACAAATAATAAATCCTGGATAGGGTGTGGAGAAAAGGGAACCTTCCCACTCTGTTGGTGGGAATGTAAATTGATACAGCCACTATGGAGAACAGTATGGAGTTTCCTTAAAAAACTGAAAATAGAGCTACCATGTGATCCAACAATTCCACTACTGGACATGTATCCAGAGAAAACCATAATTGGAAAAGATACAGGCACCCCAATGTTCATTGCAGCACTATTTACAATAGCTAAGACTTGGAAACAACCTAAATGTCCATTGACAGGTGAATGGACAAAGATGTGGTGCATATATACAATGGAATATTACTCAACCATAAAAGAGAATGAAATAATGTCATTTGGAGTGACATGGGTGGACCTAGAGATAGTCATATTTAGTGAAGTAAGTCAGACAGAGAAAGACAAATATATGATATCTCTTATATGTGGAATCTGAAAAAAAATGGTACAAATGAACTTATTTACAAAAGGGAAAGAGAGTTACAGATGTAGAAAACAAACTTATGGTTACCAAGGGGGAAAGGGGGGAAGGATAAATTTGGAGATTGGGATTGACATATACACACTACTATATACAGTAAGTCCCCTACATACGAACCTTCAAGTAGCAAGCTTTTGAAGATGCAGACTTGCATTCCATCAACATCAGGCATGAGTGAAAATTGCTGCTTGCTCTTCGTCTCTTATTGCTGCTGATATTTCAGCTCTACCGTCTCTCACCTCCTCTTCCTCCTCCAGTCAGTAACTCTTCTTACCTGTTCACTCTATGCCAGCCCCTATATGCTAGCTGTTGTACCGTACTACTGCACTTTTCAAGCTACTGTACTGTAAGATTAAAAATGTTTTCTTTATTTTTTGTGTTTTTTTAATATATTATTTGTGTGAAAAGTATTATAAACCTTTTACAGTACAGTACTGTGTAGCTGATTGTGTTATCTGGGTACCTAGACTAACTTTGTTGGATTTAAGAACAAATTGGACTTAAAACACACTCTCAGAACGGAACTCATTCATATGTAGGGGACTTACTGTATAAAATAAACTAATGGGGACCTACTGTATAGCACAGGAAACCCTACTCAGTACTTTGTAATGACCTATATGAGAAAAGAATCTAAAAAAAAAGATCACACATGTCAGGTGGTGTGGAGGGAAAAAAAAGAGTGGATATATATATATATATATATGTTTAACTGATTCACTTTGCTGTACAGCAGAAACTAACACAACATTGTAAATCAACTATACTCCAATAAAAATTAATTTTAAAATAATAAATTGGAAAAGCATCTAATCTGGTAAATTTTTAGAGAGGTCTCATTATAAACAGCTATTTTATTGGCATCTATGTAAAAACTTAAAAGGTGGATAAAAATATATTACATATACATATATACAAATGTATATATACATATATAAATATATATTTATGTATATAGTATATATACAAATGTATATATACATATATATGTATTATATGCTAACCTTAAAACTTTCTTAGCTTAAAAAAAACAAAATATACTTTAGGAAGTCTTATTTGTGGTGGCATGTTTATTTCAATGGGTCTTACACATGGTAATAAAAACATTAGTTTAATTAATATTAATTAGGTTGATTAACTAAGATCAAATAAGAAAAAACTGAGTGGAAAGTCTAGAGAATTCTTCCCAAAAAGGTAAAAGTTAAAGGGACTTGTCCCAACAGCATAGAAATCATCAGATGATAGTTAAGAAATGGGATAGATAAAAAGGGCATCAACGGGATTAAAATGAAAGGTTTTGCTAAAACACTACCTAAGGTTGCATGGATAGGCCAAAGAGACTCCCTATTCGTCCCCAACATTAGAGGGCCTCAAACAAATCTGCTCTATTGCTGCAGTTATCTATCTATCTATCTATCTATCTATCTATCTATCTATCTATCTATCTATCTATCTATCTACATATGACTGAAGAAAATTACGCTAACATACCCAATCAACAGTTGTTTGGGGCAACCGTTAGGTCAATTAATCAAGTTAAAAGATTGACAAAAGTTCTTGAGTCACTTAAATTGGTCAGAGGATAAAAAGAAACATTTCTAGACTCCTTGTAATAGCAAGACTAGTTGGTAGTGTTGTAACAGAAGCTAAAGCTTGAAAATGCATATATGTGCAATCTAAAAAAATGGTACAGATGAACATATTTGCAGGGCAGGAATAGAAATGCAGAACTAGAAAAGAGTGGACACAATGGGGGAAGGGGAGGGTGAGATGAATTGGGAGATTAGGTTTGATTAGGTTTGACATAAATACACCACCATATGTAAAATAGATAGCTAGTGAGAACCTGCTGTATAGCACAAGGATCTCAGCTCTGTGCTCTGTGATGACCTAGATGGGTGGGATGGTGGGGCGGGAGGTACAAGAGGGAGGGGATATATGTATACATATAGCTGATTCACTTCACTGTACAGCAGAAACTAACACACCATTGTAAAGCAATTATACTCCAATAAAAAATGTTAAAAAAGTTGATAGAATTGAGATAAAAGTTTATAAATGTTGGTATATTTAAATGAACTTTATATAAGATGGTTACAAAACTTTTGTTTATTTATATTATAGGATAGACATTATATCTCACTGGGAATGCTTCCCTTACGTGGCATTATAAGATAGGGCATACAAATCTGCCTCCCAGGCAATATTAATTAAACATATGAAAGGAAACCCACTCCCTCCACCCCCGGTTTAACTTCTACCTTCAAAAGAGGGACTTTGCTGAATGCCTTGGGCAAACTTTTTAAGGCATGATAAATTGAACGCTAAAGTTCTAGAACATTGAACTCTTGATTTTCAGTTTTGTTGAAAGTCTTCTCACTGATATTAAAAAGTAAATTAAAAAAATTTAGTTGGGCAAATCAATCTTTTAATATCATTTAGGTGACAGGCCAGCTCTTTGGAGAATTAAAAGCAACCGTCTTTGTTTTGCAAATCTCTACAAATCAGAAATGTAAGCACAGCCCACAATAACCTGCGACTGAACCTAATTAGCTCAATCAAGTAGAACCTGAAAGCAAAGGGGAAAATAAGTGGGGGAAAGGCCTGTTGAAACTCCAACTGCTGGAAAGACTCTCTCAAAACCTAATTCACAGCCTACTTTAAGGATTTATCAAGGACAAAAACAAATCTTAAAAGTCTTTTCAATAAAGAGTAAAGCCTTAATCATCTGAGCAAACAAATTTAACTTATTCCAACTATTATTTATAAACTAGTAAGTTTACATTGTAATACCTGATTCATGACAATGTTTTAAAGAGAAGCTATGAGATCACTAGTTATGTCTGTCTATATGTCTGTGTGTATGTTACACACATGAAATGTTTCTAACTCAGTATAGTATTAGCAAAATTAAATTATAAAAGTGCTCTAATTGACTTAAAAGTAAGTGCTTCCAAATTAAATATTTCTAAATATAAAGGAAACTGGCTAGAATAAATTTCAAGTTCATGTTATCTAGGAAATATTCAGTATTAAATTAATATCTGATATTAAACTAACTTAAGCTTATTGATTAAATCAATACAGGCATGTATTACTTTTATTATACCTAGGTTTTCTGAAAGTCAATGAGTTCATTTTATTTCTACTGCAGAGTTTGACACCAAGAAAAATTAACTTGGTATGAAGAAATTTTCATGAGTTATAAAACAGAGGTAAAATGAGATAAGAGTTTTCAAGTGAACACTTTAGGAATCATTACATTTCGGGTATGTCTATCTAAAATAATTTCTCCAGATTTTGGTAACTTGAAACTTTAGAGTTTTGCTAAGTTAAGTTAAATTATGGAATTCATTGAATATCCAGATCATTTCAAGTAAGATAAAATACTGGAATATTAATTGCTACTTTTATCTTCTTATGAGAAGGAAACTAAAGATATTTGGGTTTATTAGACACATGTGTTGTACCACATTGAGGAAAGAAATTGTACTATGAAAAGATGTATGTTTCTAGAGGTGATGGAATGTTCCTAAGTTTGCCAGTCAGGAAATGCTGGTATGACAAAGAGTTCCACTGACTTACTGGTTGGTTTTCACTAGAGATTAAGGTTTTTAAAGGTTAAATTGTGATATGTGCAATTACTAGAATTAATAAGGGAAACATTCCAGTATGCAAGGAAAGTAGAATGTGAGTTTTAAGTAAAAGAAGGTATGAGGAATGGAAATGCATTTTGTTAAAGGAAAAGAAAGTGATTTTGTTCTAGAGCTGGTTGTTTCTAGATGAAAAAGAAAATAAGAGATAAACTAATATAGATACAGAAAATTATGGAAAGCTTGTGGAAAGGGGGTCTTGAAAAAAAGAGTTTTATGCATAGTCAGGCTGGGATTGGAATGAATTTAATTAGGTAAATGAAGTTTGTTATTGAGGGTGGACTAATGTAACACTGGTGTTTCGTTTTCCCTATGTTAAGACAACAAAATTTTCTTAGAATGTTAAGCTACTTTCAGTAACAGATTTTGAGTTTCTTAGCCTTCTAAATGATCTGTATTTGTCCTAAAAATATTTTATTGTCATTTTTATTGGATGAATAAGTATTATTTCAGTGACCTATAATCTTATTTAACCAAGTGTTTTAAAACATTTTGATATCTTTGACAACCATCTCCAAGTCAAATTCTAAAATTCATTTGACCTCTAGCTAACTTAAGGATGCTTCAAAGGAGTCCTGAAACATCCCAAAGAGTGATATTAAGTTAGGTTTATTTAGTATCTTAAATTATATGAGAAACCATGTCAAACAAGTTATAATAAAACATTCTTAAGTTATATTATATGAATAAATATCATTAATATTGTCACTATAAAATTTCTATGGAATGCCTAAAAATCTAGTATGTTGTAGTATAATGTTATCAGTCATAACTATAATTATTATCTTAAAATTTTGTATGTCATATA
Organism: Eubalaena glacialis; assembly: GCF_028564815.1. Lineage (NCBI taxonomy): Eukaryota > Metazoa > Chordata > Mammalia > Artiodactyla > Balaenidae > Eubalaena > Eubalaena glacialis. The sequence continues at coordinate 34,198,753 of NC_083730.1, forward strand.
AATAACTAAGTTTATTATCAGTTACTTTGTAATCAGATCTTTGTGTCATTTTAAGTCTTTTGTCATTTATAGACAATCATTGTTTTACTTTGATGCTTTTATAAGATGAAGATCTTCAAGAAGATTCATAAAAGGACTTTTTTTGACAAGCATAAGTTTCTGATGACTTTTAGATCATACCACTGAACTGGAAAACGTTTTTAATTATGCTAACTATGACCTACAATAAGTTGATATAGTACACTTTTGCAAACAAAAATGAAATATTTATCTTTTTCTCTCTACTTGATCCCTCCAGAATTAGGATTCTCCAGCTGGCTCCACTTTGGACTTGATGACTTATTGCAACCAGATTACAACTAGTTATACTAATCATTGTTTTAATATGTTCTGTCTTGTTGTTTTTCAAATTATTTATGCCTGTGCTTCTCTCTGCTGTACTATGACTTTATTAATGTTACTATCTATATTACTTGTATCCTCTCTATTTAATAAAATTGTTGTCTCTTGCATTACTTAGTGTGTAACCAGGTCTCTGACAATATTAACAATGGCTAATCATCTTAGGGTAGTCATCATATATATAACTCTACACAGAATAATTGTAATAGTTCAACTCTAGATATGGCAAGAAGCAACAATGGAGAACAATTTCTGTGTCATCATAGACTAGTAAGACAGATGATCCAGAGAATTATAGGTTATCAATAGGGCCTAATCCAAAAATTAGCACATTAAGTGGCCTATGAACAGAATCCTCTCCTGATCTAGGAAAGTGACTTCCTAGTGCCAAGGAACAAAAGGGTATGAAATGTCTCGGTAACCTTGGTCAAATTTATGATCAAAAGGAGATTCTGTGGACAAAGAAAACGTTGTCTGCCATTCCAGTAAACAACAAATGTTGCCCACTGAAGCTGCCCCCAAAAATGCACCCTGAGGAGAATTCAGGATAGAGGAAAACAGGATACAGGCCCTAGATAGTTAAGATGCATATCTAAAGAATAATTTCAGTGTGCCCAGCATCTTGCATTTTCCCCATGCATAGAAAAGTACTAAAATCATTAACTTGAGATGTCTGTTTTTTGTGATTAGCAGTAATCTTTTGATGTTAAACTACATGTTTGTTTGTTTTTTTCCAGCAAAAATTCCTATATATCTTGGCTTCTCCCTTGCCTCTTTGGAACCGTTTTTCAAAGCTATCTGAGAGACTTATCCCCAGGCTATAGTCTTGAGTAATGTCTCCAAATAAAACATAACTCTCAACTTTTAGATTATGCATTTTTTCCAGTTGACAGCCTCTACAATGAAATCAACAAGATAATTTTGGGCAGAAATGGAAAAATCTAAATAAATAGAGGGATGTGTTATACTCAATATTGGAATATCAATATTGGAATACTTAATATTATAAACATGTTAGTTTTCCCAAAATGAATCTGTACATTTTAACCAATTCTAATTCAAATCTAAGCTTCCCCCCTTCAATTTAACTAAATATTTCTAAAACATTTTTGGAAATACTGTAGGTCACCAAGAACCTAGTCAATTTTGAATAATCTATTGTAAAGATACATTAAATAAGACCATATAGTACTGGTGCAAAAGTAGACATACTGACCAATAAAACTGAATAGAAAGTTCAGAATGTGATCAGCATAAATATGACTGCCTTATTTATGGTGACAGTGGTATCACTATAGAGAAGTGGGGAAAGAATGGTCTTTTCAATAAACAATGGAGCAATTGACTACAGTTTCTTCATACATCCAAATATTAGTGTGAGTAAGTTTGGAAGGCAAGTACAGTTATTCTAAAGAAAGTTTCACTTGGTCTGGTAATAAAAATTCAAGATTGAAAAGGTTTACTAATAACTTTATTTTCTTTTAAGTCTTGACTAATAAAGATAGAAGTCATTGACAGAAACAAGGAAATAGGAAAGAGGTGCAAGTTTGAGGTAGGGGTACACAAGTTAGTTAGGTTTCGGATAGTTAGTTAAACTCATCATTAGCAGTGAGTGTGTTTTGCTACTCATTGTAACAACCACCAATATCAAAACAAAACAAAAAACTAGGTGGATGAATTCCAGGAAAAGTTTACCATCTGAAAATCCCTGCTTATTTCACAGACTTATAAAATATATTCATTTTTGCATACTCTTTAATATGAATGTGCCTAAATCTGCAAGAAACAATCAATTTAATTGGAATTGAGCTACTAATTGTGTGTAGAGTGACACAGAAGATGGATTGTTAAGGGCAAATATCTTTATTGCCTTTCAAAGCTTCCTTTGCTTGGTTCTCCATTTCCAATGTTTAACACTCCATAATATTCTGCCATTTAGTCTTTTTACTCAGCCTAGGAATGCAAATGCTGCTCAGTACATCACAGACCTTTAGGAATCAATAAAAACAATAAATTAAATTCTACATGAGGCTGTGAAGAACTTAAAAAATACCTGGAGTGAGCATTTGCATTTATTTTCTGCAAACCAGCTCAGGCCAGCCATTCTCCTGTGTCCTGTGTCTCTATGAGTTGTTCAGAGAACAAAGAATACTTTTTATTCCTATGATGATGCTTCAAAGTCTTTAAAACAACACAAGAATCATGTTATTTTACATACATAGCAAAGCCTTACAACAGGAAGATGACAAACAGAAGAGTTCTATCTCCTTGGCACATCATATCAAACATCTGTTAACTCAAATAAATATGTTCTCCATTTTTGTTCCAGGTAATGTCAAAAACACGGGCATTTTAGTGGAACACTGTCATAATATATTTTAAAATAATATGTTAGAGTTTATCTCTTCAGCAAAACATAGTTTGGCAATCTCAGGGATAATTTAATTGTTTTTATTAACAATACCATAAATGAATCTTTTGTGTGACACTGATGAAGCTGCAATCACTGAAGGAAAATAATCTACTGATAGACTTAGTTGCTGTATTTTAAATTCTTAAGGAGCCTCCAAATCCAGGAGGTTGTCTTTGTCTGAAAAGACAGGGGTAAAATAATCTTGCTCTTCTTAATATCATTCTCACACATTAATCAATAATACAAGCCAACCAAATTTTACATGGAAGAAAAATTACCTTCTTCATGAACTTGACAATTGATAAAAACATAAAATGTCAGAAATGAAAAGGATTTTAGAGGTCCTTTACTTTAACCTTATTATTTGCTATTTGCAAGGCAGCATAGTATAGGAGAAAAAGAATTTGTAGTTAAGTGTCATGATTACAATTATCATCTGAGTTATCTTGGACTGGTGAGAAAACATATCTAAATTTATTGTCATCATCTCTATATTATAATTATCCACAGCTTAGTATCCCAAGTGTGTAAAGAATGCTTATAAATCAGTAAGAAAAATTAAATGTTCTAATAGGAAAAAAAAAAAAAGGTATGAGGTAGCAATTCACAGAAGAGAGAATCTGCAAACTAATATGCATTTGAGAAGATGCTTATTCTCACTAGTAACCAGAGAAATCAAAATAAAATGACAATGAGATGTACTTCAAACCATCAGATTAGCCAAAACAAACTAAAAGAACCAATCAGTATTAGACATTGGTCAAAAGGTACTGCAAAACAGTGGCTTTCCAACTTTTTTTTTTTTTTTTTCACACACACTGTATTTTATTTTTACAAGAGATAAATAGACTGACACCAAGCATTGTACATGGATGACCACAACAAAAGCAACAATGATTGCAATTACCAAACATGAAACACACTCATACTATGTCATAATATTGACATTCAGTCCAGTAATCCTCCACTGCAACAGCTCCTTTACTTTGCAGTGAAAATTGATTTGTATATTCTTTGCCTCTGAGTTCTTGTGGGATTTTTTCTTTTTTAAAATTCAACCAGAAAGTCACAAAAATTATACTCATCCTCATCAGTTCACTCAGTCCCATGTAATTAATTTTTTTTTTTCATCTTGATCTTTTGTTAGCACTTTTATGAGCTCATCAGTTTTTCATTAGAGTTCTGAAAATGCTTATTCATTCAGTTCAGCAGTACAGTCAGGTACCAGAAACCTGTACTTGTCAGAGTCTTTTCCATGAATTTCCTGAAGATGAAACCCTTTTATAGGAACATATTTACAAAAGCATCAGAGTACACCCAGAACTGTCTGTAAATGACAAAAGACTTAAAAATGACCATGGTTAAAGATTTGATGAAAGTTCATAATAATGCAGTTGACAAGAAAATTAGTTATTTCTGAGATATACATTTTAAAGTAATAACTAGGATTATGACTTATAACATTATACCAGAACATATAAGATTTTTAGAAATTTCATGTAATGTCTGAAACATTTATATTAACATATTTCCATACAAATAACCCAATGAAAGTTTAGTATTAGTTGTTTTGTTTGTTTGTTTATACTGCAGGTTCTTATTAGTCATCAATTTTATACACATCAGTGTATACATGTCAATCCCAATTGCCCAATTCAGCACACCACCATCCCCACCCCACCGCAGTTTTCCCCCCTTGGTGTCCATATGTCTGTTCTCTACATCTGTGTCTCAACTTCTGCCCGGCAAACCGGCTCATCTGTACCATTTTTCTAGGTTCCACATACATGCGTTAATATACAATATTTGTTTTTCTCTTTCTGACTTACTTCACTCCGTATGACAGTCTCTAGATTCATCCACGTCTCAACAAATGACTCAATTTCGTTCCTTTTTATGGCTGAGTAATATTCTATTGTATATATGTACCACATCTTCTTTATCCATTCGTCTGTTGATGGGCATTTAGGTTGCTTCCATGACCTGGCTATTGTAAATAGTGCTGCAATGAACATTCGGGTGCATGTGTCTTTTTGAATTACAGTTTTCTCTGGGTATATGCCCAGTAGTGGGATTGCTGGGTCATATGGTAATTCTATTTTTAGTTTTTTAAGGAACCTCCATATTGTTCTCCATAGTGGCTGTATCAATTTACATTCCCACCAACAGTGCAAGAGGGTTCCCTTTTCTCCACACCCTCTCCAGCATTTGTTGTTTGTAGATTTTCTGATGATGCCCATTCTAATTGGTGTGAGGTGATACCTCATTGTAGTTTTGATTTGCATTTCTCTAATAATTAGTGATGTTGAGCATCTTTTCATGTGCTTCTTGGCCGTCTGTATGTCTTCTTTGGAGAAATGTCTATTTAGGTCTTCTGCCCATTTTTGGATTGGGGTGTTTGTTTCTTTAATATTGAGCTGAATGAGCTGTTTATATATTTTGGAGATTAATCCTTTGTCCGTTGATTCGTTTGCAAATATTTTCTCCCATTCTGAGGGTTGTCTTTTCGTCTTGTTTATGGTTTCCTTTGCTGTGCAAAAGCTTTGAAGTTTCAGTAGGTCCCATTTGTTTATTTTTGTTTTTATTTCCATTACTCTAGGAGGTGGGTCAAAAAAGATCTTGCTGTGATTTATGTCAAAGAGTGTTCTTCCTATGTTTTCCTCTAAGAGTTTTATAGTGTCCAGTCTTACATTTAGGTCTGTAATCCATTTTGAGTTTATTTTTGTGTATGGTGTTAGGGAGTGTTCTAATTTCATTCTTTTACATGTAGCTGTCCAGTTTTCCCAGCACCACTTATTGAAGAGACTGTCTTTTCTCCATCGTATATCTTTGCCTCCTTTGTCATAGATTAGTTGACCATAGGTGCATGGGTTTATCTCTGGGCTTTCTATCTTGTTCCATTGATCTATGTTTCTGTTTTTGTGCCAGTACCATATTGTCTTGATTACTGTAGCTTTGTAGTATAGTCTGAAGTCAGGGAGTCTGATTCCTCCAGCTCCGTTTTTTTCCCTCAAGACTGCTTTGGCTATTCGGGGTCTTTTGTGTCTCCATACAAATTTTAAGATGATTTTTTCTAGCTCCGTAAAAAATGCCATTGGTAATTCGATAGGGATTGCATTGAATCTGTAGATTGCTTTGGGTAGTATAGTCATTTTCACAATGTTGATTCTTCCAATCCAAGAACATGGTATATCTCTCCATCTGTTGGTATCATCTTTAATTTCTTTCATCAGTGTCTTATAGTTTTCTGCATACAGGTCTTTTGTCTCCCTAGGTAGGTTTATTCCTAGGTATTTTATTCTTTTTGTTGCAGTGGTAAATGGGAGTGTTTCCATAATTTCTCTTTCAGATTTTTCATCATTAGTGTATAGGAATGCAAGAGATTTCTGTGCATTAATTTTGTATCCTGCAACTTTACCATATTCATTAATTAGCTCTAGCAGTTTTCTGGTGGCAGTTTTAGGATTCTCTATGTATAGTATCATGTCATCTGCAAACAGTGACAGTTTTACTTCTTCTTTTCCAATTTGTATTCCTTTTATTTCTTTTTCTTCTCTGATTGCCGTGGCTAGGACTTCCAGAACTATGTTGAATAATAGTGGTGAGAGTGGACATCCTTGTCTCGTTCCTGATCTTAGAGGAAATGCTTTCAGTTTTTCACCGTTGAGAATGATGTTTGCTGTGGGTTTGTCATATATGGCCTTTATTATGTTGAGGTAGGTTCCCTCTATGCCCACTTTCTGGAGAGTTTTTATCATAAATGGGTGTTGAATTTTGTCAAAAGCTTTTTCTGCATCTATTGAGATGATCATATGGTTTTTATTCTTCAATTTGTTAATATGGTGTATCACATTGATTGATTTGCGTATATTGAAGAATCCTTGCATCCCTGGGATAAATCCCACTTGATCGTGGTGTATGATCCTTTTAATGTGTTGTTGGATTCTGTTTGCTAGTATTTTGTTGAGGATTTTTGCATCTATATTCATCAGTGATATTGGTCTGTAATTTTCTTTTTTTGTAGTGTCTTTGTCTGGTTTTAGTTTCAGGGTGATGGTGGCCTCATAGAATGAGTTTGGGAGTGTTCCTTCCTCTGCAATTTTTTGGAAGAGTTTGAGAAGGATAGGTGTTAGCTCTTCTCTAAATGTTTGATAGAATTCACCTGTGAAGCCATCTGGTCCTGGACTTTTGTTTGTTGGAAGATTTTTAATCACAGTTTCAATTTCAGTGCTTGTGATTGGTCTGTTCATATTTTCTGCTTCTTCCTGGTTCAGTCTTGGAAGGTTATACCTTTCTAAGAATTTGTCCATTTCTTCCAGGTTGTCCATTTTATTGGCATAAAGTTGCTTGTAGTAGTCTCTTAGGATGCTTTGTATTTCTGCGGTGTCTGTTGTAACTTCTCCTTTTTCATTTCTGATTTTATTGATTTCAGTCCTCTCCCTCTTTTTCTTGATGAGTCTGGCTAATGGCTTATCAATTTTGTTTATCTTCTCAAAGAACCAGCTTTTAGTTTTATTGATCTTTGCTATTGTTTTCTTTGTTTCTATTTCATTTATTTCCACTCTGATCTTTATGATTTCTTTCCTTCTGCTAACTTTGGGTTTTGTTTGTTCTTCTTTCTCTAGTTTCTTTAGGTGTAAGGTTAGATTGTTTACTTGAGATTTTTCTTGTTTCTTGAGGTAGGCTTGTATAGCTATAAACTTCCCTCTTAGAACTGCTTTTGCTGCATCCCATAGGTTTTGGGTTGTCGTGTTTTCATTGTCATTTGTCTCTAGGTATTTTTTTATTTCCTCTTTGATTTCTTCAGTAATCTCTTGGTTATTTAGTAACGTATTGTTTAGCCTCCATGTGTTTGTGTTTTTTATGCTTTTTCCCCTGTAATTCATTTCTAATCTCATAGCGTTGTGGTCAGAAAAGATGCTTGATATGATTTCAATTTTCTTAAATTTACTGAGGCTTGATTTGTGACCCAAGATGTGATCTATCCTGGAGAATGTTCCGTGCACACTTGAGAAGAACGTGTAATCTGCTGTTTTTGGATGGAATGTCCTATAAATATCAATTAAATCTATCTGGTCTATTGTGTCATTTAAAGCTTCTGTTTCCTTATTTATTTTCATTTTGGATGATCTGTCCGTTGGTGTAAGTGAGGTGTTAAAGTCCCCCACTATTATTGTGTTACTATCAATTTCCTCTTTTATAGCTGTTAGCAATTGCCTTATGTAATGAGGTGCTCCTATGTTGGGTGCATATATATTTATAATTGTTATATCTTCTTCTTGGATTGATCCCTTGATCATTATGTAGTGTCCTTCCTTGTCTCTTGTAACATTCTTTATTTTAAAGTCTATTTTATCTGATATGAGTATAGCTACTCCAGCTTTCTTTTGATTTCCATTTGCATGGAATATCTTTTTCCATCCCCTCACTTTCAGTCTGTATGTGTCCCTAGGTCTAAAGTGGGTCTCTTGTAGACAGCATATATATGGGTCTTGTTTTTGTATCCATTCAGCAAGCCTGTGTCTTTTGGCTGGAGCATTTAATCCATTCATGTTTAAGGTAATTATCAACATGTATGTTCCTATGACCATTTTCTTAATTGTTTTGGGTTTGTTTTTGTAGGTCCTTTTCTTCTCTTGTGTTTCCCACTTAGAGAAGTTCCTTTAACATTTGTTGTAGAGCTGGTTTGGTGGTGCTGAATTCTCTTAGCTTTTGCTTGTCTGTAAAGCTTTTGATTTCTCCATCAAATCTAAATGAGATCCTTGCCGGGTAGAGTAATCTTGGTTGTAGGTTCTTCCCTTTCATCACTTGAAGTATATCATGCCACTCCCTTCTGGCTTGTAGAGTTCCTGCTGACAAATCAGCTGTTAACCTTATGGGAGTTCCCTTGTATGTTATTTGTCGTTTTTCCCTTGCTGCTTTCAATAATTTTTCTTTATCTTTAATTTTTGCCACTTTGATTACTATATGTCTCGGCGTGCTTCTCCTTGGGTTTATCCTGTATGGGACTCTCTGCGCTTCCTGGACTTGGGTGGCTATTTCCTTTCCCATGTTAGGGAAGTTTTCGACTATAATCTCTTCAAATATTTTCTCTGGTCCTTTCTCTCTCTCTTCTCCTTCTGGGACCCCTATAACGCGAATGTTGTTGCATTTAATGTTGTCCCAGAGGTCTCTTAGGCTGTCTTCATTTCTTTTCATTCTTTTTTCTTTAGTCTGTTCCGCAGCAGTGAATTCCACCATTCTGTCTTCCAGGTCACTTATCCGTTCTTCTGCCTCAGTTATTCTACTATTGATTCCTTCTAGTGTAGTTTTCATTTCAGTTATTGTATTGGTCATCTCTGTTTGTTTGTTCTTTAATTCTTCTAGGTCTTTGTTAGTCATTTCTTGCATCTTCTCAATCTTTGCCTCCATTCTTATTCCAAGGTCCTGGATCATCTTCACTATCATTATTCTGAATTCTTTTTCTGGAAGGTTGCCTATCTCCACTTCATTTAGTTGTTTTTCTGGGGTTTTTTCTTGTTCCTTCATCTGGTATATAGCCCTCTGCCTTTTCATCTTGTCTATCTTTCTGCAAATGTGGTTTCTGTTCCACAGGCTGCAGGACTGTAGTTTTTCTTGCTTCTGCTGTCTGCCCTCTGGTGGTTGAGGCTATCTAAGAGGCTTGATGGGAGGCTCTGGAGGTGGGTAGAGCTGACTGTTGCTGTGGCGGTCAGAGCTCTGTAAAACTTTAATCCACTTGACTGTTGCTGGGTTGGGCTGGGTTCCCTCCCTGTTGGTTGTTTTGCCTGAGGCAACCCAACACTGGAGCCTACCCAGGCTCTTTGGTGGGGCTAATGGCAGACTCTGGGAGGGCTCACGCCAAGGAGTACTTCCCAGAACCTCCGCTGCCAGTGTCCTTGTCCCCACGGTGAAACAGAGCCAGCCCCCGCCTCTGCAGGAGACCCCCCAACACCAGCAGTTATGTCTGGTTCAGTCTCCCCCAGAGTCACTGCTCCTTCCCCTGGGTCCCGATGCACACACTATTTTGTGTACTCCCTCCAAGAGTGGGGTCTCTGTTTCCCCCAGTCCTGTCGAAGTCCTGCAATCAATTCCCACTAGGCTTCAAAGTCTGATTCTCTATGAATTCCTCCTCCCGTTGCCGGACCCCCAGGTTGGGAAGCCTGACGTGGGGCTCAGAACTTTCACTCCAGTGGGTGGACTTCTGTGGTATAAGTGCTCGCCAGTCTGTGAGTCACCCACCCAGCAGTTATGGGATTTGATTTTACTCTGATTGCGCCCCTCCTACCGTCTCACTGTGGCTTCTCCTCTGTCCTTGGACGTGGGGTATCCTCCTTGGTGAAGTCCAGTGTCTTCCTGTCGATGATTGTCCAGCAGCCAGCTGTGATTCTGGTGCTCTCGCAAGAGGGAGTGAGAGCACGTCCTTCTACTCTGCCATCTTGGTTAATCAATCTTTGCAACTTTTTGAGATTTGCAATTGCTCCAGAGAGCAATATGGCTATATATAGTGAAAGTGAACATTAAAATGCCATAGGACAAAAAATGTTCACTTCTAGGTGTATTCCCAAAGGGAATTCTTGCAAATATATGCAAGTGGTTATATAATGGAATGTTCATTGTAGCAGTGTTTGCAGTAGCAAAAATAAATTGTGGCTATGCACAGTAATAGACTGTTCTATATCAGATAAAATGGAAGAACTAGATTTATTTTTGTTGACATGGTTAAATCTAAAAGTAAATTATTCATAGGAAAAGTTAAGTTGCATAAGGTAGAATATATCATTGTTTAAGTAAAACTTTAATGTACAGAAATAATATGTTATTTATATAAATTTGTAATAGAACTAAAAATATGGGCTGATGTTGTAAAAGTTAATAATGAGAAACCTCAATTAAAATAGAGTTAGGAGACAAGAAGGAGGGGATCTCACACTCTAGGGTGATAGCAGAGCCCACCAGGAGGAAGAAAGACTTCCACTGCTAGTCTGGCCAATAAGAGATTTTCACAACCTAGCAAATGAAAAGCACTGTACTTCAAACTCTCAGTTTATCCAATGGAGTCTTTGTTTACTATAGCCCTCCCAACTTCTTTTTCCCCTCTTTAAAAGAGTTCTCCTCTACTTGCTGTGGGGAGACTTGCACGTGGTTCATAATGGTTGCAGATCCAAATAGCAATTATTTGTTGATTCCAAATAAACCAATCTTTGCTGGAGAAATAACTGGCAGTGTACTTGTTTAGATCAATGATATCAAAATAAATTAATTCTTATGCTACTGGGAAGGACAAAATGTGACTGAGATGTAGAATGAGAGGACTTCTTTAACATTATTTGTTATGCATTTTTTCCTCCAAAAAAGACAATTCATTGAGGCTGTTATTAAAAAGGCATGAGGGTCTATTTATTAGGAAGAGCAAAATTATGAAGCTATTTACATAAGATTAAAAAAAAGTTTTCATTAGGATCGATCAAGATGGTGGAGTAGGAGGATGTGGAACTCACAAACCAGCATGAACACATCAAACATACATCTATATGTGGAATAATTCTCACTGAAAACTAACTGGAAACTGGCAGAAATACTCCTATACAAAACAAGGTTGTAAGAAAAATACACATGAAATTGGGTAGGAAGGGAAGAGAGTGAGGAGTCAGTACCTGTGTCCCTGGGAGGGAACTCAGAGGAAAAGGGAGATTACATGGGCAGAGATCCTCCCTAGGGTGTGAGTGGTTCAAACCACATGTTGGGTTCTCCAGTCCTGGGGTGTGACACAGGGAAGACAAACACCTTTGGCTGGTTGTAAGACCAGTGAGACTAACAGGTGGGTTGTGGGAAGCCCATACTCTGCTCATGAGGAATGCACCTGTGCTGGCTTGCTCCTGAAGCAGGGCAAAGAGAGCAAATTGAAAACTGCTCAAGTGGCCACCCCATTTCCCACAACTGCCCCAGCACATGCCCCAGCCTGAGCCAAGAAAAAGCACTAAGCACACTTATCTCACATTACAGGTCCACACTGGGACAAGGGTTGGCACAACTGAGCAAAGATGTTGGTTGTAAGACACAGAGGCAGCTTAGACCCAAAATGGCATGTAAGCAGGTGGGGACAGCCATTACTGCCCCCACAGTAGGGAGCACATCAGAAGTAGTCCCAATCTCTGATGGTGTCCAGACCATCACAACCTGTGTCTTGACACACACTGAGAAACCACACATGACTTGCTTACCCTGCTGCAAATCTCCACACGAGGAGGAGGGCTGCACAGGCCAAAGAGAGGGATAAGTTGGGAGGGATGAAGGAGGCTTGGACCTGAAGTGGCATCTGAGTGGGGCCATTACTGGTGCTTACACAGGCAGATCATCAGAAGCAGCCTGTACCTCTGTATGTGGCTGGGCTGCCACAGCCTGTGTCCAATCACATGCCAGGCACCTCATGCTCTAGCACCACACCACTCTGGGACAAGGGTACATGTGTTGGGAGAAGGGAGAGTACAAACTTAAAGGAAACAGAGCAAACTTGAATCCATCTATCAGGGCTTCTTCTCCTACAATTTAGGACCACCCTCCCAACCTCCAATAGGGCAATAACAGACACTGAGCATAAGGGAAGCCCTGCTTCACATCTGGCACTGGCTCTAGCTGCTTCATCTCCAGGGACACCTTCTACCAAGGTGATAGATGTCAGCATACCATGAGGAAAGATGTGACTTGTGTTCATGTCAAATCCAGCTCTTCCAAAAAAATGACTGGGCAAATGCAGACTATATAGTGATGCTCCCACAGAAGGACACTTTTTCAAGACAGCAATAGTAATTGTTTCACCTAATTTCATAGAGTCAGAGAAAGTTAAACAAAATGGGAAGATGGAGGAACTGGTCTCAGTTGAAAGAGTAAGAGAAAAATCCCTGAAAAAAAATAAATAACAGAAATTAAAACAAATTATCTGGTAAAGAATTCAAAGCCCTAGAAATAAGAATGCTAACTACATTAGGGAAAAGAGTAAACAAACTCAGTGAAAATTTTAACAACAAACTAGAAAATATAAAAAAAGAACATGTCAGAACTGAAGAATACAATAACTGAAATGAAAAACACATTAGAAGGAATTAATAGCAGACTAGGTGATACAAAAGAATGCATAAGAGATCTGGAAGGTAGAATAATGGAAATCACACAATTAGAACAGCAAAGAGAAAAACAAATTAAAAACATGAGAAAAAGTTAAGAGATATCTGGGATAATATCAAGCATACCAATTTCATTATAGAGTTCACAGAAGGAGAAGAGAGAGAGAAGGGAGTTGAAAATGTATTTGATGAAATTATGGCTGAAAAATTCTGAAAGCTGAAGAAGGAAAGAGATGTCAAGGTACAGGAAGAAAATAGGGTCCCAGTGAGATGAACCCAAACAGGCCTACTCCATGACATATCATAATTAAAATGACAAAAGTAAAAGAATTCTAAAGGCAGAAAAAGAAAAATAAAGAATCATATAAAAGGGAACCCCCCACTTCGCCCAAGACTATCAAATGATTTCTCTGCAGAAACTTTTCAGTCCAGAAGTGAGTGGCATAATATATTGAAATACTGAAAGGGAAAAGCCTGCAACTTATGATAGTTGACCCAGCATGATTATCATTTAAAACTGAAGGAGAGGTAAATTACTCAGACAAGCAAAAACTAAAAGTTCATCAATACTAAACCTACACTAAAAGGAATGTTAAAGGGTCTTTTCTAAGTGGATATGACAAAAATTAAAAATCTATAGGAAAAGAAAACTCCCACTAGGAAAGAAAATATATAAGGGCTAAAGATCAACCACTTAAATAAGCTAGTAGGAAGATAGAAAGATAAAAAATTATAAAGCATTTATGACTAAAACATATGTAAAGGGATAAATATGAAGATGAAGATGTAAAATATGACATCAAAATAACAACATATAGGGGAAGGAAGTAAAAATATATACCTTTTAAACTTAAATGACTACAGTTTAAAACAAGTAGATATGGCTGTAGATCAACATATATGAACCCCATGGAAATTAAAAATCAACAACTTAAAATAGATAGAAAAAACTAGAGAGAAACAAACACAAACATCATATTAAAGAAAATCATCAAACCACAAAGGAATAAACAAAAAGAAGAAGAAATAAACAGAGAACTATAAAAACATCTAGAAAAAATAATAAAACAGTAATATGTACATACCTATCAATAATTACTTCATATTTCAATGGTCTTAATACTTCAATCAACAGATGTAGGGTAACTGACTGGATAAAAAAACAAGACCCATCTATATGTTGCCTACAAGACACTCACTTCAGAGCTAAAGACACACAGACTGATAATTAGGGGATGGAAAAATATATTTCATGCAAATGAGAATGACAAGAAAGCAGAGGTAGCAATACTCATATGAAACAAAATCGACTTTAAAACAAAGGCTATTAAAAAAGACAAAAAAAGGCATTATAGGGGCTTCCCTTATGGCGCAGTGGTTGAGAGTCCACATGGCAATGCAGGAGACATGGATTTGAGCCCTGGTCTGGGAAGATCCCACATGCCATGGAGCAACAAAGCCCGTATGCCACAACTACTGAGCCTGCACTCTGGAGCCCATGAGCCACAACTACTGAGCTCACGTGCTTCAACTACTGAAGCCCGGGCACCTAGTGCTCTGCAACAAGAGAAGCCACCTCAATGAGAAGCCTGCACACTGCAATGAAGAGTAGCCCCCACTCACCACAACTAGAGAAAGCCTATGTGCAGCAATGCAGACGCAACACAGCCAAAAATAAAATTTAAAAATGAATAAAAAAAAAATAAGGCATTATATAATTATAAAGGGATCAATGCAAGAAGAAAATATTATAACACTCATTAACATATATGCACCAAATACAGAAAAACCTAAATATATAAAGCAACTATTATCAGTCATAAATGGACAAATTGGCAACAGTAAAATAATAGTAGGAGACTTTAACCTTCCCATCAATGGACAGAAAATCAGTAAGGTAACAGAATATCAATATCAATAAGACAATATCAATAAGGCAATGTTAATATCAATATTAAATGACACAGTAGACCATTTGGACTTTAAATAGATATTCCATTGAAGAGCAGCAAAATACACATTCCTTTTAACTGCATATGGAGCTTTCTTCAGGATAGATCACATACTAGGCCACAAAACAAGTCTCAACAAATTTAAGAGGATAGAAATTATATCAAGGATTATTTTCAACAACAACAGTATGAAACCAGAAATCAATTACAGAAAGAAAAATGGGAAAAGCACAAACATGTGGAGACTAAACAACATGCTACTTAAAAACCAGTGGGTAAATGAATCAATGAAAGAGGAAATAAGAAAATGTCTCAAGACAAATGAAAATGAAAATACAACTTTCCAAACCATCCTTATGAGCTGCAGCAAAAGCAGTTCTAAGAGGGAAGTTTATAGTGATACAGACCTACCTCAAGAAACAAGAAAAATCTCAAATATACAACCTAAACTACTAATTAAAGAAATTAGAAAAAGAAGAACAAAACCCAAGAAGATGTGGTGTACATATACAATGGAATATTACCTAGCCATAAAAAAATGAACTGCTGCCATTTGCAACAGTGCAGATGGACCTAGAGAGAATTATGCATAGTGAAATAAGTCACACAGACAAAGAAAAATACTGTATGATATCACTTATATAAAAGTGATTAGTGGTTATCTAAAAAAAAAGAAGAATATATAAGACAAAACAGAAATAGACACAAAATAGAGAACAAACTAGTGGTTACCAGTGAGGAGAGGGAAGGGAGGAGCAGTGAGATAGGGATATGAGTTTAAGAAACACAAACAACTATGTATAAAATAAATAAGCAATAGGATATATTGTACAGCACAGGGAAATATAGCCATTATTTTGTAATAACTTTAAATGGAATATAATCTCTCTATATATATTGAGTAGCTATGCTGTATACCTGAAACTAATATAATCTTGTAAGTCAACTATACTTCAATTAAATAAATAAATCAAATAAAATCTTTCCATTATAAAAATTTCAAACATACAACAAAGTACATAGAGTAGTCATGTAGCCTTCAGCCCAGATTGAACAATTGTGGAGTCCTGGTTAATTTGTTATATCTATACTCCCACTCCCCTCTCTGTAGTATTTAAAGCAAATCTCAGGCATCATCTCAAGTAATACATTATTTCATTTAAAATTTAAGATATTGAAGCAAGAAGGCAGAAGAGTAGAGGACGTGGAGTTCATCCCTCTCCATGGATGCACTAGGAATACATCTACATATGCAACAGTTCTCACAGAACATAGGCTGAACACTAACAGAAGACCTTGGACACCAGAAAGGACTATAAAGATCCCTGCATAACAGGGTATGATGAAAAACAGAAGAGAGAAGGAGGAGAGGAAGCAGGAAGGGACCTGCACCCCAGGGCAGGGGAGCTGAAGCAGAGGAGAGATTCCCGAATTCAGGGAAACCCCCTCTCTGATGGGGAAATTGATGGGACAGAAGGGAAGCATTTGAGCCTGTCAGAAGAGGGTGAAGTGGTTGATCAGTGACAGATAGGACAGAATGAGAAATACACAGATGTTACGTACCATGGCCCTATGTACCCAGGTCTGGGACGTGTGTTCACAGGTGTGCAAGGGGACTGGGAGCTGGAGCATGGGAACTGGAGAACAGGCCCAGAGCAAGAACTGCTGTTGGCTGTGGAGAGATGGACTGAGGGGACGGAAGCGAGGAAATCTGCAGCAGTGAATGCCTAGGGAGGAAGACCAGACTGCCATGGAAGCAGGGCGCTACTGCTGAGTCACACGCAGGGAGAGGAGCCACTATTGTAGCCTCTCTCTCCCCACACACTGATGCCTGCTGACGGACAATAAAAGAAGCCCTCTCAGGGCTGGCTCTTGTGTGCTGGCTGCTGAGCAATAAAAAAAAACAAAAACCCTCAGGGCTGGCCCTCACTTGTCTTATGCTGAGTACAAGAAAAGGCCCTCAGTAGGGCCATATCTCTTGTGCCCTTGGCTGCTGGCTTTCCTGCACATTTGGTGTCACTGGGGCTCCTGTGATCCAAGGACTCATACCACCTCTGAGCCCTGTATTCACTGGGGCAGACCCAAGAGCTCCAAGGCAGCCTCAGGACCAGACTCCTGTGGGTGGACAACATGCAGAGGTGAGGATAAAACCAAAGCTGAACCCCAGGGATGGGGCGACTAAGGAAGAAGATAGAAAATCTTTCCATCAGCTGTACAAGCTGCAGATTAAATCCCCATGGTCAGCTATGTAGACCCTGCATCTATGGAATATCTGAGTAGACAATGAGTATTCCCACACATGAAAACAGTCTACCTCTGACAGCTGTAGACTTTGAGGGCAAGTACACGCAAGAATTGGGCCAGATAAGAGTCTGAGTGGTCCCCACAGGGCCCACAACTGGTCCAGAGACCAGCCCAGTGACAGAGGAGACCCTCTTGGGGAGGCAAACGTGGGCTGTGGTTCATGGCTTGTGCAAGGACACTTACAACTGAGATCCCAGGGAAACATAATTATTACTATTCATTTTATTATGTTTTGATTTATTTTGTTTTTGGTTCTGGCTCTCTGTTGTTGTTTTTTTCTTTTTTCTTGTCTGTTTCTTGTTGTTTTGGTTTTTTTTTTTTTTTTTTAGTCTTTTGGGATCTTCGTGTTTTAGAACATATTTTTTATTTTTCTAATATATTTCTATTTTTACTTTGCTTTTCTGTTGTTCTATGTTCTTTTCCCTTACTTTTTCTCCTTCATTTCCTTTAATGTATTTTTATTTTTTTATATTTCCTTTTCTACTTTGCTTTTTTGTTGTCCTATGTTTTTCCCCTTTTTTTAGTTATTTTATTTTATGTATTTTGTTTATTTTATATTATTATTATTTTTAATCATTTTTATTGGTTTGTTCTATTTCTTTCCTTTATTTTTCAGTGGACACACTGCTTTAGTTTTGTTTTTAGGTCTTCCGTTTTTGTTAGCTTTGATCCTAATTGTTTGATTTCGTTTTTGAGTTCTCCTCTTTGTCTGGTTGTTCTCTTGCTTTTTGTTTTATTTGGTTCTGTTTTTGTTTCTTTTGCATGTGTGTGTTTTGCTGTTCCTATTTTTGTTTGTTTGATTTTGTTTTTAGCATTTCTCTGGGGTTTTCTTTGTCTTTTCTTTTTTCTTTAATATATTTTCTATTTTATTTTGTTATATTTCTATTTCTACGTTGTTTTTTTGTTGTTCTGTCTTCTTTGCCTTTCTCTTTTTCTTTTCCTTTTTTTAAAATCATTTTTGTCAGTTTGTTTCTTTGCTTCATTCTTCAATTGGCACTCTGCTTTGGTTTTGTTTTTTAGTTATGTGCTTTTGTCAGTTTTCTTCTTAATTGATTTTGTTCTTGGGTTCTTTTGTTTGTCTGGTTGTTCTCTTGCTTTTTGTTTTATTTCGTTCTGTTTTTGATACTTTTCTGTGTGTGCGTCTTCCTTGTTTCTGTTTTTGTTTGTTTGATTTTACTTTTTACCATTTGTGTGAAGTTTTGTTAAACATTTTTTCTTTTTAATCCTCTTTATTGCTGGGATGAGCAACGTAATGGGTCTTGCTTCCTCTACGGGAATTCAGGCCTGAGTCTCTGGGGTGGGAGCACTGAGTCCAGAATGCTGGACCACTAGAAAATTCCCAGCTCCAGGGAAGATTAATCACTGAGAGCTCTCACAAAGGCCTCTATCTGAATCCAAGACCTGGCTCCACCCAAATGCCAGCAGCTATCTGTGCAGGACCCCTCACACCAAACAACAAACACGACAGGAACACAAACCCACCCATCAGCACACAGACTACCTAAAGTCATAATAAGCTCACAGACACCCAAAATACACAACCTGACATGACCCTGCTCATCAGAGGGAAAAGAATCAGCCTCACACACCAGAATGAAGGCACCAGTCCCTCCTATCAGGAAGGCTATGCAAGCCACTGGAACAACCTCACCACTGGGGGTAGAGAACAGAAACAAGAGGAACTATGACCCAGTAGCCTAGGGAAAGGAGACCTCAAATACTGTAAATTAAACAAAATGAGAAGACAGAGAAATATCTTGCAGGCAAAGGAGCAAGATAAAAACTCACAAGACCTAATAATGAAGAGGAAATAGGCAAACTACCTGAAAAAGAATTCAGAGTAATGATAGTAAAGATAATCTAAATTGTAGGAAATAGAATAGAGAAAATATAAGAAACGTTTAACTAGGACCTAGAAGAACTAAAGAGCAAACAAACAGTAATGAACAACACAATAACTGAAATTAAAAATACTCTAGAAGGAATCAATAGCAGAATAACTGAGGCTGAAGAACGGAAAAGTGAGCTGGAAGATAGAATGGTGGAAATAAACACCACAGAGAAAAATAAAGAAAAAAGAATGAAAAGGAAGGAGGAGATTCTCAGAGACCTCTGGGACAACATTAACCATGCCAACATTCGAATTATACACATCCCAGAAGAAAAAGAAAAAAAAAAGGTCTGAGAAAATATTTCGAGAGATTATCCTTGAAAATTTCCTCAGCATGGGAAAGGAAATAGTTAATCAAGTCCAGGAAGCATAGAGTCCCAACAGGATAAACCCAAGAAGAAACATGTGGACACACATATTAATCAAACTAACACAAATTAAACACAAAGAAAAAATATTAAAAGCAGCAAGGGAAAAGTAACATATAACATACAAGGGAATCCCCATAAGGTTAGCAGCTGATCTTTCAGCAGAAACTCTACAGGCAGAAGGGAGTGGCAAGATATATTTAAAGTGATGAAAGGGAAAAACCTACAACCAAGATTACTCTACCCAGCAAGTATCTCATTCATATTCAATGGAGAAATTTAAAACTTTACAGACAAGAAAAATTTAATAGTATTCAGCACCACAAAACCAGCTTTACAACAAATGCTAAAGGAACTTCTCTAGGCAGGAAACACAAGAGAAGGAAAAGACCTACAAAAACAAACCAAAAACAATTAAGAAAATGGTAACAGGAATATACATATCAATAATTACGTTAAATGTAAATGGATTAAATGTCCCAACTAAAAGACACAGATTGGCTCAATGAATACAAAAACAAGACTCGTATATATGTTCTCTACAAGAGACCCATTTCAGACCTAGGGACACATACACACTGAAAGTGAAGGATGGAAAAAGATATTCCATGCAAATGGAAATCAAAAGAAAGCTGGAGTACCAATACTCACATCAGACAAAATAGACTTTAAAATAAAGACTATTACAAGAGAAAAGGAAGGGTACCACATAATGATGAAGGGATCAATCCAAGAGGAAGATATAATAATTTAAAATATGCACCCAACATAGGAGCACCTCAATACCTAAGGCAAAACTAACAGCCATAAAAGGTGAAATTGACTGTAACACAATAATAGTAGGGAACTTTAACACCTCACATATACCAATGCACAGATCATCCAAACAGAAAATAAATAAGGAGTCACAAACTTTAAATGACACATTAGACCAGATGGACTTAATTGATATTCATAGGATATTCCATCCAAAACCAACAGAATATACATTCTTCTCAAGTACACACGGAACATTCTCTAAGATAGACAACATCTCGGGTCACAAATCATTCCTCGGCAAATTTAAGAAAACTGAAATCTTATCAAGCAACTTTTCTGACCACAATGCTATGAGACTAGATACCAATTACAGGAAAAAAAAAACTGTAAAAAATACAAACACATGGAGGCTAAACAATATGCTATTAAACAACCAAGAGATGACTAATGAAATCAAAGAGGAAATTAAAAAAATACCTAGAAACAAATGACTATGAAAACACGATGACCCAAAGCCTATGGGATGCAACAAAAGTAGTTCTAAGAGGGAAGTTTATAGCAATACAATCTTACCTCGAGAAACGAGAAACATCTCAAATAAACAACCTAACCTTACACATAAAACAATTAGAGAAAGAAGAACAAACCCCAAAGTTAGCAGAAGGAAAGAAGTCATAAAGATCAGATCAGAAATAAATGAAAAAGAAATGAAGGAAACAATAACAAAGATAAATAAAACTAAAAGCTCATTCTTTGAGAAGATAGACAAAATTAGTAAACCATTAGTCAGTCTCATCAGGAAAAAAAGGGAGAAAACTCAATTCAACAGAATTAGAAATGAAAAAGGAGAAGTAATAACTGACATCACAGAAATACAAAGGATTATGAGAAACTACAACAAGCAACTATATGCCAATAAAATGGAGAACATGGAAGAAATGGACATATTCTTAGAAAAGTACAACATTCAAAGACTGAACCATGAAGAAATAGAAAATATGAACAGACAAATCACAGTCACTGAAAATGAAACTGTGATTAAAAATCTTTCAACAAACAAAAGCCCAGGACCAGATGGCTTCACAGGTGAATTCTATCAAACATTTAGAGAAGAGCTAACATCTATCCTTCTCAAACTTTTCCAAAATATAGTAGAAGGAGAAACACTCCCAAATTTATTCTACGAGGCCACAATCACCCTGATACCAGAACCAGACAAAGATGTCACACAAAAAGAAAACTACAGGCCAATATCACTGATGAACATAGATGCAAAAATCCCCCACAAAATACTAGCAAGCAGAATCCAACAGCACATTAAAAGGATCATACACCATGATGAAGTGGGATTTATCCCAGGAATTCAGGGATTCTTCAATATATGCAAATCAATCAATGTGATACACCATGTTAACAAATTGAAGGATAAAAAACTTATGATAATCTCAGTAGATGCAGAAAAACCTTTTGACAATATTCAACACACATTTATCATAAAAACTCTCCAGAAACTAGGCATAAAGGTCACCTACCTTAACATAATAAGGGCCACGTATGAAAAACCCACAGCCAACATTGTTCTCAATGGTGAAAAACTGAAAGCATTTCCTCTGAGATCAGGAACAAGACATGGGTGTGCACTCTCACTACTATTTTCAACATAGGTTTGGAAATTTTAGCCATGGCAATCAGAGAAGAAAAAGTAATAAAAATAGTCTAAATTGGAAAAGAAGAAGTATGACATTCACTGTTTGCAGATGACATGATAGTATACAAAGAAAATCCTAAAGATGCCACCAGAGAACTACTAGAGCTAATGAATGAATTTGGTAAAGTAGCAGGATACAAAATTAATACACAGAAATCTCTGGCACCCCTATACAGTAACAATGAAAAATCAGAAAAAAAAAATTAAGGAAACACTCCTATTTACCACTGCAACAGAAAGAATAAAATATCTAGGAATAAACCTACCTAATGAGGCAAAAGACCTGTATGCAGAAAACTATAAGACACTGATAAAAAAGAAAAATGAAAGATGATACAAACAGATGGAGATATACCATGTTCTTGGATTGGAAGAATTAACATTGTGAAAATGACTATACTACCCAAAGCAATCTACAGATTCAATGCGATGTGATCCCTATCAATTACCAATGGCATTTTTCACAGAACTAGAACAAGAAATTTTACAATTTGTATGGAAACACAAAAGATCCCGAATAGCCAAAGCAATCTTGAGAAAGAAAAACGGAGCTGGAGGAATCAGGCTCCCAGACTTCAGACTATACTACAAAGGTACAGTGATCGAGACAGTATGGTAGTGACACAAAAACAGAAATACAGATCAATGGATCAGGACAGAAAGTGCAGAGATTAAACCCATGTACATATGGTCACCTTATCTTTGACAAAGCAGGCAAGAATATACAATGGAGAGAACTAAGCCTCTTCAATAAGTGATGCTGAGAAAACTGTACAGCTACATGTAAAAGAATGAAATCAGAACACTTCATAACACCATACACAAAAATAAACTCAAAATGGATTAAAGTGCTAAATGTAAGGCCAGACAATATAAAACTTTTAGAGGAAAACATAGGCAGAACACTCTATGACATACATCACAGCAAGATCCTTTTTGACCTCCCTCCTAGAGAAATGGAAATAAAAACAAAAATAAACAAATGGGACCTAATGAAACTTAACATCTTTTGCACAGCAAAGGAAACCATAAACAAAATGAAAAGATGACCCTCAGAATAGGAGAAAATATTTGCAAACAAAGCAACTGACAAAGGATTAATCTCCAAAAATATACAAGCAGCTCATGCAGCTCAATATCAAAAAAAGAAAGAAACCAATCTAAAAATGGGTGGAAGACCTAAATAAACATTTCTCCAAAGAAGATGTACAGATTGCCAACAAACACATGAAAAGATGCTCAACATCACTAATCATCTGAGAAATGCAAATCAAAACAACAATGAGGTATCACCTCACATTGGTCAGAATGGCCATCATTAAAATATCTGCAAACAATGAATGCTGGAGAGGATATGGAGAAACGGGAAGCCTTTTGCCCTGTTGGTGGGAATGTAAATTGATGCAGCCACTATGGATAACAGTATGGAAGTCCCTTAAGAAACTAAAATAGAATTACCATATGACTCAGCAATCCCACTACTGGGCATATACCCTGAGAAAAACATACTTCAAAAAATACATGTACTGCAATGTTCATTGCAGAACTATTTACAATAGCCAGGACATGGAGGCAACCTAAATATCCATCAACAGATGAATGGATAAAGAAGATGTGGCACATATATACATTGGAATATTACTCAGCCATAAAACGGAACAAAATTGATTTATTTGTAATGAGGTGGATTGACCTAGAGACTGTCATACAGAGTGAAGTAAGTCAGAAAGAGAAAAATAAATACTGTATCCTAACACATATATATGGAACCTAAAAACAAAAGCAAAAACGGTACTGATGAACATAGTGGCAGGGCAGGAATAAAGATACAGACATAGAGTATGGGCCTGAGGACACAGTGGTGAATGCGAAGCTGGGACAAAGTGAGAGAGTAGCATTGACATATATACACTACCAAATGTAAAATAGATAGCTAGTGGGAAGCAGCCACATAGCTCAGAGAGATCAGCTCAATGCTTTGTGATGACCTAGAGTGGTGAGATAGGGAAGGTGGGAGGGAGGCTCAAAAGGGAGGTGATATAGGGATATATGTATACATATAGCTGATTCACTTTGTTGTACAGCAGAAACTATCACAATATTGTAAAGCAATTATACTCCAAAAAGATGTAGAAAAAAGATATTAACATTCAATAGTTCTGAGTGGTAGTTACATAGATATTTTTTATGTTAGCCTTTGGCCTTTTCTGTAACTTTTAATTAAAAAAGAAGAAATACTAAAATGGCAAGGGAGAGTAAGAAAGGGAATTAAAAAAGAAAGAAAAGAAGCAATAGCCCTTGACTATTTCTAATCATTTCCTCCAAGGTTAATCATTTCTCATCATTTCGTTCTGTTTCCACTACTAAACTTACTTTGACTTCTAGGGTATTGTTCTCATCTTTCACCTAATTATAGCATTCTTCTTCTTAAACAAAAGGAAGCATGTTCCAAAAGATGTCATTGAGAATGTTGGATTTATTTATTACAAAATAGAGAAATATTGAGTGTGGATTGCATTATAATGATTTCCCTTCGGCAAGGTTATCTACAGTTAGAAACTTCCTGTCCTGAACCTCATCTATGCACTTTAACCAAAGCAAAGCACTGTTCTACAAAGTGAAGATCAATGTGAGATTTTAAATGTTGTTTTTAAACATTAGAATTGAACAAATATTTTCATCAAATTCACTGAAGGACTCCTGAAATGCATCCTCCCCCCACTCCTCAATAATCTAGAAAGGGAGGGTTTTTACAATTATTTTGGGTTAAATAAATGAAAAATTGTTCACACTTAGAGTTCCCAGAACCTATTTTTGACTGGGAAACATATTCCAATTATGTTAATTAGAAATTTAAACTCACCCAAATACCAGGTGGATTAATCAATGACAAGAGACATAAATTAGAAAGTGGTGAAAAGAAATTTATTATCTTCATTTTTTTCCACAATGCACACATTATTTGAATGTAAATGTCCAGGACAATTAATTTCATTCAGGTGAGAGAGAAGATAATTAGGTGTCAGGAGGAAGCATGGCTATAGAGCAACCTTTTCTCGTAAAATGTGAAAACTTAATTCACATGTCAGAGGTTAATTTAACATCTCTTCTTAGATCATGTCAATTGAATTTAAGATGGGAAAATGTTATATGTCAAGAACTATTTGCTTAAATTCATGAATGACATAATTTAATTAACATTTTCTTAGTTAAATGTGATATTTACAAAATAAAAAGTAAACCACAGAGATGTTTGATAATCAGCTCAGGAAGAACTACAGCTACAAAATATACCCAATAATTTCAACAAGTGCAAAAATAGAAAATATTATTTTTATATATTTTAAATTGATTTTAAACCATATTTTTGTCAATTATATTTTGGGAAACGCTGGGCTATGTAGAAAGCTAGAAATGTGAATGTGTCCACTCAGTGAACTAGAAAGGTAATATGTTTATGAGATATATTATTATCATTTTACTGATAGCTTCTAATTTTAAATGTGCAGTTTGTGTTATCTTCTACCAGATTTTAAATGTTTTCCTCCCAATCCACTCATCTCCAAAGTAAGGTGGCTACTTCAGTTAACTACAAATCATAGTGGTTAATAGCACAGATGCATGTGCTCTTTATTCAGCTATTTGAATTTGGAAAAGGAATATAATCTAAGTTTGTGGCTTCACCTGTAAAATAGGGACAAAGTTGTACCTGTTTTTATGCTTACAATGAGAATTAGATGAGATATTGTGTGCAAAGTCCTTTTCACCATACCTGACAATAGTATGTATTGATTAAATGATAGTTATGATGACTATATGTATTATTTTCTATTTATTTGTTTTTCTTAGTGATGCTGAAAGCTCAGCTTCTCTGTACACCAGTGCCAAATCAAGCCTTGGAGACAGAGTTTTGGGTGAAGTAGAAAAGGATAGCTTTATTACTTTGCCAGGCAAAGGGGGACACAGCGTTCTTCTGCCTAGAAAAACTGTCTCCAACTTGAAGAGGATAGTGAGAAGTTTTATAGTAGTGGTTCAAAGAGGGCATGATCAGCTCATGGACATTCTTCTGCTGGGTTGGTGGTGAGGTAAGTAGGAGTCAGCATCACCAACCTTCACGTTCCAACTGGTCTGGGGTCTACATGCTTGTGGGCAGCATACCATCATTAATCGTTAACTTCTCCCACTTGGAGGGGGTTTCAGTATCTGCAAAATGGCTCAAAGATATTGTGTTTACCAGTTGATGGGGAACCTTGCCCCAAGGCTTGGGACGTTGCCCCAAAGCTGCACTATCGTTTCTCTTGACGGTTTGTTTCTCCCTTGTCTCACATCCCCTCCTTTCCCTAATTAACAACTGCTTGAATCTGCCCATTGGAACTCAAGGAAAGTCATGAAGGCTGAATGAAGGCTATTTCCTGTAATCAAAGAAATAGGAACACAGAAAGACTTTGTGCCCAGGAGCTCCACAGGGCCCTGCTAGGTATCATTAGGTAGAAATGCTGTAATGTTAGCAGTACTACTGACACTAATATGGTAACCTGCATAATAACATTTTCTTCTTGGGTTAAATCTTTTACCAGCATCATTCAGACAAAAAAAGTCGTGGCCTGGGAGTCAGAAAACCTGGATTTTAGTTCTGTCTGTTTAATGCTAGATTTAGCTGTCTTCCTTATCTTTTGTGTGTTTTGGGGAAACATTAAAAGGGCAGATGATGACAGGTCCTGAGTGTTATGCCAATCTTAAGAATTTTAGACTTAAAGATATAGTGGGTCTGGGGAGGAAAGTCAGTGGGAACTGAAGGATGTTGAGTAGGACAGTGAATGATTACTCTGGATGAGTGAGAATGTAATAGGGAAGTAGAAATCTGATTCCATATTGGATCTGTTTCTTTTACTTTAATCTTTGTTTTTTATTGCTCTTATTACAAGTTAATCACTAAAGGGATGTTGTCTACAGCTTAAAATATACATAATGGTCCATCTCCGGGAACCCTGTCCCCCATGCCTGATTGTTAAACTAAAATACATTTGTTCAGCTCACAGGAAACATCCTGACCCAGGCCACCTGTGAACGGCTGAAGAAAAAAGAACACATCTCCTCCCAGAGTCTGGCCAAAATCAGGAGGTATTTGCAAAAACTTAAGGCCTTTTTCTGTTACCTCCTCACATACCCTTTTATTTGTTCCGTAAGATAAACTAGCACACAGACTCCAGTAAGATGGTTCTCTAGGACACTAGTCCATCATCTTCTCAGACTCTTGACTTTGTGAATAAAGTGGTTATTATTTGCTCCAACACCTCATCACCCAATTTATTGGCCTGTGGCAAGCAAAATGAGCTTAGACTCGGTAACAAGAAGAACCATTTGAATGGAGGTGGGTCGGCCTTAAAAGGCAGGCTGAGTGAGGCTGTTGGAATAATATGGGCTGAAAACAAGATCCTAAATTAAGACCATGGGAATAAGAAGGGAAAGAACAGGGTTAATATGGATGCATGGTATCATAGGTAATTATATCAAAGAGCTTGCCAATATGTGCCCTGTTGGCTTAAATACATTTCCTTTAGTTACTATAGAGAAGGGAGCCCTAAAGATTGATTAACACCAAGACTCGTAAAAATGGAAATGTCATGAGATTATTACTACTGAATAAGGAAGTCCCTTTCAGTTATATAATGTCACTTAAGAATCAATGTTGGGAAGTCTGTCAGGGAGGCATTAATTCCAGTTTTAAACTAAATACATAAACTGAGACTCAGAGAACTTAAGCAATTCATTCATAGTGTCTCAGTTTTAAATGCTCAGGTCTTCTGTGCTCTAGTTCTCTTTCCATTCTGCTGCCTCTGAAGTTAAAATGCATGGGCAATTATTCTCTCCCTTTGATTAAGGCTGAGCCTCTATGGCAGTCTCAGGAGTTGAAAATGTCCTTTCCTGAGAGCAAGATTCTCACACCCTGAAAGTGAGTCACCCAGAGAAGAGTCAGAAAATATTTAAAAGTGAGTCAGAAAGGGGTGGTTTTGCTAGATAGGAAAAGTCTCTTGTAGTATAGTCAAGTCAAAATCCTGAGGCTTTATAATCAACCCCCTACCCCATAATGACTACTGGCATAGGATTCCTACCCCTGGAATCAGAACTGAGAATGGCTGATTTTTCTTATATGACTGACACATGCTCCAGACCATTGCCTGAACTGCACTTCTTGGATTTCTGATCCTTCAGTCTTATTGTTCTTCTCTCATTGGCATATTCATGAATATAGCAACTGGCATGCTCCTGAGTCCTTTGTCCATCATTTTTCCCTTTTCCAAAAGGGTTTTTTCATCCCCCATTCTCAGTGAAACTCCATTCATTATTCAGGTTGTAGCCCTGGTCTCATTACCTCTTTAAGGCTAACTGTCTTACAATACTCACAGGTCCCAACACTCATTTGATTGTGATACTATATGTTGCCATCTGCTATGAGGGGTTTAGAAAATGGTTTTTAAATCAGAAAACTTGAGTTAGCCTTCAGCTTCCATAAAATAAACCATGTAGCCTTGGAAGTGCTACTTAAATTCTTACATAGGGCATTTGTTGTAAAGTATAATCAAAAATATTTGCTGAATAAATATAAATTCAGCTTCCAATTTTCTTTGAAAGTGGTGCAGTATGTTGCTGTATTTCCCAGCCCAGCTGCAAAGTTATTTTATGAACTAAAGATTAAACAATGAATGAAAACAAAATTAATAACTACTACTAGGGTTGACTCACAGGGTAACACAAATTATTAGTACAAAGTTTTCATTTTTCCACAATTTTCTTCTACTGAATTGTGCCTTGGCTGCAAGTTTTCTTGTTAGCCTGATGTAATGAAATATTAGCAATAAATCACTCTGATAATATTATGGTAATAAGTAAATCATTTTACCAAATTAAATGAACATTATAATAATAACATAACCAAGATTTATAGGAAAAAAAATTGTATTCTTAACTCTTACTCATTTTACTGATGAAGTAATAGGTAGATAGGTAGATTAATCTCTGTTATCTTTGTCAAATGACATATACCAACTTGACATATATACAACTTGACAATACTTTTGAGATAGGGGTTACATAGCTTTAAAATATTTACTTTCTGTTTAGAATTACTTATTTGAGGGGAAAAGCTTGGTGAGTCTGAAAAAAATATGTCACACCTCCTTAGCTTTCCTCTCTTTAGTCTTAAGGTACCATAAAAAAGAACTGTTCTAATTCTGAGCATTTATAAAGAGGAAACAAATAGAGAGTTATGAAATGTGCAAACCTCTGTCAAAAGTTGGAGAGGGGTAAGACTTTGCAAAATTGAATCAAACTAAAAAGACTAAGTTGATTGAAGCATAGGCAACATTTTTACTTGGTGTCCTGCAGAGGCCATATCTTGTGTATAGGGAAACTCTGACCACATGGCATTTGTCAGGACTTTATAGTTCATGATAAATTTTCCGTGTTTATATGATAGTTTTTCTAATTAATGTCTCCTTTGTTTCTTTTTTCCCATAAGTAGGCTTGGATTAGAGCAAAAATTTGTATCTCACAATGTCTCTCACCTGCTCTAAAACAAAACAAAATCTTACTTCAGGTCCATGACAGAGTAATTGATATCTGCTTATCTTTCCATAGAATACATCAGTAAGACTGCACAAAATGTAAAAGTTTGTCATAACATAAAGCACAGGACTGTGATACTTGAAAAAGATAAAAACACAATGTGAGTCCCATGATTAAGTTGGCTTTCTGTGTGGAGGAAGGAACATCCATTTATCAAAAAACTCTTAGCCAGAGAGATCCATGAAACAATAAAGCATCAATAGCAAGGAGTACACCTAGCACCCAGATCTTTACTTCTAGATACTATTCTCCATTACAAGAAACAAGAGTCCTTAGAAAAAAAGCTGACTCCAACACTAAGGCAGCGAAAGTACAGATGAGCCTGGATCATCTTGTAACTCTAGAAAGTATTGAAATATTCTTGGGACATATCAAAAACACAGAGACCAGGCTGAGGGTAAGCTCACTAGAAAAACCTGGGAATATTTGTTCATCAAAATAAATAATGACAACAGCAAATATAATTAAGAATCCTTAAAACCATATCAATATAAATAAATGAATAAATAAACAAATGGAAAGAAAAACTCTTTTAGATATAGAAGAAATAATTGAGTTAGACAATCATCAAGGAATTGAAAAACAAATGGGTGAATGCTTGATAAGAACAGTGATATTAACATTTTCCCAAAGTATCTTCAAAGTAATAATTAATTTAAAAGGTAAAATGCTAATTTTATAATGCAGATTCCTGGTGGATATCACCTTATCCAAGTGATTAAAGTTAACAAACACCAAAATTGGGACTAGCTGACATTATGAGTCTCAGTGATGAACTGAGAAGGGTGCAACATCACTTCTGAGAAAGCATACAAGGGAGGGATTATAATGGTTCACAATGGCCTTTCAACTGGCTAAGGAGTGAAGAGGAGAATCTGAAGGATATGTTATGCTCTTATCCTCACTTTATAGACAAGGACACAAGAAGATACAGTAGGTCAATCTACCTGTTCAAGTTCACAAACAAGTGCATCCCAAAGACTATAAGAGTTCTAAGCTCTGTAAATTTTATTCTTTCTGTATAATTTCAAGTAAACAAAACATGAAATTAAGAAATGGAGATTAAATGTGTTTCTGCCCAGAAAAAAACTGTGAAATCTTATATTCTCAACTTTCCTGGACATCTATTACTTTTGCTGATTTATATTTTTATTGTTATAAGAGCAGAATGCCTTTGACCTAGGGTTATTCCTTTAAGTGGCAGCCCAATATGCTTGCATGGGGTAAATATATTCTTTGTAAAACTTTCAACACATTCAACATTTCCATGTGAAGCATGTTGGGGAGGGGGAAATTTATCCCTCTACCCTTCTTGAGTTCTTGTGGCTGGGCTAATAATAAAATTGACACAAAACAGATTAACAGGAGAGAAAGAAACAAATTTTAATTCATGTGCATGGAGGTTCCATAGAAATGGGACCTAAGAAGTGTCCAAAGCAGGCAGCTCTTATATTTTGTAGACAAAGAAACAATTTGTAAGGAATTGAGAGGACAAAGAAACTTAGGTTTTTGGTGCCCAAATAATGAAGAATCTAAACAGAGTCTGGGCTTGGGGTAGTAAATTAAAGAAGTAACAAGATTTGTTGATATAGGCTTCTCAATCCAAATGACCTATCTTTGGCAATGAGAGGGTCCTTCTACCTCCAGAGGCAGGGAGTGCACCTTTTACATAAGAAACTTATTTCCTGCATTCATGGAGACAGAAAGGAGGAGCAGAATGTTCCTTTTGCATTGACCATTTCTTAAGTAACTTTAGTTCAAAATAACCAATATGCCATTGAGGCACATTTGGGGGCAGCCTATTCTGTGCCCTAACAAGGATAAGTCCATTTTGAAATTTTTTTCTGTTTTCTACAAACTGTCAGAAACACATGTAAAATTAAGTAGTCAGTACTTTCAATATACAACACTGTGCCAACAATGTTTTTATGAAGGAGTTTTCATTTAAAACACCTCACCACTCAGAAGCACTTAGGATATTACCCTTCAGAGATTCCAAATTTCTGTCACAGGTTTACTTCTATTTAGAGGCAGTTACAAATAATTACTTCAAATAGAGAATTCTTTGTAAGTTCATGTGGGTTCCTTTCATTTAAAATTTTTAAAAAATTATAAAATTTTCCAGTTTCTCCGAAGTTTTATAGGAAAAATATATAAAACATAACTACATATAAAACATGGTGTCAGAGTAGGATCTATGAGATGTAATACTATCTGGAAGAGTTTAAAAGTTTACTGATCCAATATCCAACATTCATGCACACACAAATAGAGGATCTCATGTAGTCATATACAGCCAAGACCAGGATTGTCAGTTCAAAGGCAAAAGCAGCCTGGGCTTTGTCAACTAAAGAATATCACTTGTCACCTGGTTATACAAGAATTAAGTCATTACCCACTGCAGTCACTGACCTTCAACACACCCTGAACAGAATTCAGTGCAGAGATCATAAGGAACTCTGTGCTCTGGGAAAACTGGCCAAATAGGCCATCAGATAGTTAGATATTTTCAGGAGAAATTTTTTATGAACCTAGATTCTTCCATCTTCCTATACTTAGAAAAGCACTAAAACCATTAACTAGGATATCTGTTCCTGTGGCTAGCCTTCTACCAAGATGTGTGTTTGATTGCACATACCCCTCTGCTAAGATCACATGTATACTGTCCTCCCCCTTTATGTCTTCAGAACAGTTTCTCAGAGCTATCTGAGAGGCTTTCTCCTGGGCTATAATCCTCAGTAAGACACTGAATAAACTCAATTCACAGCTTTTATGTTGTACATTTTTAAAAAAGCTGACAGCTAGGTCTGGAATCAGAATATAAAAAGATATTTTTGGATAACAGAGGATGGGGTTTGCCCAAAGTATCCAAATAATAGAAATGAAGGAATTCAGACAAGTAAAAGCATGAGTAAACACAAAGTATTATATTTAGTAGTTGTATGTGGTGTTCTATAGGCTTCTGTTTACCAGATGTTCAGGTTTATTTGGGATAAGGTATATGAAAACACCTTTTAGATGAAGAAACTCACAGGGACAATCATCTCATCAGTGGCATCTCAGTGAGCCTTCATGGCACCAGCGAAAAGATTAGAGGAGTCTGTTAGTGATCCCAGAAGTATCCCCAACTCCACCACTTCCCATACCCTGCTCTGGTTGCTATGTTCCTGCATATATGTGAGGCAAAACTTAAAAAACATTAACCCTAAGGAGACCAGATTTCTATTGGCATTCAAAGAGGAAATATGCCAAATCTGTCCTGCAGGAATGTAGAAACCCCATATTACGCCATATTAATGAAAGAAAAACACTAAAGCAACATCTACAAATCATATAATATAAAGAGTTTACATGAGAAATTAACACCTATGTTAAATTTACATATTTTTTTGACATAATTAGAGTTTTAACAAGGGAAATGAATGATGACAGAGTAAAAGTCTAATACACTTATAGTTGTAGAGCACTCTCTGCATGAGAAAAGAACAAGGCAGGAAGATCTCTGCTTAAAGGTGAAGATTACTTTTATCCTTAACAATCCAGTTCAAAAACAAAAGCACCTGGAATAGTGACTCTTACACAGCACTTATGTACCCCAGGTACTGGTCTAGTGTGTTACATATTTTTAACTCCTTGAAACCTGACAATGAGTATGTTAGGTAAGTAACTCAACCAAGGTCACACAGTTAATGAGGGGCAGAGACAAGAGTCAAAGCTGTGCAGTGGGGTCATGGAATCTGTCACGGATGAACAAATTTTCCTATACAGTTTTAGGTTCTTCTGGCTGGTCTAAGAATTAAATTGACATGAGACAGATTAACAGGAGAAAATCAAACAAAAGTTTAATAACATGTATACATGGGAGAGACCCAGGAAAACTGAGTAACTCACCAAAATGGCTAAAGCCCTCACCTTAAATACCATCTTTAGCTAAAGAAAAGGAGGGGATAGGGGTTTGGAACTTCAAAGGGGAAGAAGGCAATTGAAATGGAGATGAAACGCAAAGGTTTGGAAACAAATATTTGCTGGGTCATGCAGAGACAATGGGACACTGAGTGGACTCTGATCTCTAGACCCTGCCTAGAGTTTTCCTCCATCACACGTTACCCATATTCTTTGCAGATATCTGGTGATAGTTCCATTCTGGGAACAGGCTCTCTATTTAAATTTTTCTAGGCAGTTAGGGGGAAGGTCAAAGTTTCTTCGTAAGTCTTTTGGGCCTTGATTTGATCCACATGCCAAAGAGATATTTTAGGGAGGCAAGTTTTGCTCCCCTTACAGGTCCTTGTTCATAACAAATGTATATTAATCATCCAATATACCAATTTCAGTGTTAGGCACTGAGGAAAGAATATATAAGACAAGGCTTTTAATCACAAGAAAATATCTATCTAATTTAACTTATATGTAGAAACTAAAAATTCTGTACTTATAGAAACGGTGGGTAGAATGGCAGTTTCAGAGACTAGGGGTTAACTGTTGACTGAAAAAAAATGCACAACTTAAAAATTGCAAGGTATATTTTATTCAGGTGCCATACTAAGGACTATAGCTCAGGAAAGAGCCTCTCAGATAGCTCTGAGGAACTGCTCCTAAGAGGTAAGGAGGAACAAGAATATATAGCAGTTTTTGCTGAAAACAAAAAAAATGTAGTTGAACATCAAAAGATTGCTACTAATCACAAAAACCCAGATACCTCAAGTAAATGATTTTAGTGCTTTTTTATGTATGGGAAGATGCAAGAGTGTAGGCTTACTGAAATTATTCCTTAGATATGCATCTTAACTATCTAGGACCAGTATCCTGTTTTTCTCCATCCTGAATTTCCATCAGGGAGCACAATTTGTGGCAGCAGTGGCTGATTGCTTTATGGCAGGCAACATTTTCTGTTTATTGAAATGGCAGGCAAGTTTTTCCAGTTATAAGATAAATAAGTTATTGGTATCTAATATACAATATGGTGACTCTAGTTAACACTGTATTATATACTTGAAAATTGCCGAGAGTAGATCTCAAATGTTACCACCTCATACACACACAAAAAAACATAAATTATGTGAGGTGATGAAGGTGTTAACTGACCTTATTGTGGTAATAATTTTTCAATATATACTTGTATCAGATAATCATGTTATACACTTTAAACTTACACAAAGTTTTAATGTTAATTATATCTCAATAAGCCTGGGAGGTGGGTGTACAGAAATTCCACACTACAAGGAAGTTCATCGATTGAGAAAACCCTCTCTTTGAAATAGATTTTTATGTGAGACTAAACAAAGAGAAAGGCAGAGAACAACTGCAGCATTTGCCAAAGGCCACATTCTGAATTACTAGCGTGGCTCTTTCAGTCTACTCTTTCATGTGAGCTGTTTTGAACTGTGACTGCACTATCTCCTGAAACCCAAACTAATCACCTCCTTCATCCTCTTCTCCTATTCTCCTCTATGCACAAAATACACTTGCTACCGTATTCTGCATCTTTAAAACTTACTTATCATCCAAGACCTCATTTAAATCCTACCTCTTCCTTGAAGCCATCTGTTAACAGTTTAGCTCATATTTATTTTTCCTTTTCTTAACCTATCATATGTCAAATGCAAATAGAACTCATTTTGTGATGAAATCATGCTTTTACTCATTCAAGAAATAACCATTGTAGCCAGTATTCAGTGATCATAAAAAGAATGACCTTGGAGCTAGACTGCATGGGTTCATATCCTGGATCTCCTGCCTACTCACAGTATGACTTTGAGTATGTTGTACAACTTCTGTCAATTGCTACTTCCTAAAATGGCTTTAATGGTAATTTCTATCTCATAGCATTTTTGTAAAAAATTCAATGAATTAACACATGTGAGGTGTTTATAAGAATGCATAATGTGCACTTTTTAAGATTTACACATTTTTATTTTGTTCCAGTTACTGTTATATCCCCAGTCATTGAGATAGAGCACAGAGCTTGCAATTTTGTTCTATTCTTCACAACAATCTTCAAACAAGGGTGTAATATTTTGAATTGAACTGATAGTAAGTATTGATTGTATCCCAAGACATGGAGTTTGAATGAGTCCTTTTCCTAATCTGTCTACACCCATCTCAGTACTTGAATATTCACATCAAATAAAGCCCTAAAATAAATTAGAATTTTCATTTATTGTTCAGTTTTACAATCGCTATTTAATAAAAATAATGGAACCACAGGGTCTTGATTTATTAAGAGGAAAACCATCATTTTGTTACATAAAGTTAGCCCAATAGAGTTATCCATAGACAGAAATAAAACAATGAGTCATTATATAATGTTTTCCTTCTTTCTCCCATTTAATCAATTGGTACAAATAGGGATTCTGTTTTTGCTCAGTTCCTTCTCCTGCCTTTGAATAATCTAAGTTTTATTCAGTTACACAGCAAACAGTCATATTTTTCTTGTTGTTCTTTCTTTACTAACAAACATCATGCCTGTGCTGTACAATATGATAATCACTATCCACATGTGGCTAGCATGTAAAATGTGGTCAATCCAAATTGAGATGTGCTGTAAGTATAAAAAACATGCTGCATTTCTAATGTTAGGTATGAAAATTTTAAAAAACAATGTAAACTATCATTAAGTTTGTATATTGGTTGCATGTTGAAATAATATTTGAGTATACTGGGCTAAATAAAAATATATTATTAAAATCAATTTTATCTATTTCTTTGTAACTTTTTGATGTGGTTACCAGTAAATCTAGAATTATATATGTAGACTGAATAGTATTTATATTGCAGTGTGGTTCAGGCAGGAAAAACATCCAGTTGGTATTCTGATACAATGTCTTCTTACTCTTTTATTCACCCCTCTTAATGCTTGTGGACAGCAGTGGCAGAAAGAATATATTGGAAAGGTAAATAGATATTGGGAGATGATCCAATTTATTCTACAAACTATAAGAAAGAAAAGCTGAAACTATGCTTATGGTTATAACACTCTCTAAGTGAAAATTCTTCAGTGAATTTTTGTTTTCCTCAGAGTAACATCCAGGGTCTGTCACGCACCTTAAGGCCTTGCATAACCTGGCCCTTGTCTTTGTTCAAGCTTCATCTCTCCAAACTCCCCAACTGGCAATTACATTGCCCCTATGCAATTTTCTTTTTTAATTTCTCATACAGAACTTCTTCTCTCCTGCCCACAGATTTTGCACAAGTCTGTAAATACCTCTCTTCAATCATCATTTCACATGGTTAAATTTTGCTCATCCTTCAGTTGCCATTTCTTTTGACA
Organism: Eubalaena glacialis; assembly: GCF_028564815.1. NCBI lineage: Eukaryota > Metazoa > Chordata > Mammalia > Artiodactyla > Balaenidae > Eubalaena > Eubalaena glacialis. The sequence goes on from NC_083730.1 coordinate 34,235,564, forward strand.
GAAGTTCCCTAATTTTCTAAAGGTCCAAAGTTGGCTTAGGCATATCAAGTGTATATGTTGTAATATCTCATATGAGTGGCAATTATATATTTTAATTTTATATGTTATGCCATATTTTAAAATGCACATTGTTTTCTTTTCCTGCAGTGGTATTGAAGAGAGGCACTATAAGCATGTTGGGCAGGCCATTCTTTGTTAAATGGGTCTCTCCCAGGTTGTACAGGATGTTTACCATACCTGGACTTTAATCATTGAAGATCCATAGCACTGCCCAATCATTATGTCAATTAATAGCAACCAAGCTCTCCCCTCCCCCACTACATACACACACATTCACCGCTTGCCAATTTTTCACACCCTACCTAGAGGGAGGCTAATCAGCTCTGATTGAGACCCACATGATTATAAGCCCCATGAAATCAGAACACCATGTCTGACCATTTCATTACTGAGTCCCTTGCACCCAGTGTAGTATATGCCATAGAGCAGTAGTGCTCTGTTTATTAAAGTAGAATTTTTCCTAGTATTATTTTAAACTTTATAACATGATACACCACTAGTCATTTTTAAATAACTAAAATAGAGCAAGTTTAAGTACTCCTTATTTAGCAAATATTCATTAAGGTCATCACTATCACTACATTCCTCCTTGGGTCTTACAATCTAGACTATATAAGTATTAATGAAATGAAGGCTGAGGAAACTAACTGTCCTTATTCTCATAGTCTCTGAATTCCAAGCTCCTTCAAACATCAAGGTTTATATATTGGTACATTTCAAAAGAACTTAATGCAATATCCAACTTAATAAAAAGCCTTTTCTAATGGTTCAAATATTTAGTTCATAATTATTGTTCAATAAATATTTATTAAATTAAAATTAATATGTAAGTGCCTATTTTTCTATAAAAGATAGTGTTTGTTGCTAGAAATGAAAATAGGTGTAACATTTAAAGAAAAAGGAGCAATTGGGCTGAATGGGGTACTTTGTTGACTAATTTATTGCTTACATATTACTGTAATTCTCCAATTAAGTCTAATGCCTGGTTATTGTTACATCAGTTTGCCCAGGCATTCAATTGATGCTTACCAAGCCTGTCTCATTTCCATCTTTTATTCTTGTCCCAATGTTTTTCCACTGCAACCCAAGATACCAGTGTTGGTCATTTTTACAAATGACATGTGTATGCATGAGAGCTTTTGTTCTAAACAATGAGTCCTGGATCTTAAGCTCTGGACAATAATAGTACAAGATATAATATGGGAATTCATATTAAGTACAGAGATTAAAGTTAGATCCCAGCTCCAACAATCAATATTTAGGAAACTGCTAAAATATCTAGAAAATGAAAGCCAACACACTCAGAAAACAACTAAGTGAACAAAATATTTGTTTTGAGATATCATTATAAGCCACTTAAAAATCATTTTTGGATTAAAGTTTGAGCACAGATAAACTAAAAATAAAATGTGTGTTTTTATTTTAGGGGGGAAAAAAATATTGATCTTGGTGGCTGCCATGAGAAAAAAAAAATCAACTGATGCAAAATGGACTGATGACTTCAGATTTTTGTTGTTGTTAGATTTTAAAAACACCTGGTGCACCATCTGTACCAAGAATCTGACAAATCGAAAAAAATGATGTGCAAATGTGTTAGCTTAGAAGTAAAACAATATACTCTTCCAGTTCAACATTTAATTCACTACCTGATAATATGTATTTACATAGAATTTAAGAATGAATTATTTCAATTCATTCTTATAATTGCCCTACAAGTAGAGCATTATTTGTTTTATTTGTATAATTCAACAACCAGATTATCCATCCTTATTGATTTTCATTCACCGAGATTGACTGTCTTATCATTTAATTTCTTAGTCACACCCTTTCTAACCAATTTAACAATAAATTATATCTTTTTTAAGCTAATTGCTATCCCATATGTTTGTCTTCCTTCTCAGATGCACTAAAAGATGTTTTTGGTCCAAGCATCATATTATTACAGTTGTATACATTCAGACACATGTTTACTTACTCATTAGCCATGAACTGATCATTTATTGAATAGAAAGGCAATAGTAATATATATCTGAATAAAATGCAAAAAACAAAGAGGTTGCATTTAAGTAGAAGAGGGATACTTGCATAAGCAGCTTCAATTACAGATATTTCGTAAAAGGAATGAAAGGGCATTGTCCGGTGTACATTAAGAACATAGATAATCTACCTCAAGTTTCTATTCTTGAGAATGATGTTTTCTTATATGCCACTTGAAAATCCTCTTTTAATAGCTGCCTGGCCCTTTCTAAAGCTTAATTACTAGAGTCTTGAAAGTAAGCATATTTAAAGGACTACCCCAAAATCATTATGCTAAATTTTAAAATGTATCTGGACATCTGAAGATACTTCACAGTGTTTGGTAAACACTGGATCCCTGCTAAGTATTCAATAAATAATTGTTTGGTTACTGAGACTTTAGTAGACACTGTTGATGCTGTCAACTACAATTGGCACTCACCATTGGGACTTGCCATCTACCTCTACAAGGATTAAATCATGTGCTGCTGCAGCTGCTGATTTTCAACACCCCCCTGAAAGGAGTTCAGGGTGGAGAACTGAAATGAGGCACTCTGTGCTCTGGGAAAAACTGGCAGAACAGGTCTTCAGATAGTTAGATATTGTCAGGAGCTGATTTTATGAGCCCAATTCTTGTATCTCCTCATATCTAGAAAAACACTAAAATTCTTCATGGTGATGTCTGCTCCTCATGACTAGCAGTAACTTTCATGAGACTAACAGAAACGTTCTACAAAAAATATGTGCTTGATTGCATGTATTCCCCCTTCACCAAAATCACATATATATTGACCTTCCCCCTTAACTCTTTGGAGCAGTTTCTCAGAGCTATCTGAAATGTTGTCTCCTGGGCTGCAGTTCTCATTTTGCCCCAAACGAAACTTAACTCGCAACTCTCACGTTGTGCATTTTTTAAAGACGACAGTTATGGCGACCACGAAGGAAGAGACAGAGTGAACTTCTCTCCTTTGCCTGAACTCTACAAGGATTGGGAGGCTTGGTACCAGCAGAGGTCCCTTGCATCCATCTGCCTCCTCAGAGAGTCCAGACGAATTTGGGTAAGTCTCTCCTGGTTCTCGGATCTCCCGTATTGGTTAATGATCCTGAGTTTTATTTGGCAGTATAGCCGGTACCTGCCTCCTCCCAGTGGGAAGATACTGGGCAGGGGGATCCTGGTTGAAAGATACCAGGGAAATACCCACCCAGTGGAAAGATAGTGGGTGGGGCTTGGTTGAAAGATACTGGGGAATACCCATCCAGGTGAAAGATACTGGGGTGGGGGAGGCTGGTTGAAAGATATCATGGTTTGTTCAGTTGTAGGAGACTGAGTGGTCTGCGCTGAGTCATTAGGTAATTTGTTGATCTGACGCTTTTTCTCAATTCGGCTGCCTTAATAGAATTTGTAGGGATAAAAGTGGAGATATTACATGAGAGCTTTGCTCCGAAGAAAAGGGACAAGACACCTCCCGGCCGGTTACAGCTTTCTCAGGTGACTGAGAAATATACAGGAGTGGTGGAGGCAGAGTCCTCATACTGTGCAGTGGTCCCATAGGGAAACCCACTCATTAATTAAAACGCTTGCTCATCCAGGGGTAACAGATAAGAATTGGCCATTCAGCGATCTGAGCACCCGTGGTGGTCTTAGACCGCCAAAGGGAGAAACAGAGAGGTAAGAGGGCTGAAACAACTCTAGGGTGATGCCTAGAGGAGTTAAGCTCACAAGCAGCACACTGACTTACCACACAATTTCACTAGTGTTTTTATCCCTGACAAATTCAACTTTAAAATGGGAAATAGAGACTCTCAAACACAGAAACAAGGGGTGTCAGAAAGCCAGCCTCTGACTAACACTCCAGCCAGGTTCATATACATACAAAAACTCATACTTGCAAGTACCTACTTAATTGGGGAACTTATACTAAAGGAGATCTCAACTTAAAATGACCAAATTGGGTTTCTTTTGATATTCCAAAATTAATATTTTTGCACACACAGTTAGAAAAAAGCCAACCGTAAGATCAAACAGACTGAATAGAATGCTTACTAGAATCTTCTAAAAGAAGAAATGATAGAGTAACTTCTTTGCAGGAAACCAACAATTAATTACTTGAAACTATATCAGACCAACTTTTCAGAACCGTTAAAAAGAAAGAAAAGGGGGTATCTACAAAAATTATGAACCAATTGTGCCAATTAAGTACTCAATGCCAATTAAGTACACAATGCCAGTTAAGTACACAATGTCAATTGAAGGTTAACTGACCCCCATTTAATTCCCAACCAGTAGAGAAAGCTAGCTTGAAAGAAAAAAATTATCTTCAGAATTCTGACCCTAAGGGAATAAGTCCTACTAGGAAAACTTGATTTTCTCTCCTTGTGCCTTGAGACCAGGGCTCTCAGGAACACTTATCTAGACTATTTCTAATTCCTGAGATTGGAAAATAAAATAAAATAAAATAAAAAGCTGGAAGAAGGATAAAAAATTTTTTTTATTACAGCTGTTATTTATAAACTAGTGAGTTTTATATTATAATATCTGATTCATGACTAAGTATAGAAAGTGAAGCTATGAGATTTCTCATTCTGTCTGTATGTTTATGTGTGTGTTATCTTTGTTTTTACCTTTGGATGGCATTATCAAAAATTAATTTGTAAGTGAGCTCTACTTAATTGGATTAAAGGAAATTAAGTGCTTATATAAATTCTCAAAAAAAAAGTACAGAAGGTAACTGACCAGAATTAATTTTAGGTTCACGTGAACAGGGAAATAGTCTGTATTAAATTAATATCTGGTATTAATGTTTGTGATCTAAATATTATAGACATGTTTTTAGAGTCATCAACATTAAGTATAATACTTTTATTGTGCTTAGGTGTAATAAAAACTAAATAAAATCTTTTTATATCTGTTACAAATTTGTCAGCAAGGAAAGTAACTTGATGTGAAGAAAATTTTAAGGAAAGAAAATGTAAATGAGATAAGAGCTTTTAGATAAACTCTATTAAGAATAGTTATGAGAAAAGAGAAGATGGCGGAAGAGTAAGATGCGGAGATCACCTTCCTTCCCACAGATACATTAGAAATACATCTACACGTGGAACTGCTCCTACAGAACACCCACTGAACGCTGGCAGAAGACGTCAGACCTCCCAAAAGGCAAGAAACTCCCCATGTACTGGGGTAGGGCAAAAGAAAAAAGAAATAACAGAGACAAAAGAATAGGGACAGAACCTGCATCAGTGGGAGGGAGCCGTGAAGGAGGAAAGGTTTCCACACACTAGGAAGCCCCTTCGCGGGTGGAGACTGCGGGTGGCAGAGAGGGGAAGCTTCGGAGCCACGGAGGAGAGCGCAGCCACAGGGGTGCGGAGGGCAAAGCGGAGAGATTCCCACACAGAGGATCGGTGCCGACCCGCACTCACCAGCCCGAGAGGCTTGTCTGCTCACCCGCCGGGGCGGGCAGGGGCTGGGAGCTGAGGCTCGGCTTCAGTCGGATCGCAGGGAGAGGACTGGGGTTGGCGGCATGAACACAGCCTGAAGGGGTTAGCGCACCACAGCTAGCCGGGAGGGAGTCCTGGAAAAAGTCAGCAGCTGCCGAAGAGGCAAAAGACTTTTTCCTGCCTCTTTGTTTCGCGGTGCGCAAGGAGAGGGGATACAGAGCGCCGCCTAAACGAGCTCCAGAGACGGGGGCGAGCCGCGGCTATCAGCGCGGACCCCAGAGACGGCCATGAGATGCTAAGGCTGCTGCTGCCACCAACAAACAGCCTGTGTGCGAGCATAGGTCACTCTCCATACCGCCCCTCCCGGGAGCCGGTGCAGCCTGCCATGGCCAGGCTCCCGTGATCCGGGGACAACTTCCCCGGGAGAACGCACGGCGCGCCTCGGGCTGGTGCAACGTCACACCGGCCTCTGCCGCCGCAGGCTCGCCCCACATCCGTATCCTTCCCTCCCCCCAGCCTGAGTGAGCCAGAGCCCCCGAAGCAGCTGCTCCTTTAACCCCGTTCTGTCTGGGCGGGGAACAGACGCCCTCAGGGGACCTACACACAGAGGCGGGTCCAAATCCAAAGCTGAACCCCAGGAGCTGTGTGAGCAAAAAAGAGAAAGGGAAATCTCTCCCAGCAGCCTCAGAAGCAGCGGATTAAAACTCCACAAACAACTTGATGTGCCTGCATCTGTTGAATAGCTGAATAGACAACGAATCATCCCAAATTCAGGAGGTGGACACTGGGAGCAGGATATATTAATTTTTCCCTTTTTCCTTTTTTTGTGAGTGTATATGTGTATGCTTCTGGGTGAGATTTTGTCTGTATAGCTTTGCTTTATAATAGTTTTATTTTATTTTATTTTATCCTCTATCTTTCTTTCTTTCTTTCTTTCTTTCTATTTTTTCTCCCTTTTACTCTGAGCTGTGTGGATGAAAGGCTCTTGGTGCTCCAGCCAGGCATCAGGGCTGTGCCTCTGAGGTGGGAGAGCCAAATTCAGGACACTGGTCCACAAGAGACCTCCCAGCTCCACATAATACCAAATGGCATAAATCTCTCAGAGATCTCCATCTCAACATCAAGACCCAGCTTCACTCAACGACCAGCAAGCTACAGTGCTGGACACCCTATGCCAAACAACTAGCAAGACAGGAACACAGCCCATCCATTAACAGAGAAGCTGCCTAAAATCATAATAAGGCCACAGACACCCCAAAACACACCACCAGATGTGAACGTGCCCACCAGAAAGACAAGATCCAGCCTCATCCACCAGAACACAGACACTAGTCCCCTCCACCAGGAAGCCTACACAACCCACTGAACCAACCTTAGCCACTGGGGACAGACACCAAAAACAACGGGAACTACGAACCTGCAGCCTGTGTAAAGGAGACCCCAAACACAGTAAGATAAGCAAAATGAGAAGACAGAAAAACACACAGCAGATGAAGGAGCAGGGTCAAAACACACCAGACATAACAAATGAAGAGGAAATAGGTAGTCTACCTGAAAAAGAATTCAGAATAATGATAGTAAGGATGATCCAAAATCTTGGAAATAGAATTGACAAAATGCAAGAAACATTTAACAAGGACGTAGAAGAACTAAAGAGGAACCAAGCAACGATGAAAAGCACAATAAATGAAATTAAAAATACTCTAGACGGGATCAATAGCAGAATAACTGAGGCAGAAGAACGGATAAATGACCTGGAAGATAAAATGGTGTAAATAACTACTGCAGAGCAGAATAAAGAAAAAAGAATGAAAAGAACTGAGGACAGTCTCAGAGACTTCTAGGACAACATTAAATGCACCAACATTCGAATTATAGGGGTCCCAGAAGAAGAAGAGAAAAAGAAAGGGACTGAGAAAATATTTGAAGAGATTATAGTTGAAAACTTCCCTAATATGGGAAAGGAAATTGTTAATCAAGTCCTGGAAGCACAGAGAGTCCCATACAGGATAAATCCAAGGAGAAACACACCAAGACACATATTAATCAAACTCTCAAAAATTAAATATAAAGAAAACATATTAAAAGCAGCAAGGGAAAATCAACAAATAACACACAAGGGAATCCCCATAAGGTTAACAGCTGATCTTTCAGCAGAAACTCTGCAAGCCAGAAGGGAGTGACAGGATATACTTAAAGTGATGAAGGAGAAAAACCTACAACCAAGATTACTCTACCCAGCAAGGATCTCATTCAGATTTGAGGGAGAAATAAAAACCTTTACAGACAAGCAAAAGCTGAGAGAGTTCAGCACCACCAAACCAGCTTTACAACAAATGCTAAAGGAATTCTCTAGGCAAGAAACACAAGAGAAGGAAAAGACCTACAATAACAAACCCAAAACATTTAAGAAAATGGGAATAGGAACATACATATCGATAATTACCTTAAATGTAAATGGATTAAATGCTCCCACCAAAAGACACAGACTGGCTGAATGGATACAAAAACAAGACCCATATATATGCTGTCTACAAGAGACCCACTTCAGACCTAGAGACACATACAGACTGAAAGTGAAGGGATGGAAAAAGATATTCCATGCAAATGGAAATCAAAAGAAAGCTGGAGTAGCAATTCTCAAATCAGACAAAATAGACTTTAAAATAAAGACTATTACAAGAGACAAAGAAGGACACTATATAATGATCAAGGGATCAATCCAAGAGGAAGGTATAACAATTGTAAATATTTATGCACCCAACATAGGAGCACCTCAATATATAAGGCAAATACTAACAGCCATAAAAGGGGAAATCGACAGTAACACAATCATAGTAGGGGACTTTAACACCCCACTTTCACCAATGGACAGATCATCCAAAATGAAAATAAATAAGGAAACACAAGCTTTAAATGATACATTAAACAAGATGGACTTAATTGATATTTATAGGACATTCCACCCAAAAACAACAGAATACACAGTTTTCTCAAGTGCTCATGGAACATTCTCCAGGATAGATCATATCTTGGGTCACAAATCAAGCCTTGGTAAATTTAAGAAAATTGAAATCATATCAAGTATCTTTTCTGACCACAACACTATGAGACTAGATATCAATTACAGGAAAAGATCTGTAAAAAATACAAACACATGGAGGCTACACAATACACTACTTAATAACGAAGTGATCACTGAAGAAATCAAAGGGGAAATCAAAAAATACCTAGAAACAAATGACAATGGAGACACGATGACCCAAAACCTATGGGATGCAGCAAAAGCAGTTCTAAGAGGGAAGTTTATAGCAATACAAGCCTACCTCAAGAAACAGGAAACATCTCGAATAAACAACCTAACCTTGCACCTAAAGCAATTAGAGAAAGAAGAACAAAAAACCTCAAAGCTAGCAGAAGGAAAGAAATCATAAAGATCAGATCAGAAATAAATGAAAAAGAAATGAAGGAAACTATAGCAAAAATCAATGAAACTAAAAGCTGGTTCTTTGAGAAGATAAACAAAATTGATAAACCATTAGCCAGACTCATCAAGAGAAAAAGGGAGAAGACTCAAATCAATAGAATTAGAAATGAAAAAGGAGAAGTAACCACTGACACTGCAGAAATACAAACGATCATGAGAGATTACTACAAGCAACTCTATGCCAATAAAATGGACAACCTGGAAGAAATGGACAGATTCTTAGAAATGCACAACCTGCCGAGACTGAACCAGGAAGAAATAGAAAATATGAACAGACCAATCACAAGCACTGAAATTGAAACTGTGATTAAAAATCTTCCAAGAAACAAAAGCCCAGGACCAGATGGCTTCACAGGCGAATTCTATCAAACATTTAGAGAAGAGCTAACACCTATCCTTCTCAAACTCTTCCAGAATATTGCAGAAGGAGGAACACTCCCCAACTCATTCTACGAGGTCACCATCTCCCTGATACCAAAACCAGACAAAGATGTCACAAAGAAAGAAAACTACAGGCCAATATCACTGATGAACATAGATGCAAAAATCCTCAACAAAATACTAGCAAACAGAATCCAACAGCACATTAAAAGAATCATACACCATGACCAAGTGGGGTTTATTCCAGGGATGCAAGGATTCTTCAATATACGCAAATCAATCAACGTGATATATCATATTAACAAATTGAAGGAGAAAAACCATATGATCATCTCAATAGATGCAGAGAAAGCTTTTGACAAAATTCAACACCCATTTATGATAAAAACCCTGCAGAAAGTAGGCATAGAGGGAACTTTCCTCAACATAATAAAGGCCATATATGACAAACCCACAGCCAACATCGTTCTCAATGGTGAAAAACTGAAACCATTTCCACGAAGATCAGGAACAAGACAAGGTTGCCCACTCTCACCACTATTATTCAACATAGTTTTGGAAGTGTTAGCCACAGCAATCAGAGAAGAAAAAGAAATAAAGGAATCAAAATAGGAAAAGAAGAAGTAAAGTTGTCACTGTTTGCAGATGACATGATACTATACATAGAGAATCCTAAAGATGCTACCAGAAAACTACTAGAGCTAATCAATGAATTTGGTAAAGTAGCAGGATACAAAATTAATGCACAGAAATCTCTTGCATTCCTATACACTAATGATGAAAAATCTGAAAGTGAAACTAAGAAAACACTCCCGTTTACCATTGCAACAAAAAGAATAAAATATCTAGGAATAAACCTACCTAAGGAGACAAAAGACCTGTACGCAGAAAATTATAAGACACTGATGAAAGAAATTAAAGATGATACAAATAGATGGAGAGATATACCATGTTCTTGGATTGGAAGAATCAACATTGTGAAAATGACTCTACTACCCAAAGCAATCTCCAGATTCAATGCAATCCCTATCAAACTACCACTGGCATTTTTCACAGAACTAGAACAAAAAGTTTCACAATTTGTATGGAAACTCAAAAGACCCCGAATAGCCAAAGCAATCTTGAGAACGAAAAATGGAGCTGGAGGATTCAGGCTCCCTGACTTCAGACTGTATTACAAAGCTACAGTAATCAAGACAGTTTGGTACTGGCACAAAAACAGAAATATAGGTCAATGGAACAGGATAGAAAGCCCAGAGATAAACCCACGCACATATGGTCACCTTATCTTTGATAAAGGAGGCAAGCATATACAGTGGAGAAAAGACAGCCTCTTCAATAAGTGGTGCTGGGAAAATTGGACAGGTACATGTAAAAGTATGAAATTAGAACATTCCCTGACACCATACACAAAAATAAACTCAAAATGGATTAAAGACCTAAGTGTAAGGCCAGACACTATCAAACTCTTAGAGGAAAACATAGGCAGAACACTCTATGACATAAATCACAGCAAGATCCTTTTTGACCCAGCTCCTAGAGAAATGGAAATAAAAACACAAATAAACAAATGGGACCTAATGAAACTTAAAAGCTTTTGCACAGCAAAGGAAAGCATAAACAAGACCAAAAGACAACCCTCAGAATGGGAGAAAATATTTGCAAATGAAGCAACTGACAAAGGATTAATCTCCAAGGTTTACAAGCAGCTCATGCAGCTCAATAACAAACAAAACAAACAACCCAATCCAAAAATGGGCAGAAGACCTAAATAGACATTTCTCCAAAGAAGATATACAGATAGCCAACAGACACATGAAAGAATGCTCAACATCATTAATCATTAGAGAAATGCAAATCAAAACTACAATGAGATATCATCTCACACCAGTCAGAATGGCCATCATCAAAAAATCTAGAAACAGTAAATGCTGGAGAGGGTGTGGAGAAAAGGGAACACTCTTGCACTGTTGGTGGGAATGTAAATTGATACAGCCACTATGGAGAACAGTATGGAGGTTCCTTAAAAAACTAAAAATAGAACTAGCATACGACCCAGTAATCCCACTACTGAGCATATACCCTGAGAAAACCATAATTCAAAAAGAGTCATGTACCAAAATGTTCATTGCAGCTGTATTTACAATAGCCAGGACATGGAAGCAACCTAAGTGTCCATCATCAGATGAATGGATAAAGAAGATGTGGAACATATATACAATGGAATATTACTCAGCCATAAAAAGAAATGAAATGGAGGTATTTGTAGTGAGGTGGATGGAGTTAGAGTCTGTCATACAGAGTGAAGTACGTCAGAAAGAGAAAAACAAGTACAGTATGCTAACACATATATATGGAATCTAAGGGGAAAAAAAGGTCATGAAGAACCTAGTGGCAAGACGGGAATAAAGACACAGACCTACTAGAGAATGGACTTGAGGATATGGGCAAGGGGAGGGGTAAGATGTTACAGGGTGAGAGAGTGGCATAGACATATATACACTACCAAATGTAAAATAGATAGTTAGTGCGAAGCAACCGCATAGCACAGGGAGATCAGATCGGTGCTTTGTGACCACCTAGAGGGGTGGAATAGGGAGGGTGGGAGGGAGGGAAATGCAAGTGGGAAGAGATATGGGAACATATGTATATGTATAACTGATTCACTTTGTTATAAAGCGGAAACTAACACACCATTGTAAAGCAGTTATACTCCAATAAAGATGTTTTAAAAAAAAATCTAATCTCTAATTAGGCACTTTCTCTTAATATGTACCCTTCAGTGACAACAGTGTTCTGAAAACGTTCTCAGAGGCATATAAATAAACACTTAAATTAACCAAAAAAAAAAAAAAAAAAAAAAAAAAAAGAATAGTTATGCTTTAGGAATGTCTATCTAAAATAGTTTCTCCAGATTCTGGTAACTTGAAATTCTAGAGTTGTGTTAAATTAAGTGAAGTGATGGAAACTTATTGAATAGCCAGGTCATTCCCAAATAAGATACTGAAACATTAATTACTGAACAGTGGCTTCCTCTTACAGAGAAACTAAAGATAACTTGGACTATTAATGAATATGTTTGGTGCCATGTTCTCTAAAGCAAGCAAATGTTTTTAGAAATTATCACTGGTATTTATGTTCACCAATCTACAAAATGCTAATATAAAGGACAGTTCATGGTTGCTTAAGGAAAGTAGGATGTGTGTTTTCAGTAAAGAAGGCATGAAGAATGGAATTGCATTTTACTAAGGGAAAAGAATGTAGGCCTGACTTACAGGTGGCTCTTTCTGAATGGGAAAATAAAGTGATGGATAAGGAAAGTGACAAAAGTGTTTGTGGAAAGTGGACCCCGAGAAAAGAGTTTTGTGCATGATCAGGATTGACTAAGTTTAAAATACATTTAATGAGTAAATGAATTTTAAAGTAAGTGGGTGCAAAACTTGAATTTGGCTTTTCTCTCTCTTAAGAGGACATGATTTCTTAAAATGTTGAACTGCCTTTGATAACAGATTTTAAGTTTCCTTACCTTTTAAGTGATCCGTTCTGTATTTGTCTTTAAAGTGTTTTATTGTTACTTTGGCTAAGTGAATAACTATTGTTTCACAGTGGCCTGTGATCCTAAATGACTGAGTGTTCTAAACACTTTGATATTTTTTGACAAAACTTCCTAAATCAAATTCTAATAAAGTACTTTTGATCTCTAGCTAACTTTGGGATGCTTCAAAGGGCCCCTGAAACATCCCAAAGAGACTTATAAACTAGGTTTATTTGGTACCTTAAGTTACATGGGAAGTATTGTCAAATGAGTAATAAATCTTCTTAGGTTTTAGTGTATGATAAATGTTATTAATATAGATATTCTAAAAATTATATGGAGTTCCTAAAATACTGACATGTCCCGGTAAAATGTTATCAGTCATAATTCTAGTTATTATCTTAAAGTGTTGTATGTCACAGCATTAACCAAGTTACTTTGCCAGTTGCATTGCATTGTAAGCAGATTTTTTAAAATAGATCTTTATTGGAGTATAATTGCTTTACAATACTGTTAGTTTCTGTTGTACAACAAAGTGAATCAACCATATGCATACATATATCCCCATATCCCCTCCCTCTTGAACCTCTCTCCCACCCTCCCTATTCTACCCTTCTAGGTCGTCACAAAGCACCAAGCTGATCTCCCTGTGTTATGCTGATGCTTTAAACGTGCCTTAAGTCTTTTGTCACTATAGACACTTATGGTTTCACTCTAATGCCTTTGCAAAAATGTTTCCTCTTCAAGATTTATAGAAAAGACTTTTGGATAAATACAACTTTCTGACTTTCAGACCGTAATGCTGAACTGGGTAAGAAATTTTTTATTTTTTGTATTCTTTTATTTTTGGCTGCATTGGGTCTCGTTGCTGCGCGTGGGTTTTCTCCAGTTGTGGTGAGTGGGAGCTACTCTTCATTGCAGTGCACGGGCTTCTCATTGCGGTGGCTTCTCTTGTTGTGGAGCATGGGCTCTAGGTGCAAGGGCTTCAGTAGTTGTGGCACTTAGGCTCAGTAGTTGTGGTTCGTGGGCTTAGTTGCTCCACGGCATGTGGGATCTTTCTGGACCAGGGCTCAAACCCCTGTCCCCTGCATTGGCAGGCAGATTCTTAACCACTGTGCCACTAGGGAAGTCCCTGAACTGGGTAAGAAATTGAAGAATTCTAATGAAAAACCTGATGGCTTCATAAAGCTGTTAACAAAAAGCATTATTTACATAGGACTGAGTGAACTGGTGAATATGGTTATAAATTCTATGGTTTCTATCTGAAAAATTACTGGCTTAAATCTGTGTTTTCCAGGTGTAAGGAAAACCTTCCCCTAAGGAAGGTTTACCTTATACATTTGTAAGCAGGATTGAAACATTTATCTTTTCTCTCTATCTGTTCCCTCCAGACATTGGAAACTCTTAGGTTCCCAGCAACTTTATCAGATGAATTAAGAAGGCTACCTCACTAACACGTATAGAAAACTCAGGGTATTTTGGGGACCTTGAAAAGGGAGGAATTCACCTAGATCTGTTAGGCAAAATCTGTGATAAGCTCTTGGCATGATTTTCCTAGCCCTGAGATGTATTTTTTATTTTATTTTATTTTTATTGGAGTAAAATTGTTTTACAATGTTGCATTAGTTTCTGCTGTACAATGAAATGAATCAACTATATGTATACCTATATCCTCTCCCTCTTGGACCTCCCTCCCACCCCCTGATCCCACCCATCTAGGTAGTCACAGAGCACCGAGCTGAGCTCCTTGTGCTATACAGCAGGTTCCCACTAGCTATCTATTTTACACATGGTAGTGTATTTATGTCAAACCTAATCTCCCAATTCATCCCACCCTCCCCTTCCCCCCATGTCCACAAGTATGTTCTCTATGTGTACGTCTCTATTCCTACCCTACAAATAGGTTCATCTGTACCCTTTTTCTAGATTCCACATATATGCATTAATATACAATATTTGTTTTTCTCTTTCTGGCTTACTTAACCCTGTATGACAGACTCTAGCTCCATCCACATCTCTACAAATGACCCAATTTCATTCCTTTTTATGGCTGAGTAACATTTCATTGTATATATGTACAACATCTTTTTTATCCATTCATCTGTCATTGGACATTTAGGTTGTTATCATGTTCTGGCTATTGTAAATAGTGCTGCAATGAACATTGGGGTTCATGTGTCCTTTTGAATTATAGTTTTCTCAGGGTATATGCCCAGTAGTGGGAGCGCTGGGTCATGTGGTAGTTCTATTTTTAGTTTTTTAAGGAACCTCCATACTGTTCTCCATAGTGGCTGTATCAATTTACATTCCCACCAACAGTGCAAAAGGGTTCCCTTTTCTCCACACCCTCTCCAGCATTTATTGTTTGTAGATTTTTTGATGATGGCCATTCTGACTGGTGTGAGGTGATACCTCATTGTAGCTTTGATTTGCGTTTCTCTAATAAATAGTGATGTTGAGCATATTTTCATGTGTCTCTTGGCCATCTGTATGTCTTCTTTGGTGAAATGTCTATTTAGGTCTTCCACCTATTTTTTAATTAGGTCATTTGTTTTCTGGTAATGAGCTCCATGAGCTGTTTGTATATTTTTGAGATTAATCCTTTGTCAGTTGCTTCATTTGCAAATATTTTTTCCCATTCTGAGAGTTGTCTTTTCATCTTGTTTATGGTTTACTTTGCTGTGCAAAAGGTCTTTTAAAAGTCCAGTCTGAGACTCCTTATAAAAGTTTCAGCAAGCAAAAATCCTTTATTATCAATCATAGTTATACGAATCATCAGGCCAAGTTTATTGAAACCAGATTTCTTTTCAAACAAATTAGTCTTAATTTGCTTATATTTAGTAGAAATAAGGGTAATTTTAGAGAAAAAAAAAGATGTTTCAGTGAATGTTAAATCCCAGTTTTGTTAATGGAGGTCTGTATTTACTACGATGACTCACTTCTCGTATAGTTCCCTGCTGTCATGTTATATTAATGTAAAGTAAAATTGAATTATTAAAAGGGCACTCTAAGTTTGTTCCTGAAGCTTATCTCAGTAATCTATCTTTGGATGAAAATAAGATGTCCCACGACCTGCAACCAAAGGACTATGTATATTGGAAAAGACATCATTTAAAGGACTCACTACAACCCAGATGGAAAGGCCCCCACTAGGTACTCTTAACTAGCTCATGTGCAGCAAAACTAAAAAGTATTCACTCTTGGTTTCATATTTCCCACTTAAAATGTGCCCTTGCACAGGACTGGTCTATAGAGTGGACTGCTGACCTCAAACTAACTTTAAAATGATGCTCAAACAGAGGAAAGTACACTCACACCAGGATGAGAAGATGACATCAGAACTAGACCTCTTACCCAAGATGCTGGATCTGATTCATATGATCTTTTATAATGTTTTCTTGAATTCTTGGACCTTTGCATATAAATAAAATGTTTCTCTATCATAGACACAATCCTATGCTAGTTTTAAAAATCAATCCAATTGTTGCGTTTGTGGCCAATTTCCTGTATCTAGTACTTCTGGATTACCTTGGTGTATTTCTGCACTCCAAGGCTCTAATTGGATTGCCCTTAGGAAATTTATTTTAGAAGAAAGAAAGTTCAGTCTTGTTCAGGCTACTCTCTATATTACTACATGGGATCCCCACACTTAGACAATTAATAATACCCGCTCCGACACTGACCATAAAAATGAATTTTCCTCTAAAGTTACTCAAGCTCAATCAGAGCAACAAGCAATATTTCAGCCAAGGAATAAAACCTCCCACAATTATGGGATGGCTTTATGTGGTTAACACCAGGCTATGGTTACTTAAGTTTTAAGGCACCTGTTTATCTTGGGAACAATTAAATTATACTAAGGATAACCAGCCTAGTAACTGGGAAATTAGGAGGGAGCTTTACAGACAGCACCAATATATCATTTTCCTGAAAGATAAGGATTGGTACAGAACAGACTAAGTCAGACGACCTGAGGATATACTGGTCTGAACCTAATGGAAGTTCTTGGCTTAATTCTTTCTTATGGCTTTAATAATACTGCTAGCTATGTTATTTGTATTTTGCCTGTTTTACAAGATTGTTTTTTCTTGTATTACCAAATGTGTGACTGAGCCGCCAACAAAAATAATGATGATTAGGTGACTTGAAACAGGTGATCAAATATATAGTTCTGTATGCGATCAATGATTGTTACAGTGTAACTCTAGATATAGGAAGATGCAAGAAGAGGGAATTTTTTTCCTGGACCATAACAGACTAGGAATACAGGTGGTCCAGAGACCTTTGTTGATAAGACCTAGCCCAGTAATAGCACATTGAGTGGGCTATCCACGAAATCTTCGCCAGACCTAGGAATGAGCCTTCCTAGCACCGTGGGACAAATGGTCATGAAATGTCTCCCAAAGCATGGTCGAATTTATGACTATGAGGGGGTCCTGTCAACTACAATTGGCACTCGTCATTGGCACTTGCCATCTACCTCTACAAGGATTAAATTATGTGCTGCTGCAGCTGCTGTTTTTCAACACCCCCCTGGAAGGAGTTCAGGATAGAGAACTGAAATGAGGCACTCTGTGCTTTGGGAAAAACTGGCATAACAGGTCTTCAGATAGTTAGATATTTTTAGGAGCTGATTTTATGAGCCCAATTGTTGTATCTCCTCATATCTAGAAAAAACACTAAAATCCTTCATGGTGACGTCTGCTTCTCGTGACTAGGAGACCTTCACAATACTAGCAGAAATGTTCTACAAAAAATATGTGCTTGATTGCATGTATTCCCCCTTCACCAAAGTCACATATATACTAACCTTCCCCCCTACGCCTTTGGAACAGTTTCTCAGAGCTCTCTGAAATGTTGTCTCCCGGGCTGCAGTTCTCATTTTGCCCCAAATAAAACTTACCTCATAACTCTCACGTTGTGCATTTTTTTAAGTCGACAATTCCCTTCCTGGATCTCCTTTACCAAGCTGATACACCTGCTCTCCCAGCTGCTGTGAATGTTGGTTGCTAATGCTCACAGAAACCCTCTTCTCTAGAAAATTGCCCTCAGCCAAATGGCAGCTGCCTTGCCTGGGAGGTTGTATTCCCTATCCCAGTAATTGGTGTTATCAATGACTGATTGGCATAAAAATAAAAATGGCCAACTTTCTTGCTTTTGGTCTTTTCTCTGTGTAGTACAACTTATGCTCCAGAGCTCCTATGGAGATTAGGCTAAAGCTAGACTCCAGCTGAGACACATATTGGGCAAGCCTCTTTCCTTGCCCTGTCCTGCTTCCTTCATGCTCTTTCTTCTGAAGGCACTGCCTTAAAAAATATCACGTGGACTTGAATATTTGCCTTAGGTTTTTCTTCTAGGGAATCTAGCCTTAGGTAGAAATTAAACTAAGTTAAAAATGCTTGTGTATAGTATTTTTGACTATAAAGAATATACAGGAAGCTACTAGTATCTGTCATTTTTCATTATAAGGGAGAATTCAGTATAAAGTGAATATAATGTAATTCATCAGTATTTGTATAATACAAGAACAAGGGAACTTCATTAAATAATTTCCTTTCTGAAACATTTCCCTTTAGAAAATATTTACTGAGTGCTGGATAAACTTGATAACAGATAAGTGGATAATTTAAAAACATCATTCTACTTAAAGCATATTTTAAAAGATTACTTGGGCCAGGATAAAGTATAAGTATTTTTTTAAAAATAGAGGTGCCTGGATCCTTAAGGGCCTACAAGTCAGAATAGTAGGGAGTGGGTTCTAGGAATCTCTATATAAAATAATAACATTTTACCTACCATCCTGTCAGGGAAGAAGGAATTTTCTTTGTTCTTCTATGTTCTTCTGGATAACATAATAGTTAAATTGACATGAGATGGATTAACAGGAGAAAATCAAACAAAGTTTAATAGCATGTATATGTGCGAGAGACCCAGAAAAACTGAGTAACTCACTAAAATAGACAAAGCCCTCATCTTAAATACCATCTTCAGCTAAAGACAAAAGAGGATGTTGGGGGTAGGGGTTTGGGGCCCCAGAAGGTAGGAAGGCAACTGACATGGAGATAGAAAAGTAAATGTTTGGTAAATAAATGTCTGCTAAGCTAGGCAGAGACAATGGGACACAGAGAAGAATTTTAACAAACAGATTTTGCTAGGTTCCTCACTGTCTACCATACCTAATTCGTATTATAGTTATCTATGGTAATACTTCCCTTCCTGGAATATGTCCTCTATCTACACTCTTTTAGACAGTTAGGGGGAAAGTCAGAGTTTCTTCCTGAGACTTTTAGGCCTCGATTGTTTTCAGCTCAAAATAATCTGCATGCCAAACAGACATTTTTAGGAGGCAAGTTTCACTTCCCTACACTGTCAACAATACAAAATAGAAAAATAATTGCTTTGATGAATGTAATCACATTTGCATGAACAACGGTAATCTTTTATACAGATAAATCTTTTATCATAACCTTAAGAGTAGTATAGATGATGCATGTAACGTACCCTGAAATGATCCTGGGGAAAAAATGGGTGTGAGTGTGTGTGTATGGAGATGAAGGAAGGAGAGATAAAATAATAAAGTAGTCAAATGGGGTTAAATGTTAACAGTGGATTAAACTGAATAATGAGTATATGGATGTTACTTGCACCATTTTTATTTCTGACACATTGCGTTAGTTGAATAAGTAAAAAAGTTTTTTTAAAATAGTAAGCGGGGCTTCCCTGGTGGCGCAGTGGTTGAGAGTCTGCCTGCCAATGCAGGGGACACGGGTTCGAGCCTTGGTCTGGGAGGATCCCACATGCTGCGGAGCAACTGGGCCCGTGAGCCACAATTACTGAGCATGCGCATCTGAAGCCTGTGCTCCGCAACAAGAGAGGCCGCGATAGTGAGAGGCCCGTGCACCGCGATGATGAGTGGCCCCCGCTTGCCACAACTAGAGAAAGCCCTCGCACAGAAACGAAGACCCAACACAGCCAAAATTAAATTAAAAAAAAAAAAAAAAAACTGCTAAAATAGTAAGTGATATAATATGCTCCATGATAGAGCAATGGCGTGGTATAATGAAAAAATATATCCAGTTTTTGTTCCTATGGAATTTCTGGCACAAAGCCCCTAGAACCCTTAGAATTTCCTGAGTGATAAGAGTCCTTTTTATGTTAATGAAGTAAAAAGATAAGCCCCTAGATAGTTTCAGGGTGAGGGCTGGACACCATAAAGACCAAGTATATGATTAGAAGTTTGAAATTTTGGACCAACCTGACATCCAAAGAGAGGAGGGGGTGCTGGAGATTGAATTCAATCACTTAGTCAATGATTTAATTAATCATGCTTACATGCCCAATACAAACTCTAGACACAAGACTTGGTAGAACTTCCAGGTTCGTGAACACACTGACATACAGGGAGGATGATATGCCCTGACTCCACAGAGAGAGGGCATAAAGGCTTTATGTCTGGGACACTTCAGATCTTGTTTTATGTGTAACCTTTATAATAATACTGCAATAGAAAGTATAGTGCTTTGAGTGAGTTCTGTGAGTTATTTTAGTGAATTGTTGAACCTGAAGGAGTTGTGGGAATTCTCTAATTTATAGCTGGTCTGTTGGTTCTTAGAATTGAGGCTGGCATTTGAAATGAAAGCAGTCTTATGGGAACCCTTAAACCTATGGAGTTTGATGCTAATTCTGGTCTTGGGTGACCTCAGCTTGCAGCAGCTTGAAGCAGGATTTTGGTTCCCTGGCCAGAGACTGAAGTCAGGCCATGACAAAGAGAGTGCTGAATCCTAGCCACTAGACCACTACAGCCACTGACGAGGCCCTGGACTGTTGGCTTTGTAGAAATGAATTTCTACAAAGTGATGGAAAGTAGTGAAACAACTAAAGTGTTTATTAGGAGGAAAAAGAGTATGTGTGAGTAGACTCTCATGGGTGGGCTCAGAGAGAGAGTCACCCCTATGTGGTAGTTTGAGTCACTTATATGGGGTATTTCTTCCAGGTTTCCTTTGGCCAATCATCTTGCTTTTTCTGGCTCTGAGTCTGTATTTGGTTTATCTCAGGGTCCTACCATGTGTGCACGTGCATCTCTTAGCCAAGATGAACTCTGGTGAAAAGGCCTATGGGTAGGTTGACATAACATACTATGGGGTGGTGCCCCCTCCCTTTTTGACCTCTGAGGAGCCTTTCTGCATGTGCGTAGTCAGGAAGGTATTCTTGATCCGAAGAATATCTCTTATGTGGGCAGGGTTCAGCTCCTCCTCACTCCTGGTATTATCTTTATCTTGGAGTATCTGTCCACAGGGGACAAACTCCAGCTGCTCAGCCTGGGGCCCATCTGTCTCCTGCCTCAAATCCCCCCTGAGAGACATAGACCCCAATAAATCTTTATTGGGAAGATAAAGAGTGAAGGCCTGTCTTCTGTAATTTCTTCAGGCCGGCATGGGGTTAGTAGACCCTACCTAGCTGGGGTCATGGAGTTCTCACCCTGTCTCATTAAGGGACCCAGGGTGGCTTCTGCTGTTATTTCAGCAGGATCTGTTCCAAGAACTGGCCGGAATCTCTGCATCACTGTCATCTTGTCTGGGAAACCGTTGTGTCATTAGAAAGGACAAACTAAGTAAGTAGATTAAGAAGGCAGGGACCAAAGATCAAAAAAAGAATTATTGTAACCAGGGGCCCAAGCAGGAGTAAGAACCAGGTCACGTTTGGTAGCAACTTTGATCCTGGTTCAGATAGAGTTAGAACTTGGGTTACCCTGTACAAAAGAATGGAGCCATTTGGCATGGTCATATATATTTTTGATGTCCTCTTCTATTAGCCCAGTGTGATTGATGTAGGTGTAACAGACACAGTTAGAAGTAGTTGGAGGTGTGCCAACTTGAATGTTAATAGACAAAATAGATCTCATTTCTTTTCAGGAGAATAAGCATGAAACCCAGTCTGGACCTTGTACTTTGGGGACACTTGTAGCCAGGTAGCCAGTTGTCTAATTTTACCTAAGTAGGTTTTAACCTTTGATGTGTTATTAACACATAAATAACAGGTGCTATTGGTCACTACACATGTGTTTTCTCCCTTTGTTAACATATGATCTAAAACAATTTTATCATCTAAAAAATGTAATAGTTATGAGAGGAGACCTTGAAAACAAAAGGTTGCAGCTACCAGTTGCCAGCTGGTGTCTTAAGAATGGCTGGTGACACACTATTTACAATAGCTGCCAGGACATGGAAGCAACCTAAGTGTCCATCGA
Source organism: Eubalaena glacialis (assembly GCF_028564815.1). Taxonomy (NCBI): domain Eukaryota; kingdom Metazoa; phylum Chordata; class Mammalia; order Artiodactyla; family Balaenidae; genus Eubalaena; species Eubalaena glacialis. Next base: position 34,257,728 of record NC_083730.1, read on the forward strand.
CAGATGAATGGGTAAAGAAGGTGTGGCACATATATACTATGGAATATTACTCAGCCATAAAAAAAAACGAAATTGAGTTATTTGTAGTGAGGTGGATGGACTTAGAGTTTGTCATACAGAGTGAAGTAAGTCAGAAAGAGAAAAACAAATACTGTATGCTAACACATATATATGGAATCTTAAAAAAAAAAAAAGTTCTGAAGAACCTAGGGGAAGGGCAGGAATAAAGATTCAGACATAGAGAATGGACTTGAGCACAAGGGGAGAGGGAAGGGTAAGCTGGGACGAAGTGAAAGAGTTGCATTGACATATATACATTACCAAGTGTAAAATAGATAGCTAGTGGGAAGCAGCCACATAGCACAGGGAGACCAGCTAAGTGCTTTGTGACCACTTAGAGTGGTGGGATAGGGAGGGTGGGAGGGAAACGCAAGAGGGAAGAGATATGAGGATATATGTATATGTATAGCTGATTCACTTTGTTATAAAGCAGAAACTAACACACCATTGTAAATCAACTATACTCCAATAAAGATGTTAAAAAAATAAATTAAATAGTATACTAAGAAAAAAAAGAAAAAAGGATGGCTGGTGACGTCAAGTCTGATACATCTCATAAAACCTAAGTTCTCAGCAATACAAGGACTCCTCTGAAATCACACCCATAGTGTTACCTAATATTACCTTGCATGTCTGAACCATAGGTACACCATTTTGATTTTTAATTGTAATTTTCTCCTTAATAGCCAAAGCAGATGTCACCATTAATCATGTTAGTGTTTCTCTAGGTATGAGAAGATGCAAGAATTTTGGCTCACAAAATCTCTTAAAAGTATCTAACTATCTGAAGACCTATTCTGCCAGTTTATCCCAGTGCACAGAGTGAGTACCTCATTCCTGATCTCCACCCTGAACCCCTTTTAGTGGGTGTTAAAAGTCAGCAGCTGCAGCAGCTCATGATTTAATCTTTGTAGAGGTAGATGGTAAGTGCAAATTTCCGGTCAGGAGGACCCCTTCATGGTCATAAATTCGACAATGGTTTGGGGAGTATTTCATGACCATTTTGTCCCATGGTGCTAGGAATGCTTATTCTCAGGTCTGGCAAAGATTTCACTGATAAGCCACTCAATGTGCTATGACTGAACTAGGACTTGTTAACAGTAGCCAAAAGTCTCTGTACCACCTGTCTTTCTAGTCTCTTATGGTCCAGAAAAATATTCCCTCTTGTTGCTTCTTCCCATATCTAGGGTTATACTATTACAATCACTGATCTCATATGGAACTATATAATATCACAATTTTGTCAGAGGCTCAGTCACACATTTGGTAATGTAAGAAACAACAATTTTCTGAAACAGGCAATATAGAAAATAATATAGCTAGCAGTATTAGTAAGGTCATAAATAAGAATTTAGGTCAAGAACTTTCATTAGGTGCCATCTAGCATATCCCAGGTCATTTGACTTAGTCTGTTCTGTACCAGTCCTTATCTTTAAGGGAAATTATATACTGGCATTGTCCACAAGGCACCCAACCCAGTCTCCTAGTGTTACTAGACTGATTATCCTTAATATGATTTAATTGTTCCCAACATAGAGGAGCCTTTAAATTTAAATTACCATAGTCTGGTGTTAACTACATAAATCCATCCCATAATTGTAGGAGGTTTTATTCCTTGGCTGAAATTTTGCGTGTTGCTCTGATTGAGCTTGAGTGATAGAGGAAAATTCATATTTATGGCCAGGGTCAGAGCAGGTATTATTAATTGACCAGGTGAGGGGAATCCCACCTAGTAATATCAATAGTGGCCTAAACAGGACTATAATTTGTTTTTTCTAGAATAAATTTCCTAAGGGCCAACCAATTAGAGCCTTGGAGTGGAGAAGTTCACCAAAGGTAACCCAGAAGTACTAGACACAAGCAATTGGCCATAAACCCAACAATTGGATTGATTTTTAAAACTAACATAGGATGGTGCCCACAATAGGAAAACATTTGATTTATATTCAAGAGTCCAAGTTAAGAAAAAATTATAAATGATCATATGAGTCAGGTCGAGGATCTTGGGCTAGCTGTCTACTTCTGATGTCATCTTTTTCTTGTCCTAGTAGGAGTGTAGTTTCTCCTCTGTTTGGGCATTGTTTTAAGGTGATTTTGAGGTCAGCTGTCCTCTCTATAGGCCAGTCCAAAGCAGGGGTCTTTTGTGAATGGAAATTAAACTGTGTCAATTCCCTGCAGTTTCACAGTGAGTGAGCTAGTTAAGAGTATCTGCTAAGGCTCTTTCCATCTAGGTTGTAGATAGTCCTTTAAATTATGTCTTTTCTGGTATGCATAATCCCCAGGTTGTAGGTCATGGGGCATCTGATCTTCATCCAAAGGTAGATCACCAAGATAAGCTTCAGGAACAAACATAGAGTGTCCTTTTAATAATTCAATTAAAATTTACATTAATATAACATAACAGCAAGGAACTATCTGGGAAGTGAGTCTTAGTAAATACAAACCTCCATTAACAAAACTGGAATTTAATATTCACTGAAACATAATATTTTTCTCTCTAAAATTAATCTCATTTCTACCAAATATAACCAAATTAAGACCAATTTGTTTGCAAAATAAGTCTAGTCTCAGTAAACTTGGCCTGATGTTTTATATAACTATAGTTGATCATATAGACTTTTTTTTTTTTTTTTTGGCTTTGCTGAAACTTTTATAAGGAGTCTCAGACTGAACTTTTAAAAGACCTCTTGGGGATAGGAAAGTCATGCCAAAGGCTTATCACAGATTTTCCCTTACAGATTTAGGTGAATTCCTCCCTTTTCGAGGTCCACAAAATACCTTCAGCTTCCTGCACCTGTTAACCCAGTTCAGCATTATTGTTTGAAAGTCAGAAACTTGTATTTATCCAAAAATCCTTTCCATAAATCTTCTTGAAGAGGAAGCATTTTTGCAAATGTATCAGAGTGAAACCATAAGTGTCTGTGAAGGACAAAAAAAGTTAAGAAACCATGGTAAAATACCTGATTACAATGTAATTGACAAAGTAACTTGGTTAATGTTGTGACATACAAAGCTTTAAGATAATAACTAGAATTATAACTGATAACATTTAACCAGGACACACCAGAATTTTAGGAACTCCATATAATTTCTAGAATATCTATATTAATAACATTTACCATACAATATAACCTAACAAAATTCATTACTCATTTGACAATACTTTCTATGTAATTTAACATACCAAATGAACATAATTAGTTCAATATCTCCTTTTGGGATGTTTCAGGGGCTCTTTGAAGCATCCCAAAGTTAGTTAGAAGTCAAAAGGCCTTCACTAGAATTTGACTTAGGAAGTTTTAGCAAAAAATTATCAAAAAAAGTGTTTAGAACATTCAGTCAGATAGGATCACAGGTCACTGTGAAACAATAGTTATTCACTTAGCCAAGTGACAATAAAAAATTTCAAAGACAAATATAGAACAGATTACTTAAAAGGTCACAACACTAGAATTTCAAGTTACCAAAATCTGGAGAGACTACTTTAGATAGACATTCCTAAAACATAACTATTCCTATAGAGTTTACCTAAAATCTCTTATCTCATTTACATTTAATTTACTTATAAAAATTTTTATCATACAAGATATTAATTTATTTGCTGCAAATTTGCAACAGATATAATAAGATCTTATTTAACTTCTATTAAACCTAGGTACAATAAAGATATTATACTTAATGTTGATGACTCTAAAGGTATGTCTATATTAATTAGATCAACAAGTTTATACATTAATACCAGGCATTGATTTAATACTGAATATTTCTCAGTTCACATGAACCTGAAATTAATTCTGGTCAGTTACCTACTATATTTTTCAGAATTTATATTTGTGCTTAATTTCCTTTAGGCCAATTAAGTAGAGCTCATTGACAAACTAATTTTGATAATACCATCCAAAGGTAAAAACAAAGATAATGCACACATAAACATAGACAGACACAAGGAGAGATCTCATGGCTTCATTTCCTAAACTTAGTCATGAATCAATATCACAGTATAAAACTTCATATTTGTAAATAACAGTTGGAATAAGAAAAAAGTTAAAAGGTTTCTTCCTCTTTTTTTTTCCCCTCAGTTCTCAGGAATTAGAGATGGTCTAGATAAGATAAGGGTTCCTGAGATCCCTCGTCTCAGGGCACAGGGAGGGAAAATCAAGTTTTTCTAGTAGGACTTTTGTTCTCCCAGGGTCAGAATTCTGAAAAAAACAAACAAACAAACAAATATTTTAACAAGCTAGGTTTCTATGATTGTACATGCAAAAAAAGAACAGATTTTGCAATTTCAAAAAAAAAAGTTTTTTCTTTATCAATTTTCTCTGGAGTCCAAAGAATATTGTTGCCACACTGTCAAAACTCATCTTCCTTTTTCTGTTGTCATAGTTTCATAGCTAAAATTTAGATTGGCCCTGATAACAAGAGCACACTTGTTGATAAAATGTTGTCCCAGCAGAGGTTGTCCCTCTGGGGAGGTGAGGTCCTAGTTTGATCAGAAGAATCTGAAGGAGTAAGGGAAATTGCAGGAGTGGGGGAAGCTTGGTTTCCCCCATGACAGTTGGGAGAAGTTAGAAGGGGATCGTTTAGAATGTCAGGAGAGTTTTTCTAATTCCTCAAGCTTTTGATTATAGGAGCCATATAGAGCAGGATTATGGTAAAGGGCCATAAATTCCTGGACATAATGGAACCTAAGTCCATTTTCCCATCCTGTGACAATAAAGATCTAATTGTAAGATAGTATTTTAATCTAGAGACCCATTTGCAGGCCATTTTCCATTCCCCAACTTAAATAAAGGCCAGGCAATGTTACAGCAAAACTTAAGTTTTCCCTTCTTGGCCCATCTGGCTTAGAAAGGGGATCTTCCCATGTTGAGTAACCTGCATCCGAGAACAGCACTCCTAGAAAACATTACTATGAGGCACACGAAGGAGATTCAGAGCATCCTTTGAATTTCCTTTGAACCCTGTTGCTTAATGGAATTTTGAGCCTCCTCTACTCTCCCATTGATCCCTGACCAGATGCCTCTGGTCGATCGAGTTCCTCACATGAGGGGTCCCCAGAAGGGGGGACATTGGATGCACTGCCAGTGCATTGCCATGACTGTCCTTGAAGGGAATCTGTTGTCTATGACAGTGCATGGGTTGTCAAGGTCTGGAGTAAAGAGGAAACTCCTAGAGGAACTGGAGTTGGCTGCAATGGAAAGTGCCATGGGGGTCAGGACATGAGGGCCGAGAGGTGGGAGTATTCCCATAGGGGATTTTGGACACAGAGTAAGGTGGGAGATTAAACAGCAGAAGAACCCCTAGTCTATTGCCCTGTTTGTTTGGCAGCTAAGGTAAAATTGAAGAGGACCTAAGGTTTAGGTGAAAAAGAAATCTTGTCTCATGAGTAAATTAGGAAAGAAAATCTCAGGAAAAAAGTGAAGGGCAGTTGTGCACGCTGGTGGGGTGGTGTGTGTATCGGCGGGCAACTCTGGGAGAAAGACACTGGAAGACAGTGGGGTCCAGGAGATGAAATTTTTCTACCCCCAGGAAATAAAGTGTGCTGTGTAGCAGGGTACAATTTGTTGGAGGCAGCAGCAGACACCAAGCTATGACTCCCAGCGCGTTGCTCACAATGTTGATGAGTATACACCCCTTGAGTGCTGGGCATGCTGAGGGTTGTGGTTTAGGCAGAGCAAAAAAAGAGGGAGAGAGGAGAGAGAAGAAACCCTTGGGCTCCTTCACGGTTGGAAATCACATTTCCACCAGGTCCCAAAGGACAGTGTCAGCTGTCACCCAAGCATTATTTGAATCTGCACAGCCTGGGGATACCAGCTGCCACCCTGAATTTGAGCGGAGCCATGATGCACATAATGCAGTGAGTGGACTGAGTTTATGCCTTGTGGGTCTTGAAAAGAAAGCAAAGCAGGGAGCAAGAGAAAGAGGGCAAGAGAGAAAGTCAGGGACCTCAAGCTGCAGCCAGGCAAAGCCTGCGGTTTACCTTGAATTCCTGGGTTTCAGCACCAAAATGATCTCAGGTGGCTTCAGTCTGCAGCAGATTGAAGCAGGACTTCAGTTCTGCATCCAAAGATTGAAGTCAGCTGTGTCAATGAGCGCACTGAATCCTAGCCACTAGACCACGATGGCCAGTGACACAGCCTGTCGGATTTGTAGAAATGAATTTCCACAAAGAGACAGAAAGTAGTGAAACAAGTAAAGTGTTTATTAGGAGGAATAACAGTACAGTAAGTCCCCTACATATGAATGCGTTCCATTGGAGAGCAAGTTCATAAGTCCAATTTGTTTGTAAGTCCAACAAAATTAGCCTAGGTACCCAACTAACACAGTCGGCTATATAGTACTGTACTATAATAAGTTTATAATACTTTTCCCACAAATTATACATAAAAAACAAACAAACACAAAAAATAAAGAAAACATTTTTAATCTTACAGTACAGTATCTTGAAAAGTACAGTAGTACAGTACAACAGCTGGCATACAGGGGCTGACATCGAGTGAACAGGCAAGAAGAGTTACTGATTGGAGGAGGGAGAGGAGGTGGGAGATGGTAGAGCTGAAGGATCATCAGCAGTAGTAGATGGAGGGCAAGCTGCAATTTCACTCACACCTGATGTTGATGGCACAGGTTCTGGTTCCTTGCTGGATTCAATTCTATCTACGCTTTTGAAAAAATGACCCAGTGATGTCTGGGTAGTAGCTCTTTTTTTCTCATCATAAATGACATCCTGGGCTTGAAGTAAAGATACTGTACTACTGTACTCTATACAGTACTGTACAGTAAAGTACACAAAAGCACAACCACTTGTAGAGGATGTATGCATATGACAATGTTTGCAAGACATGCGAATTAACTTATGTGATTGGACATGCAAATGCATGCTCACCTCTTTAAAAGTTTAAAATTTGAAGGTTCGTATGTAGGGGACTTACTGTATGTGTGAGTAGACATACACGGGTGAGCTCAGAGAGAGAGTCGTGCCTTTGTGGTAGTTTGAATCACTTATATAGGGAATTTCATCTGGGTTTCCTTTAGCCAATCATCTTGCTTTGTCTGGCTCTGAGTCCATATTTGGTTTATCTCAGCGTCCTCCTCTGTGTGTGTATGCATCTCTTAGCCAAGATGGATTCTAGTAAAGAGGACTATGGGGTAGGTTGACATTACCTACTATGGGATGGCATGCCCTCCCTTTTTGACCTCTGAGGAGTCTTTTTGCACATGTGTAGTTGGGAAAGTCTCCTTGACCTCAAGAATGAGAAATATGTGGTCTCTTTATCTTTTATCTGGGCAGGGCTCAGCTCCTCCTTGCTCCTGGTGTTATCTTTATCTTGGACTATCTGTCCACAGGAGATAAACTCCAGCTGCTCAGCCTAGGGCCCATCTATCTCTTGACTCAATTCTGGGTAGTGAGAGACCAGAATTAAATTGCAGGTCACCAAACTGGGATCGGAGAATTGTTGTCAGAGCATTATTGGTGTTGATTTTTTCAAATAAATAACGAATGTACCAAATATCCCCCTCACTCAGTGGCCTCCGGGGGTTTCACCTCATGCTATTGGATCCCTCTGTTACCTCCACTTATGGTCTCTGATTCTGGAAAGCATGATCAGTGCATCTTTTAGAAATAAATGATTCTTGTATAGGCTTGTTATAATTATAGATTGATAATTAATTGTAGTTTTAGAATGTCCCTTTTGCTAAAAATGACTAACACTATATTGGTAGAAATACCTGAAAATCTGTTCTTTCTTGAGTGTGGAATAGATAGAGAGGTGTAGAAGGAAATAAAACTAGAAAGATTGGATAGAGTTAAAAAGCACAAAAGAAGTCCAATGAGCAGTAGAGTGTTTTGGACTTTATTCAATAGAAAACAAGGAGTCTCCATGTGTTCTCAAAGGGGGCAGACATTATCTGACTTGTGATTTAAGAAGATAAATTGGGTCACCGTGTGAAGGAAAGATTTTAGAGAAGAGATAACAGAGAAGTCAGGAATCCATTGCCACAATTACCCATGTGAGAGACAATGAGGACCTAAACAGGAGCTGTCGAATCAGCACTGAATACACAGGACACCATGACTGTCTGGATGTGGGGAAGGGAACAGAATCTAAAATGATGCTTTTTTATGGAGAAGTTTAAGGATTCATGTTCATGAATACTAAAGATAGCATAAATTTGGAGAGAGCCCAAATGGAGATGGTGACTTTCTGGAGCTTTAGAGCACTTGGACATAGCAGAAACACTGCAGTACGGTCAGTTTTGATGTGGATAGATGTGAAATACAGCAAAGAAGAAACAGTTGCATTTTCTTTTCCAAATATTCATATATAATCTCCTGTCACTCTGCAATTAAAACTATCTAGTAATGACATTCTATATTATGGGAGAATATTTGAATTCCCAATGTCTTTATATGAGTACTATTTTATTTTAATGAGTGTTATTAATCTTCATTGGGTATGACTTGGGAGATGTCATATGGAGTCTTTAATGGGACTCTTCTACCTCTAGAATGTATATTTATATACGTTCACCAATTATTCCTAGTTGAAACAACACATTTCATTATACAGCCTGTAGACTGGTCACTTTATCATCTTAGAGTTAATTGGTGTCATTTTGGAAATACATATGCATAAATGTAGGCACCAGGTGTGTTGACTTTTTTTCCTTCTTCAGAAATGCATGTCTTGCTAATGGACAATTTCAGGGCTAAAATTTAAAAGGGACTTTTGGTATCACCTATTTTATTATTTGATCTTTAGGTAAGCTCTCTTAGATTATGTTCATTTTAAGCTGGCAATATAATTTATTGTTTTTTTACTTTTATAATTTTTTTTCAGGGTTGTTAACTGACATTTATGACTGCTCTACATTGCAGGAAGGAGTAGGGCGTGTTTAGGGTTCAGGTTCCAGTGACACCACTTGGTTCAAAATCCTGCCTCCACCACCTAAGATGTGTGATCACAGGCAACTTGCTTAAATCTCTGAACTCCACTTCCTTGTTAGAAAGTAGGGATACCCTAGAGATGATCCACAGCCAGGTTAGGGCCCACAGGCCAGTATCTGTTCCAAGGAGTCTGTACCTCTTCTTGCTGTTTGTCTGAAGTGTTTAAACTATGACTCTTGGATATGGCTGCTGCCCCACCTCACAGGGCAGCTGCAGGAGGTAGTGTTAAGTCACTCTGCATGCTGTGCTCTCACCCCATCAGCAGGTATTCTCCCCCTTCATGCAGGAAGGTCTGGAATTAGGTAGTTACAAAGCCCTGTGTCACCACCTCCTAACTACATCCAATCTTTCCCAGCTAGCCTAGAAGATGGTCATCACAGGAGAGGCAAGGCAATTAAAAAAAAAATCAAAACTGAGGAGAGACCTCTCTTTCTGCTCTTCTGAAGACTTCTCTCCTGCACAGGGAGGTACTGCAGTTATAGACAGCACCCTGCTTCAAGATATCTACTCCCCTTTGAAGAAGCCATCATCCACGAAGGAGGCAGGGCAAGAAAGGGTTCGATGTTCAGTTTCCTTTAATGACCCCCATTCTCCCTGAAGGGCAGGTGCAGGCAGCTTGGCAATGGCAAGAGATGTTCACTTGAAGATCTTGCCCTGATTGAAGGCTTTGCCCACATGCTGGAAGACCCCATCCCAGGAAAAGTATTCTTGAACCAGCGGCTGGGTATCCTCGCTGCTGGGATCCAGTTTCCGCCATGTGTATGACTCATAATCCACCTGCCAATCTGGACTCAGGGGAAAGGCAAGCTCCTGACCTCGGAAGACCCAGACTCCAGAAATGGAGCTGCTATTGTTGGTTCCAAAGAGAATGACACTGGCAAAGGCATTCTTCTTCAGTTTGTCCAATCGCTGGAACATTCCATTAAGAAAGTTGCAGCTTATGAATGTCTGGGTGAGCTCTTCAGGGAAGCAGTAGTCGGAGTACCACAGGGACCAGCCATTTTTATCAAAGTGCTCCCAAAAGTACGGCAACACCACGGAGAGTGTGTCCTCGTTGGAGTACTTGCGCTTAAATTCATCCAACACAAAGGTACTCTTGGGCAGGTGAGCAAAGGGATCCTTGGCCTTCTGCTCAGCAGCCAGTGCCTGCTCACATTCATCCAGCTCTTCCTCAGTAGCAGGGGCAGCTGTCTTCTTCTCCTCTTTCTGCTCGGCCTGGGGCTTCTGCTTCTCTTCTCGAGAAGCTTTCTCTTTCCGTGGGGTGTCCTTTTTAGGCTGGCTCTCTGCAAACTTTTTAGCATCAAACTGAGCTATTTTTTCAGTTTCACCTCCCCCAAGACAGCCCAGAACTGGGGCTGGTTAATGCAGGTGAGGAGCCAGCGGTTTGTATTAGGGAAAGGCTGGTAGAAAGAAGGCTCCAGAACCTGTTTATAAAGCCACAACAGGGTGCAGACAACTGTGATGTCAGCCAGTGTCACACGTTCGCCCACCAGAAAAGTCCTTGTCTTCAAGTGAGCATCCAGCAACCCCATAATTTGCCTCACCACCTCCTTTGCATTCTCTGTGACCTGCTTGTTGTGGTGCATGATGCCCAAGGTGGGGAACACCCAGGTACTGGCTGGGGGAACTACATCGTTATCAGCAAAGCTCACCCACTGCACCACCTGGGCTGCTGCTTCAGGAATACTTCTCCGCAACTCCTCATTGCTCACATAGTAGGCAATGGCATTGCTCTCAAACACACAGAATCCATCGTCACCCTCAAAGGCTGGAACCTTGCCAGCAGGAAATTTACCGAGAAATTCAGGGGTGCAGTTGGTTTGGCCAAAATAGAAGTGGGGTGGTGCGGAGAGCACACAGACCTGAGCCCCGCTGTACTGAGCGGCAGTGAGGGCCTTGAAGGCGCTCCAGTTTTCAGATATGTGTCCAAGGTCCCAGCCGCCATGGTGATTCTGCAGAGAAAGGGGCTGATTTATTGTTGTATTACCATGTGATCATTTTAAGCTGGGTACCTTACAAAAGTGATGCCTAAGGCTCTTAGAGGGAAGGCTAGCATGAAGATTTTATCAATAATATGAAGATTCATTAAGTCAATTGAACTAAATTATACCATTGCTTAAACAACCCTATGATTTTTGAAGCACCCGCTCAATCTTTATTCAGCTTACTTAATACATTAAGGTTCTTTTAAAATATTTCATATACTAGCTGGAATAAAGAAAAAATTCTCTTAAAAGTTTTTTTATTTTATCTCAAGAATTAATATAAGTACATTATTATTATGATAGATAATTCTACTTAGAACTATTATCTTCTCTTAAGTACAGTACTAACATTTCCATAAACCAGCAACAGGGAGAGCTAATATCACTGGGATTTTTCAACCCTCATTACATGACTGGAACACATTTCTTTGGAAAAAAAAAAAATTCTCAGATGACTATTACCCACTGTGATAAACTATTTCTTACTCTGCCATTATTGGCATAAGAGTTAATGAAAAGCCTCTTGTTGCTTTACAAGTACCAATCTTTTTTTAATTTTATCTTTTTATGGAAGTAGAGTCAAGTTACAATGTTTCAGGTATACAGCAAAGTGATTCAGTTATATATATATAAGATATTGAATATAATTCCCTGTGCTATACAGTAGGTCCTTGTTGTTTACCTATTTTACATATAGTAATGTGTATCTGTTAATCCCAAATTTCAATTTTATCCCTCACCCCCTTTCCCCTTTGGTAACCATAAGTTTGTTTTCTATGTCTAGGACATTTTAAAATATTCATTCAGAAAATAGTTATTATTATTATGTGACAGACTATGGATTAGGGACTAAGAATACAACAATAAAGACAAATGCTCGTGCCTCATGGTTTTCATTCTAGTGAAGGATAAGGTTATGTCTAAGTGGGTTTTTCCTTTCTTGGCCACACCCTTAGATACTGACATTTGAATATCTAAATTTTAGCATCTCATGTTGTTTTGTTTGCTCTATTATGCATCTCTGATTGGTTTGTGTATTTTGTCTTTAGGGATTTGGTAACAACTTAGTGGTAAAAAGTGCAGGGTTAGGGCCTTATTGCCTAGGTCTGAGTCCTGCTCAGCTACTTTCTAGTTGTGTTATATTGAACAAGTTTTCTTTATCATTATAAGCTTCCCAGGAATAGCAGTAGGGACAACTATGCCATAGGTTTAAAAGAGACACTTGTAAAGCACTTAGCAGAGTGCCAGGCACATTCATTAACCATTATTTCTTAAGATTAACTATTAATTTTGAGGCCAAATATTTTCATTAATACATATTTTTCATATCCTATAACAATTAGAATGGTGCTGTGTTCACAGAGAGACAATAATAAATTCCCTGGAAAAAAGTAATAAGAGCAGCTTTGATAAAGAAAAGCAGGGGAGAATACACAGGCTCTAAGCAATTCCATCAGGGGAAGTGATAAATGAAGGGGAGAGGGAAGCTGAAAACAAAGGTCTCAAGGTAAAGCCATACTCCATAGTTAGTTACTCTTACCATTTATTAATGGCCAGTCTTAAGGGGGAGGATTCAAAAGAATTTTTTTGTTTGTTTTTTAAACAATATTCTCCTCAAAATTGGAAATCCGTATCTATGGTTCTCCCTTTCCCTGGAGGAAGTTAGATAAGAGGATACAGAGAAAGGGTCCTCTTTGAAAAGTCTTCTCTTCCTTGAAATGAGTTTTCAGACCCAATAGCACAATGTGTTGGAGAGACAAGGGAATTGTGGCCCATTAACTGCAAAGATGTCTTCCTGCTCTGCTTTACTAAGAAGCCAGATGCCTGGGAATGACTGCTTTGGTCTCCTGACATGTCCAGAAGTTTTGATGTGTTACTGTGGGGGCCAATGATCCATTTTCTCTGTGATGACAGAGTTCTGAGCCCAGCTGTGTCAGACACAAAGAGGAGTGATTCTTTCCTTTGTATGTTGGGGCTCTCACCTAGTGTGAGAAAACTATATGGGGTTGTAACTTTGGGGAGATGTGACAATGATAGGATAGCCCTGGTTGCTGGGTCTGAGTTATGCATAATTCTTGCAGTCAGCAAGATGCTCAGCCAAGAACAGAGAATCCTTTTTGTACCGAGTTTCTCTTTTCTTCACACTCTTCTCTTTAGAGAATTCTGAGTTGCATTGGGCTGATGGAGATTTTGCTGTTTATCACATCAGACAGCCTTCTCTCTAGACACAATTCTTCTGGGAGTTTCACTGATTTTAGATGAAAGTCTACATGTGCCACATCCAAATTGGGGCTGAAGAATTTAGAAATGTAATCAGGAGTCGTCACTATTTGGAAAATGTCTTTGCCCTTGCTTGTTGGTTTAGCTTTTGCTGTGGGTTTTCTCAGTCTCGAGCTGATCCAAACAAATATGCTTTTACTAGCACCCTTCATGGCAAGCTGAGATGCTGTTGACAGTATGATTTCAACCTGAGAGTAGATAGAGTCCCAGACTGTGAGCTGATTGAAATCTCTCTCCTCAAGTACTGGAGGGGAACTCATCTTTTATTAAACCAGACAGCACCCATTATGTCATGTCCTGGTAAGGTGTCATTGGCATGGCAATAGGAGACAAATAGCCTGCTACACCTCAGCTCAAACTCACCCAGTGATTCATGAAGCACCATTACATTAAAGTAACTCAAAGTGGCTCATATAAAAAATTCTTCTTAAATCTCACCTATCTGAATGCAAATTTGGAAAAGCAAATGGAGTAATATAAAATAATTCAGTAAATTTATCATGAAAAATGCATTTATACCAATGTGTAAAGTTTGCTGCTAAAATATGAACAAGATGGTAAAATAAAAAACAGAAGGTTTGTCAATGTATCAAACAGGTACAAAAGGATTTAGATATGGATGGGGGGCTCTGTGTGTAATTTACAGTGTCTTTTTATTGATGGCATTTATGTTTGTTCATGCTTAGAGCAAAGCCTTTTTCATTTCCAGAAGCAGCTTGAAAATGACAAATGGTATTTGTAAAAGGGTAAGGAACAGATATTTTTATAGGGTGAGGGAACAAACTGATGTATAGTTTATACATATATAATGCTTGATAAGACATGAATCTGTCACTTTATATTAAGTACATCCTAGTGATCTAGTATCATGTTAATTCGCCTGGAAGAATTAAAAAACAGAACCCCCGACCTGCAGGTACATACCCCGTAAACACATTTTCTTGAAAAAATGCCATAGAGGAAGAGCAGTATAAATTAAAACACTTAGCTATATATCATTCAAATTATATTTGTGATTCTTAGAAGTATGGAGTGTAGTAATTTAGGAAACTGTGGATAATCTAAAATGAGGGATCATTTTTAGGAGAAATAGGGGAAGAGGGCATGGAGTGTAACATGGGGGCTAGGGTAACACCGTGGCTCATGTGCAGCTGTCAGTTTGGGCCAGTAATGAGAGAGATAGGAAGTAAGGGGGTGGGAATGGAGACCTAGAGAGAGCTTGAAAGATTAAAAGAGAAGCATAAAATACATGTGCCAGGCAATCAGGAGACATCATTGCACTGAGAATATAACTGCAGGCACTGATTAGGTCAAAGGCTCCACACTGCCTTTCCATGCATTGATGAATCTTGCACTCGGGTTTACAAGACGAAAGCTTTCTCTTTAGAGCATTTGCTACTTTGCACTTCCCAGGATGCTTGAAATCTTGCCTAGTCATCACTAATCATTCACTCATCACTTGCTGTATTCAGTTGTCCCAGATCCTGATGCTCTATCAACCTATCTGATTTCCAAAAGACTACAGATCTATTGGAGCATTTGAAGTTGGGTTTCAATGGGGCTTCTGATCATGTCTTCATTCCTCCCTCCTCAACAAACAAAATTAGGCTTGGAAGAACTCCCTTTGCTTTTCATTCATTTGCATGTTAATAAAACCAAACCAAACCAATGGAGTATGGATCTATCATTTTGATCTGCTTGTATCCCAGGGAGCTTTGTTAAACTACTTTTATCACTCACTATTGGAAGCAGCCAATTGAGTGAGGAACAATCTCTGCAGCCTGCTACTGATCTTGCTAACACGGGGGTAGGTGTATTTAGTGGAAAGATAAATGGCTATAGATGCAGAAGATCCCACTGTACTCATACCCTGGATCTGCCTGAGGGCAACTTTTTTGGGGGTCTGACTCCTGTTATCAGGGTGAAATAAAACAACCTCTATAAAATATGTTGTAGTAACAAAAGGCTAAACATTCATTTATTAATAAATAAAATTATATTTTCAGGCAAATACACAGTGAAATGTCTCCCTATGATTCATGCTTAGCTTTGGGGATACCACGGTAAAAGGGATTGATATGGTTCTCCCTCTCATGGAGTTCCCAACCTAGTAAATTAGGGGTTTGGAGGATGAGAAAAATGTCATTGAACTAGGAAGAAAGAGGAGGAACATGAGAGACGCTAGGCTAAAAATCATACGATTATGTACCTTAACTAAACTGTAGACATAATTTCCTATACATGAAATAAAATGCAGCAAGACCTGAATTTTCTTGTTCATGATTTATTTCCTTTTCCCTATTACCAACCCTGATCATAACATACAAGATCTGCTGAAATCTGGCACTATCTGTTCCTTGTAATGTCCCAGGCTAGATAAATGTACCACCCTTAGAAACTCCAATTTGTTCTTCTGGCAACACAGGAATCTTCTTAGGTTGTTGAATCAGAAAAAAAAATTAGTTGCAGAGACTAGCAGGGAACAAAGAAACAGAGAAGGAATTAAGGCAAAAAAAAAAAAAAAAAAAAAGAAAGAAAGAAAGAAAAGAAAAGAAAAAATGAAAAAAAAAAGACAGAAAAAAGGAAGAAAGAAATAATGGGGCTGGAGGAAAAAAGTATTAAAATCTTGTCATTCTTGCTTACTCTCCAGTCTTTATTTATTTATTTATTTATTTATTTATTTATTTATTTTTCACTATATTACATTCACCAATGCATGGAAAGGCAGTGTGGAGCCTTTGACCTAATCAGTGCCTGCAGTTATATTCTCAGTGCAATGATGTCTCATTATAAAAGGTTCTAACTCAGGAGCAGCCAGATGGAAGAGGCACCAGGGGCAGGGTGTGGGGAGAGGGCACAGAGCTTCCATGCCCTCTGAGTTCTCTACTTCCCAAATCTCCACAAGTTCATCACCTGGAAGCTCTCTGAACCTTATCATTCTGGGGTTCTATGGAGGCTTCAGTACAATGGGCATGTCTGACTAAATCACTGGCCATTAGTGATTGTGTCAACCTCCAGCCCCTCTCCCTTCTCCAGGAATCAGGGGGTGGGACTGAAGGGAAGTAGAAAGATCTTAGAGGAACCAGATTCAAGTCACTGGGCAAAGAACACCTCTGCCTGGATATTTTAGTAAAATCTTCTGGTGACTGTCTAGAAGATGAGCCAGAGATATTTGGGGGGTATCAAGGCAATGCCAGCCTCACAGAATAAGTTAGGAAGTGTTCTTTCTCCAGAATTTTTTTGCATGACTTTGAGAAGGATTGGTGTTAATTCTTCTTTAAATGTCATATGATTCACCTGTGAATCAATTTGCCAGCTATCAATTTGTTCCAGAGCTCTTTTTGTAAAGAGGTTTTTGATTACTGATCCAATCATCTTACTTGTTATGAGTCTATTCAGATTTTCTATTTCTTTGTGATTCAGCCTTGGGAGGTTTTACACTTTTAGAGATTTGTCCATTTTATCTAGGTTACCCAATTTGTTACAGTACAAATTTTCATAATCCTTTTTATCTCTGTACAGTCAATAATAATGCCCCCATGTTCATTTCTAATTTTAATAATTTGTCTTCCCTTTTCTTTAGTCATTCCAGCTAATGATTTGTCAACATTGTTAATTTTTCCAAAGAACCAATTTTAGGTTTTGTTGATTTTCTCTATTGGTTTTCTACTCTCTATTTTGTCTCTGCTCTAGTCTTTATTATTTGCTTCCTTCGCTAGTATTAGGTTTAGTTCATTCTTCTTTTGCTAGTTCCCTAAGTTTCATGAAGTTAGGTTGTTGATTTGAGAGTTTTAAAAATGTGTTTATAGCTATAAATTTCTCCTTAGCACTGCTTTGCTGCTTCCCATGTTTGGTGTGTTGTGCTTCATTTTCCTTCATCTCTAAGTATTTTCTAATTTCCCTCGTGCTTTCTTCTTTGACACAGTGGTTCTTTAAAGTGGTTTAATTTTCACAAATTTGTGAATTTTCCACTTTTCCTCCTGTTGCTGGTTTCTTTTTTTTTTTTTTTTTGAAATAACAAATTCATTTTTTTTAAAGATTTTTTTGATGCTGACCATTTTTTAAAAGTCTTTATTGAATTTGTTACAATATTGCTTCTGTTTTGTTTTGGTTTTTTGGCCCTGAGGCACTTGGGATCTTAGCTCCCTGACCAGGGATTGAACCCACACCCTCTGCATTGGAAGGTGAAGTCTTTTTTTTTTTAATTAATTTTTTAAAATTTATTTTATTTTTATTTATTTACTTTTTGGCTGTGTTGTGTCTTCATTGCTGCAAGAGGGTTTTCCCTAGTTGTGGTGAGTGGAGGCTACTCTTCATTGTGGTGCATGGGCTTCTCATTGCAGTGGCTTCTCTTGTTGCAGAGCATGGGCTCTAGGCACGCGGGCTTCAGTAGTTGTGGTGCACAGGCTTAGTTGCTCCACAGCATGTGGGATCTTCCCGGACCAGGGCTTGAACCCATGCCCACTTCATTGGCAGGCAGATTCTTAACCACTGTACCACCAGGGAAGTCCAGAAGGTGAAGTCTTAACCACTGGACTGCCAGAGAAGTCCCACTGTTTCTGATATCTATTATCCCATTGTAGTTGGAGAAGATACTTTGTATGATATCTATCTTTTAAAATCTACTGAGACAAATTGTGACCTAACACATGGTCTGTCCTGGAGAAGGTCCCACATGCACTTGAGAAGAACATGTGTTCTGTTGTTGGGAAGGGTTCTGTGTGTGTCTGTTAGATCTCACTGGTTTATTGTGTTGTCCAGTATTGTGTCCTCTACCTCCTCACTTCTATTGTCTGGTTGTTTATCCATCATTGAGAGCTGAATACTGAAGTCTCCAACTAATATGTAGAACTATTTTTCCCTTCAGTTCTGTCCACATTTGCTTGTCTTAAGGTATGTAAATGTTTATGACTTTACCTTCTTGCTCTATTGAACCCCTTATTAACATATAATGTCCTTCTTTGTCTCTTGTAAACTTTTCGCATTTAAAGTCTATTTTGTCTGATATTAGTACAGCCACCCCTGCTTTCTTTTGGTTACTATTTGCATGGACTATCTTTTTCTATCTATATTCAACTTTTTTTTGTCTTTGGATCTGAAGTGAGTCTCTTATAGATAGCAAATATTTGCATCATATGTTTTTATCTTTTTTATCTGGGAATGTCTTAATTTCTCCCTCATTTTTGAAGGACAGTTTCGCTAGATATAAGATTCTTGGTTGACAGCGTCTTTCCTTCAACACTTTGAATACATCAACCCAAGCCGTCTGACCTCCAAGGTTCCTGATGAGAAATCTGCTAATGATCTTCCTGGTAAATCTTCCTCTCAGCTTCCTGGATGTTAATAATATACGTTATCATGTCTTATGCAACAGAAAATTTTTCTACAGTGTCCTGATATCAGTTAAGTTGTAACATCTTTTTGAGACCAGAGTTCAAGGAAAAGGAATTGAATATTTCAAGTGTAGATATTATGAGGTCTTTAAAATTCCTACAGATTTTCAAACTAGAAATGAAAAGGTCATTGAAGCATCCTACAGATTTAAATTCTAACAAAGTGAATACCAATCTGTAATAACATACATAAAGAAAAATCTCTTTGTGATCATTTTTTTCTAAGCATAAAGGGGTCTTGAGACCAAAAAATGAAAGAAAGAAAAAAAAAAAACAAACACTGTGGTTTATCCCCAGCCATGATTGGTCCATTTCTTTCTCTGACCTCATAAAGTGCCATTAAGTCCCTGGTTGGGCCTAGGTTTTTTGTCCTTAGAGTCCAGGAAGATGTTTTTTGTGACCTGATGTCCTTGGACCCACAGTGAGCTTGTGTTTTCTCCTTGTTTTTGCCATCTTGTTTTCTTTATTTTTTCTTTTTTCTCTACTCTTTTTTATTTTTCTCATTTTCTTTTACTTATTTTTATTTGTTCTGTTTTCTCATTTTTCTTTATTTTTGTCTTTTTATCATTTTTTTCTTTTTTAAAAAATTTTTTCTTCTCAATTTTTTCCCCACTTTTTTCTTTCTGCTTTCTTTTATTTCTTTGTTCTTTTTCTCATTTTATCTTATTTTTTCCCTTAATATTGCTAGTATTAGTACAGTTAGTATAGTTAGTATTGTTGGTATAGTTAGCATAGTTGGTATAGTTGATATTGTTTATTAGCATAGTTAGTATAGTTAGCATTGTTAATATAGATTGTTAATATTAGCACTGTTAGTATAGTTAGTACACTTAGCATAGTTAGCATTGCTAGTTAGTGCTGTCACTTGGTGTAGTTAGCAGGCCACCATGATGCAGGGCCCCAAGGCCATCTCTGCTGATGAGGAGGCTCATATTGACAACTATGGGATCCTCCACACCATTGGTAAAGGTAACATTTCCAAGGTGAAGCTGGCCTGGCACATTCTGACTGGGACAGAGGTAGCCATCAAGGTCATTAAGAAAAGTCAGCAGAGCTCCTCCAGCTTCCTGAGACTTTTCTGGGAAGTCCACATTATGAAGGCTCTGAATCACCCCTATACTGTACAGCTGTTGGAGGTGACTGACACTGAGGAAACGTTGTTCCTGGACATGGAGTACCTCAGTGGGGGGAACATGTCTAGATAGGTACAGGACCATGGCCACATGACAGAGGCAGAGGCCTAAGGAACATTCTGGCAGCTGGTCTCTGCTCTGCAGCACTGCCACCAGATGGGCATCATGCACCAGGACCTGAAGCCAGGGAACCTCCCCTTTGATGCCAAGATGAACATGAAAATTACAGACTTTGGCCTCAGCAATGAGTGTAACAAGTGTGACAAGCTTGATATCTTCTGTGGCAGCCCCATTCATGCTGCCCCAGAACTCTTCCTGGGCCAGAACTATGCCAATCCCTTGGTGGATGAGAGGAGTCTGGGGGTGGTTCTCTACTTTATGGTGACTGAGTCCCTGTCCTTTGGAGGAGAGAACTTTTGGGAGCTGGGCAGCAAACCTTGAAAGGGCAACATTATATCCCCTTTTATCTCTCCTTAGAGATAGAAAATCTCTTGAAAACAATGATGACCCTCAACCCCAGGAACAGAGGCACTTTAAGTGACCTAATGAGGCATCCATGGGTGAACATGGGCCAGGAGGAACCACTCAGGCTGTACAGTGAGCTGTCTTGTGACAAGAGCCCTTGGGATTGGGGTGGAACCAGGTTCACCACTCAGGAACAGGCAGGAGGCATGACAGCATGAGCTCCAAGGAACACAAGGTTGGGTCTGCACCATCACTATGAGGCCCTCCCCTTCCACTAACCTCAGCAGCCACAGGGTTGAGCCTCCCCAAGTCCTGAAGTGTCTGTGAAGAGTGAGCCTCTTAACCCCACATGGCTGTAACAGGGAGAAAATGAGTGGCTTCAGGAGGACCAGGAGTCAGGGCAGAAGGCCAGAGAGCCTGCCAATTCCCCACCTAGCCTGGAGGTGATGACTGCCACCCCCATCCCAGTCCCCCCAGTGTGGGCTTGGGGCATCCCCCTCCATCAGCAGTACCAGTAGCAGAACTGGAGCTCAAGAAGGAACCAGCTGCTCTCAGGGTGTGTCCAACTCTGGAAATTCCTCCCATGCTGTGGAGCCTGATAGAGTGTCTCCAGCTGCTCCCTCTGGCCACAGCCAGAAACAGCAGGGGGTGGCTGGGAGATTCTGGAACTTTATTTTAAAACACCTATGTTGCAGGCTGTCCATCAAGAAGTGTCAAAATAAAGTGAGCCCAATGTAATACCGAATGGATGGCCAAAGCAGGATGGTCAGGCCGTGCTCCCTGGGACTTGGTCCAGTGGATGATGGGAGTGTTCTCTGCATGGGACTCAAATCAGGAGGTTATCCAGCACATCCAAGGCCTTCAGAAGCATCATATCCAAAACATGGCCAGCTCAGACGATGGTTTGGAGTCGCCTGAAGGACCAGAGTAGAGGCCACCCTGACTGCAGGTCTGCCCCCTCAGTCCCCGCCTAGGTGAAACTTAAGAGACAGAACTGCATCTCCTGGGGCACTTTCCCTCTTTCTATATTCCATGTTGGTGGAGGAGCGGGATAGTTCTTGTCAGCTACTTTGTTCTTCCAATTCTTGTCAATAAACTTGATGCTCCAGAAAGATGTATCACAAACACTTTGTTTTGCATCCTCCCTTCACAAAATTGGGGCTATGCATTTTCCAGTTTGAGAAGCATGTAGTCATGCAGTACTTGGAGATAATAAGAACAACTAAATGGAAAAATGACCTAAGAGAATTTTCACGATGACTCCTAACGGCAACAATTGCTGCATTGCAGGGCAGAAATGCAGAAATTGTGTATTACATTCTGGCACTAACATTACCAAACATTTTCTTAAGGTCCAAGGGGAACTTTTGGTCCCTGTGACCAGTGTTAATTATGGGAAATGCCATAAAATTATTCTATAGTTTACCCTGAGGTGAACTAATATTAAAGAAGTAAGGATTTCAGGTGTCTTTAGAAAGGAATTGCCACAGATACATGATTTCATTAATTGAAGGGCTCTTTATAAACTTGATCTTGGATACCTCTTTGCCCTGGGTTGTTTGCTTTATTAAAAAAATTATTACCTAACTGCACTGTATACTTGAAATTTGCTGAGAGAGTAGATCTTAAGTGTTCTTGCTACACACACAAAATGATAACTTTTTGTGGTGGATATGTTAATTGTTTTTACTAAATCATTTCCCAATGTATATTTATATCAAAACATCATGTTGCACACCTTCAATACATATAATTTTTATTAATAAATAAAATTCTCATTGAAAAATTAAAAAAATTATGCCTGAGAGGTCTGTAGTAGGATAACAAGGTCCCATGAACCAACCTGTGTGGTGTGGTCACTTTCCTGTGCAGCTGAGTTTTCTATCATGTAAGATTTGGGCTATGCTCTCCCCTTTCCCCATGGGGTGGGGCCCCAACATGTGGATTTGACCACAGGAATTGGAGAGCAGGCATCCGTGCAGGAGGAAGCTGGAGTTTTGGGAGTGAGGCTGGGGAGTGGGGTGTTGGATGAGAACCCCTTGCTTCCAGACCACCTCCACTGGTGCACTGTGCTCTGTGTCTCCAAACTTAAACATCCCCCAGTTCAAGGTTGGAAAGCATTCAGGCCTGATGACAGAACACTGTGCTCATGAGACCATCTCCTGTTCTGTGAGCCTTGGGCCTAGACTGGCTGGCTGGGCCATGGCTGCCTCTGGTTGCCCTCATTAGTCCAAGCACAGTCCCACAGGGAGGGCTGTGGGTTTTGTTCTAAAGAGCAGGGGGTCCATGAGCAGGGAGTGACATGGTCACCTTCCACTGGATAAGACATCTCTGGCTTCAGGTGCCCAGTGAGCTAGTCCCAGAGGAGGGGGATGGGACACAATGCATGACCTCACCACATGAGGAAGCACAGGAGGAGGTGGAGGAGCAGGGAGCTGTGAACGAACGGGAGACTTTATCGTGTTTCATCACTGCCTGGATCATTCTTGTCTGTGGCCTACAGCGTCCACACACCCAGCACACGTTCACTGAGGCCCTACTGTGTGCTGGGCAGCTTTTAGACACCAGGCATAGAAGGGAGTGAAGCAGGTGGGTCTCCATTCTGAAGCAACAGACAGCACAAATAAGTCCACTGGCAGAAGGGTTCCGGCAGGGTTGTACTTGGAGCTCAACGATATCAGCAGGAATTGTCTCTCCCAACCTCTTGGCTCTGCTTACTGGTGTCATCCTCACTCAGGTGGCTGTACCTTTATGAGAGCAAGATGGCCACCCTGTCACAGGCTGAGGTCATGTCTCTTCTGCTCCAAACAGAAATCTTACTTCCCTGTCTTTATAAACTCATGTTAATATTTTTATTCTTTTTGTTTTTGTTATAGTCTCTATCAGTACCACAAAATACAGCTTTCAGTCATATTCAGTTATAATTTTTATTATAGTTATTAAAAACAAAAACTGATTTGAATTAAATTAAGCTAATACTAAAAATAATAATAGTGATTTATTCTGATCTGCAAGGTTGGCACACAGAATGAAAAGGCAGAATATAGCTGGGTTCAGGAGAATAAAAGCAGAAAATGTAAAGCTATCATAACTCCCTTTTTGACTCCTGATTCTGCCTTTCCGAGCATATCTGCTCTTTTTAGTTCTCCCTGCTTGGCAGCTCTCTGTTGCAGATGTGGTTTCTAGGATGAAGATGCTGAAATAGTTGGGATGCAAGATGTTTATCAGCAATCATTATAAAGGAAAGCAGGAGGAAACAGAATTGGGTAGAGAAAAAATTCAAATTCAAAGCAGGAAAAAACAGAATTGGGTAGAGGCATGCCTGACCAGGCCTCTACCAAGTTGGCAGAGATCAGGAGTGAGTATTACCTATCAGGGCTATGCCCTGTGAAGCTGAAGTGAGGGCACCATTTTACCTCCTCTTGGCAGATATAGGATTTGGGCTGCCCTAGAAGAGGTAAGAAGGACATGACTTCAGGAAAAGGCGGGTCTGGCTCCATGGAGCTGAGCAGGGACTGACAAGAAACTGTCTGCTGACCACCCTTCTCAAAACTGGCAACAAGTCTTTCCTTAAAGGGATCTGAGTGTCGCATCTTCATGTTCACCACACTCTGACTTTTTTGACCTCATGTAAGAGTGGTCATTTCACCATGGCTGAGTTTCTTTCACATGCTGTCCAGCCAATACATTTTAGAAGGCAAAAATTTCCCTTTACCACTTGTGAATTCCTCACAGAAGCCTGAGCAATTAGAAAGTAGACACTTAGATCACCACACCATCAATGCAAGAAGTACTACACATTTTTTTTTAACATCTTTATTGGAGTATAATTGCTTTACAATTGTGTGTTAGTTTCTGCTTTATAACAAAGTGAATCAGTTATACATATACATATATCCCCACATCTCCTCCCTCTTGTGCCTCCCTCAGATTCTCCCTATCCCATCCCTCTAGGTGGTCACAAAGCACCGAGCTGATCTCCCTGTGCTGTGCGGCTGCTTCCCACTAGCTATCTATTTTACATTTTGTAATGTATATATGTCCATGCCATTCTCTCACTTAGTAAGCTCCAGTAAAATTCTTGATCACTTTCTGAGGAAAACAGACATAGAAAAAATTAGGAAGTTTTATAGTTGGGTGGGACAGAAAGAAAGGATTCTAGTGAGAAGAAACAATAGAATAGAGTACTGAGGAACTTTGTGGAACTTCTTTTCCTAGAGAACATTAAGGGGGGGAAATAATAATTTGCTTAAAAAAAAATATGTACAAGAGTTAACGTTGGCAACTTCAGTTTCTGCCTTAGTTATATTACCAATTATATGTGTGACATTGTTCAAGGCACTTAGATTTTCTGGGATCCTGTTTTTTAATCCATTAAACAAGAGGTTGGGGTGAGATGTCTCATGAAATCTATAAGAACATAGATAGTTACATACTGGGTCATGCTGGAGGTTTTAGCCATTTATCACTGAAAACTAGATGTCTTCCTCAAGGTTTACTTGTTTTTTTCTTAATTTAGGACTTCTCTAATTATAAAATGAAGGCTTATACGGTAAATCAATAAAGAAGGAACAGAACGAAGAGGAAACAACATGGAGAAGACAAGATGAAGTAAGCCACTATGGCTGACTTGGATAACTATTACAATAGAAACATTTTTTTTTTGAAGCCTTGGATTTTACAATAGATAAACTTGAGTTGGAATTCATCTTCTTCCACTGATTAGCTCAGTGACTGTGAATAGGCCACTTAAACCCTCTGAAACATTTCCCATACCATTTATGAGAGGGATGTATAATATCTAACATATGCACCTCAAGGGAAGGTGCTGTAAGGTTATAATCAGTAGTATATGGGGAACAGTGCCTTGTAAAGTGTAAAGATTTATACATACTTTAATATGGTTATAATTTCTTCATCTTAGATAGTTAATAGATTTGGTATTTTAAAGAAGCTTAATCATGAGCAGGTCAAAGTGGGTGAATTTATAAGACCACTTTTCATGATGGTATGGAAATCTGGATAATTTGAGGCATTAAAAAATTGAGCAAGATGTAGGGATGCTATAAAAATGTAAGGGTAAGAATTACAGTGGAATGGATAAACTATGACTTCCAATATTTCTGAGATTTGGCATGTTATCTGACTTGACATGTCATCTCTGTCCCAAGTCTGTCATTTTTTACTATCTATTGACAGAGATTTTTTTTCCTCCTTAAGATAAAATAAAATTTCAAGAGATAATTGAAGTAAAATTTAGCTCTTAAAGAAATAAAGCCAGCAATAAAATGAAAGACTTCTTCAAACCATAAACTTCATTGAAGCCTATCATTTCAATTAAAGCTCATTCAAAGGATCCATGATGGTCTCATCTTTTTCTTAGTCACCAAGATTTTTCATGGAGCAGACATAAAGTCAGTAATAAATAAATAGTTCTGTGAATAATAGAAAAGTTGTAAAATCATCATTTTTAGTCACTGTAGTTTATATATAAGAAATCATACAATAATGGTAAATGATAATAATGTTTATAATCTCCTAACCTCTTACTTGCCCTATACTGACCAATTTTGTTTCATGATAGTAAAACTGTGTATAAATAAAATTGATATAAATAAATAATCATGAGCATGCTTTCCTAAGGAAATACTTTGTAAAACTAAGAATAATTTTGTGAAGTAAAGGATTGGTTCATAGTTATGTAGATTTGGATAATCAACATTTGGGGTTTTTAGAAATTAATTATATCTCAGTTCCTATTGATATACAATCACTTAAAGCTGGCAATTATATTTGAAATTACGTTGTCTAACTCCTTTTATTTTTCTGGAGGATAAATCTGAAACACTGGAAAGTGAAGAGATCTGCCAAAAGGTCACAGCTCTTTATTAACACATCCTGAGCCTGAGCTCATGTTTCTGATGCCAAGACTAGTGCAAAAGACATTGTGACTCTAGCCCTCCAAGCTCTCAGCATGAGCAGTCATTTCCAAAGTGTTCTGGATTCATCAACATTTATAATTGTTCTCCCTAGAAATCATCTTCTGAGTTCTTGGTCCTCCAATATTTGTGACAGTGTAAGACATTCTTATTGGGTACATGTAACTCCAGTGACAGACTCCAAGAATCATAGTAAAAAGAGACCTTAGAAGTCACTTATTATTACTCTTTATTCCATGCATGACGCCTTCAGAGTGGCCATATAAACCCTGATGAAACACCTCCAAAAACAGAAACTTACTGCTTTAT
The DNA here is from genome assembly GCF_028564815.1 of Eubalaena glacialis. Classification (NCBI taxonomy): domain Eukaryota; kingdom Metazoa; phylum Chordata; class Mammalia; order Artiodactyla; family Balaenidae; genus Eubalaena; species Eubalaena glacialis. The sequence continues at coordinate 34,284,242 of NC_083730.1, forward strand.
GTCTCATTGTAGGCAGTTTTAAGCATTGGTTAGTCATCTGTTTAAAACCATAATATTCTGTTTCAAATTTGAAGATATTTGAGGCAGCCATTTTTCTTCTTACCTGTTCTCTTTTTCAGGTAAACATAAAACATTAAGCCATGCACTGACACATTATTGTGTCTACTAAAGATCTTTATCTCAAACTTGAATAGGTCATTCACTCATGAGAACTTAAAAATGCATAGCATCAGGGAATAGAAAAATAAATTTATAAATAGTTCTATCATAATGAACTCATAGTCCAGTTGAGGGAAAAGTTAGGTAACTAAATATATGCAAAACTCTTATTTAACTGCAATATAAGTTATGCAATGCAACTTAGGAACATAAATGATTGAGAGAATGTGCCTAGAAAATGGGGAGAGGTAGAATTTCCAAGGTGCATGGACATTGTTGTACTTGTGGAATTAACACAAGGACCAGAAACAGAAGTGACAATAAAGATCACTTCCAATTTGCTGATTTTAGAGATGGAGACATTGAATCTTAGAGAAATGACTTCTCCAATATTCTGTAGCTTTGATGAGAAACTGGGGCTTTTAACATGCTCATAAAGACCCAAAGGGAATTCAGTGAGCAACGAGGTGTGGAAGGGCATTTTAGATCAAGGAACAGCCACTGTGAGACTTGGAGATAAGACACTTCAGGAGTTGTCAGAGTTGCAGTAAGCAATTCAACGTGGTGAGGCCATTGTAGCACCAGGGAGGAACAAAACAGAGAAAAATCACTATTAGTAAAAATAAAATTTAAAAATCTCCAATGCTTTTTTTGTTGTTGTTATCCAGTTCCAATCTTTCCCAACCTCCACCGTCAGAGAGTTCTTTCCTCTGATAAACCTCTTTCATTTGTTATCATCAATTAGAATTATAGAAAAGAAATGGATATAATTGTTCATTATTCATTGCTCTAGCTCAAACAAATGGCTCTTCAAATTCACATTACCACTTTCCTAATTTACATGTAAAGAATTAGGGGAGTAGATTTCTAGTTACCACTTTTTTTTGTTTGTTTGTTTTGTAACATCTTTATTGGAGTATAATTGCTTTACAATGGTGTGTTAGTTTCTGCTTTATAACAAAGTGAATCAGTTACACATATACATATGTTCCCATATCTCTTCCCTCTTGCATCTCCCTCCCTCCCACCCTCCCTATCCCACCCCTCTAGGTGGTCACAAAGCACAGAGCTGATCTCCCTGTGCTATGTGGTTGCTTCCCACTGGCTATCTATTTTACGTTTAGTAGTGTATATATGTCCATGCCACTCTCTCACTTTGTCACATCTTACCCTTCCCTCTCCCCATATCCTCAAGTCCATTCTCTAGTAGGTCTGTGTCTTTATTCCCATCTTGCCACTAGAGTTTGAGAAGGATAGGTGTTAGCTCTTCTCTAAATGTTTGATAGAATTCACCTGTGAAGCTATCCGGTCCTGGGCTTTTGTTTGTTGGAATATTTTAAATCATAGTTTCAATTTTAGTGCTTGTGATTGGTCTGTTCATATTTTCTCTTTCTTCCTGGTTCAGTCTCAGAAGGTTGTGCATTTCTAAGAATTTGTCCATTTCTTCCAGGTTGTCCATTTTATTGGCATATAGTTGCTTGTAGTAATTTCTCATGATCCTTTGTATTTCTGCAGTGTCAGTTGTTACTTCTCCTTTTTTCATTTCTAATTCTATTGATTTGAGTCTTCTCCCTTTTTTTCTTGATAAGTCTGGCTAATGGTTTATCAATTTTGTTTATCTTCTCAAAAAACCAGCTTTTAGTTTGATTGATCTTTGCTATAATTTCCTTCATATCTTTTTCATTTATTTCCAATCTCATCTTATGATTTCTTTCCTTCTGTTAACTTTGGGGATTTTTGTTCTTCTTTCTCTAATTGCCTTAGGTGTAAGGTTACGTTGTTTATTTGAGATGTTTCTTGTTTCTTAAGCTAGGATTGTATTCCTCTAAACTTCCCTCTTAGAACTGCTTTTGCTGCATCAGATAGGTTTCGGGACGTCGTGTTCTCATTATCATTTGTTTCTATGTATTTTTTGATTTCCTCTTTGATTTCTTCAGTGATCTCTTGGTTATTAAGTAGTGTATTGTTTAGCCTCCATGTGTTTGTATTTCTTACAGATTTTTCCATGTAATTGATATCTAGTCTCATAGCGTTGTGGTTGGAAAAATACTTCATACGATTTCAATTTTCTTAAATTTACCAAGGCTTGGTTTGTGACCGAAGAGATGATCTATCCTGGAGAATGTTCCATGAGTGCTTGAGAAGAAAGTGTATTCTGTTATTTTTGGATGGAGTGTCCTATAAATATCAGTTAAGTCCATCTTGTTTAATGTATCATTTAAAGCTTGTGTTTCCTTATTTATTTTCATTTTGGATGATCTGTCCATTGGTGAAAGTGGGGTGTTAAAGTCCCCTACTATGATTGTGTTACTGTTAGTTTCCCCATTTATGGCTTTAGCATTTGCCTTATGTATTGAGGTGCTCCTATGTTGGGTGCATAAATATTTACAATTGTTATACCTTCTTCTTGGATTGATCCCTTGATCATTATGTAGTTTCCTTTTTTGTCTCTTGTAATAACGTTTATTTTAAAATCTTTTTTTTTCTGTTATGAGAATTGCTACTTCAGCTTTCTTTTGATTTCCATTTGCATGGAATATCTTTTCATATCCCCTCACTTTCTATCTGTATGTGTCCCTAGGTCTGAAATGGGTCTCTTGTAGACAGCCTATATACAGGTCTTGCTTTTGTATCCATTCAGCCTGTCTATGTCTTTTGGTTGGAGCATTTAATCCATTTACATTTAAGGTAATTATCGGTGTGTATGTTCCTATTACCAGTTTCTTAATTGTTTTGGGTTTGTTATTGTAGGTCTTTTCTTTGTCTTGTGTTTCCTGCCTAGAGAACTTCCTGTAGCATTTGTTGTAAAGCTGGTGTGTTGGTGCTGAATTCTCTTAGCTTTTGCTTGTCTGTAAAGGTTTTAATTTCTCTGTCAAATCTGAATGAAATCCTTGCTGGGTAGATTAATCTTGGTTGTAGCTCTTTCCTTTTCATCACTTTAAATATGTCCTGCCACTCCCTTCTGGCTTGCAGAGTTTCTGCTAAAAGATTAGCCGTTAACCTTATGGGGATTCCCTTGTATGTTATTTGCTGTTTTTCCCTTGCTGTTTTTAATATTTTGTCTTTGCATTTAATTTTTGATAGTTTGATTAATATGTGTCTTGACGTGTTTCTCCTTGGATTTATCCTGTATGGGAGTCTCTGCACTTCTTGGACTTGATTAACTATTTCCTTTCCCAGATTAGGGAAGTTTTCAACTATAATCTCTTCAAATATTTTCTCAGTCCCTTTCTTTTTCTCTTCTTGTTCTGGAACCCCTATAATTCGAATGTTGGTGCATTGAATGTTATCCCAGAGGTCTCTGAGACTGTCCTCAATTCTTTTCATTCTTTTTTCTTTATTCTGCTCTGCAGTAGTTATTTCCACTATTTTATCTTCCAGGTCACTTTTCCGTTCTTCTGCCTCAGTTATTCTGCTATTGATTCCTTCTAGAGGATATTTAATTTCATTTATTGTGTTGTTCATCATTGTTTGTTTACTTTTTAGTTCTTCTATGTCCTTGGTAAATGTTTTTTGTATTTTCTCCACTTTATTTCCAAGATTTTGGATCACCTTTACTATCATTACTCTGAATTCTTTTTCAGGTAGACTGCTTATTTCCTGTTCATTTCTTTGGTCTGGTAGGTTTTTACCTTGCTCCTTCATCTGCTGTGTGTTTCTCTGTCTTCTCATTTTGTTTAACTTACTGTGTTTGGGGTCTCCTTTTTGCAGGCTGCAGGTTCATAGTTCCCGTTGTTTTTGGTGTCTGCCCCCAGTGGCTAAGGTTGGTTCTGTGGGTTGTGTAGGCTTCCTGGTGGAGGGAACTAGGGCCTGTGTTCTGGTGGATGAAGCTGGATCTTGTCTTTCTGGTGGGCAGGTCCATGTCTGGTGGCATGTTTTGGGGTGTCTGTGAACTTATTATGATTTTAGGCAGCCTCTCTGCTAATGGGTGGGATTGTGTTCCTATCTTGCTAGTTGTTTGGAATAGGGTGTCCAGCACTGTAGCTTGCTGGTCATTGAGTGGAGCTGGGTCTTGGCGTTGAGATGGAGATCTCTGAGAGTTTTTCACCATTTGATATTATGTGGAGCTGTGAGGTCTCTGGTGGACCAATGTCCTCAACTTGGCTCTGCCATCTCAGAGGCACAGGCCTGACACCCGGCCATAGCACCAAGACCCTGTCCTCCACACAGCTCAGAATAAAAGGGAGAAAAAAGAAAGAAAAAATAATAATTGAAGTATAAAAAATAAAATTAATTATTAAAAATTAAAAAAAATTAAAAATAATAAAAATAAAAGAAAGAAGAGAGCAACCAAAACAAAAAACAAATCCACCAATGATAACAGGTGTTAAAAACTCTACTAAAACAACCACAACAACAACAACAACAAAAACGGACAGACAGAACCCTAGGACAAATGGTAAAAGCAAAACTATACAGACAAAATCACACACAGAAACATACACATACACAGTCACAAAAAGAGAAAAAGGAAAATTTTGTATATATCATTGCTCCCAAATTCCACCACTTCAATTTTAGGATGATTCTTTGTCTATTCAGGTATCCCACAGGTGCAGGGTACATCAAGTTGGTGGTGGAGATTTAATCCGTTGATCCTGAGGCTGCTGGGAGATATTTCCCTTTCTCTTCTTTGTTTTCACAGCTCCTGGGGTTCAGCTTTGGATTTGACCCCACCTCTGCATGTAGGTCACCTGAGGGCATTTGTTCATCTCTCAGACAGGATGGGGTTAAAGGCGCAGCTGATTCAGGTTCTCTGGCTCACTCAGGCCGGGGGGTGGGAGGGGTACAGAATGTGGTGCAAGCCTGTGGCGGCAGAGGCCGGCGTGACGTTGCACCAGCCTGAGGCACACCGTGTGTTCTCCCTGGGAAGTTGTGCCTGGATCACGGGACCCTGGCAGTGGCGGACTCCACAGACTCCCAGGACAGGAGATGTGGATAGTGACCTGTGCTTGCACACAGGTTCTTGGTGGCTGCAGCAGCAGCCTTAGCATCTCATGCCCGTCTCTGGTGTCCACGCCGATAGCTGCAGCTCGCGCCCGTCTCTGGAGCTTGTTTAGGCGGTGCTCTGAATACCCTCTCCTTGCGCACAGCGAAACAAAGAGGCAAGAAAAAGTCTCTTGCCTCTTCAGCAGTTCCAGACTTTTTCCCAGACTCCCTCCTGGCTAGCTGTGGTGCACTAGCCCCCTTCAGGCTGTGTTCACACAGCCAACCCCAGTCCTCTCCCTGGGGTCTGACCTCCGAAATGGAGCTTCAGCTACCAGCCCCCACCCACCCTGGCGAGTGAGCAGAGAAGCCTCTCAGGCTAGTAAGTGCTGGTTGGCACCAATCCTCTGTGCGTGAATCTTTCCACTTTGTCCTCTGCACCCCTGTTACTGTGCTCTCCTCCATGGCTCCGAAGCTTACCCCCACCAGACGCAACACCCCGTCTCCACCAGTGAAGGGGCTTCCTAGTGTGTGGAAACTTTTCCTCCTTCACAGCTCCCTCCCACTGGTGCAGATCCCGTCCCTATTCTTTTGTTTCTGTTTTTTTCTTTTTTCTTTTGCCCTACCCAGGTACGTGAGGAGTTTCTTGCCTTTTGCGGAGTCTGAGGTCTTCTGCTAGCGTTCAGTAGGTGTTCTGTAGGAGTTGTTCCACATGTAGATGTATTTCTGATGTATTTGTGGGGAGGAAGGTGATCTCCACGTTTTACTCTTCTGCCATCTTGAAGGTCTCCTTGGAAAATAGATTTTTAAATTTAATTTATTTATTGGTTAAACCAAGCTCTCACCATGTGCTGCAACTCTTGATCTAGAAGAACTTACAGGTTACACAAGGAGACAGATATGCAAGCAAACACTGAAGAAATCAGCAGAGTTGTAAATGCAGTGATTTGGTTTTATTCCAGGAGGTATAGACACAGAAGTAAGGGGAATCTCTTCAGAGAGTTCACCTTTTGCTTTTGGGTTCTCAGCCTTCCCATTTTTCTGGCATTATGCCCTGCTGGCATTCTCTTTTTCACCATATCCCCACTGCCTCTTAATTGCCCCCATCCCCAATACCACCTCCCTCAGAATCTCAAAATCTGATTTCTAATCTATTCACACTGAGATATAAATGTGGAAGAGTGGACTTTTGTGATGGGCTATATAAAATTCTAGGAGTATAATTTCAGGTATAATCTAATGGATAAAAAGTATGTTTGTGCAAGGAATATAGTGAGGGGAGGGAGAAGCAGGCATCAGGCCCTTGTCTAGGACCCCAGACAATGTGTAAAGCTAGTACTGGAAACACACATCATGTGGCTATTTGTAATTGGGGCAAGCACTAATGGCTGTATAAACCTTTGCTCTGCCCACACTTGCTGATTCAAAACTCCATGTTCCTCTTTCCTGAAGAATGTGAGGAGTGTGTAAAAAGTAGCTTGCATACACTCAAGAATAAATCACATCTGATGTCACCTGCCATTTACTGCTATGTTTTTTCTCCAGTGTTTCAGCTTCCTCTTGCTGTGTAGCTTGGTATCTTATGGATTTTCTATGCTTTCAGTGATTTTGGAAGCTGTTGTTGCTTCCTGTAGGTTATCCGCTGGTTGGAGTTTATCCCATTAGGATCTATGAAAGAGATATCACAAATTGCTTTCATCTGTTCAGATGCAATAACCATAATTTGCAAATCAGAACATGGGGACTAACAAAAAAATTTCTTCAAGTAAGTGTTGTATTCATATTCTTACACTTTTATAGCAAATAATTCACATTTACTTATGTTTACTTTATTAAATACTAATACATTTATACTAATACAGTGATCATTAAAATCATTATTTTAATCAATTACTGTGGTTTGATACTTATATCTTGTTGAAAACTCAGTTTGAACAATAAGCATTTTTTAAGGGGAATGATTCAGTTGATTCTAGTTGTCAATATATTGGAATTTTCAGGGCATTTCTATGATATATGAGGAAAACATGTAAGGATATATGAAAATGGCATAAATAAGAAGCTCCTTTGCCCTCTAATTCTCTACAGGAAGGATGATTTCAATAGATTTATGATCATTTTATTGTTTTGTTTTATGTTAATTTTGAGGTTAATTTATTTTAGGTTAGGAAATGAAACTCTTTTGCATTCCTGCTGGTATGAAACTCTAGTCAGGCAGATGTCTGCTTAATTAAACAACAACAAAACATTTTGAAAAGCTAATCATAGTAGCTTTGTTTCATTTTTGGGTTTTTACACTAGTTCATGTGGTCTTTAATACTTCATAGGTAGCTTTTGATATCCATATACTTCTCAACAACCAGGTTGTGGAATTGGGGGAAGTGGAAAGAGATGGGGTTTGTACGCATAATTTCATGATGTAGAAGTCTAGCAAGACTTACTAGGACAATTATGATCACATTTTGAGCTCTCTTTGTTCTCTGTTGGAATACAGCACTCATTTGCTGCACCACTGACTCCACTATTTCCTACACCCTTTATATTCTCAACCATATCTTCTCTTTCAGGTCCCTTGTCCTTTATACTACAGTGAAATTAAAGTTAAGCAGGCTGACTTCTCGGAACATGTCTCAGTACATGTCTCCTTCCTACATTTGAATTTCTTAGGGTTGCTTTTATTACAAATATTTTCCTATACTTCTTAACTAGTGTCTTCAAACCAGTAGATGGAACATAGATACAATTCAGGCAATACTGATATTGCATGCAAAATTTTGGGTGTGTACATTTTTAGGCATCTTTCTTGGAGGAGGTTTGTTAATTCTTGATAAATTCTCTAAAATCTACTCACAAAAGTTTACAAATCTCTTTGTTATATTGTCTAGGCTTATTTGTTTAATAACTAATATAACTTGATCAGCTCATTTTTCTTTACACAGAATCTCTAAATGTCCACATTCTGTAACATCTCACAATGAAATTTAAATTCTTTAAGCTGAAGTTCAAAGGCCTCAAAAATATAACTTTTTTTTTTTATTAGAGTCATATATGAGTATCTATAATTTTTTTTAAATCTATTGAGCAATGAGGAAATGATAGTATTTCAACAAATGGAGCTGAATCAATTTGTTAACCATATCCAAATAAATGAAATTAAATGCTTAACTCATATCATATACAAAAATTAACTCAAAATGGAATACAGATCAATGTTTAAGAGCTAAAATTCTACTATTTCTAGAAAGAAACAGGAAAATTATATAGGGGGAAATATTTTAATAGACACTTCAAAGAAGATATGCAGGTGCAAAATATGCACATGAAAAGATGTTCCAAATCATTAGTCACTATATGCAAATTAAAACCACAACTTGATATACTATATTCTCACTAGAATGATACAAATAAAAAATACTGATGATATTAAGTGTTGGGGAAAATATGGAGCAATTTAGACATTCTTATACTGCTGGTGGGAATGTAACATGGTTTAACTCCTTTGGAAAAGTTTTACAATTTCTTACAAGTTAAACATACACCTTCAGTATGACCCAGCCATTTCATTCCTAGGTACTTGCCCAAGAGAAAAGAAAGCATATAAAATAATATTCATAGTAACTCTATTTATAATATCTCTAAACTGGAAGCAACTCAAATGTTTATCAACGGGTGAATGGACAAAAATATATCCATACAATGGAATACTACTTGATAATATAAAGTAATGAAACATTGACATATGCAGTGATAAGCTGGATTTGGCTAGAACTGGCTCATGAGATCTGATTGTGTTCATCTATTCCCACCTTTGAGATCAGTGACATCATGTTAGTAGCTTGAAATCAGTCATAAGGGTAAATATTACACCGTGTAAATCAGTGAGTGCTACAAATCAGTCCCCTTGCCCACTACCACCAGAGAGCTGATTGTTAAATATTTACCAGCATGTAAATTAATGCATGTAAAAATGTGGATGAAAATAAAAGTCATTACGATGAATTCGAGAAAACAGACCATAAAGAAGCATGATTCTATTTATATGAAATTCTAGGAAATGCAAACTGATCTATAGATCTGGAAAACATATCACTGGTTGTCTAGGGACTGGGGAAGGAATGAATTACAAAGGGCTATGAGGAAACTTTTGGAGTCAATGTATATGTTCACTGATGGTGATGATGCTTTCACAGGTGTGTACATATATCAAAACTCGTCAAATTGTACACTTTATTGTGTGCAATTTATTGAATGTCAACTATATCTCAATAATGATGAAAAAATCCACTGGAGCACCAAATTATCTACTTCTTATTGCCAGATTATACTTTATTGACCTCCTCAGCATTTTTTGTTAACTCTCTATTTTCTTCTGGATTTTTGTCTCCCTTTCCTTATTTTTCCTCTATGTCCATATAAAGTCCTCTGTGCAAACTTGCTTCATCACAGAATGGACAGGACACAGGACATCTGACACTAGATACATGAGATAAATAGCAGTTTATTAGTCACATACTGTGAAGTATATTAGTCACATGAGTTGTAAAGTCCAGGGAGAAGGATACTGCATGCTCCACAGAGAAACACAGGGGTTGCATTCAGGAACAGAGTGAATAACTATGGGCTGTGGGAGGCAGATTTTGTAGTATCAAGAGAGTGAGATGACCCTTGGTTCCTAAGGAAGGATGTGATTTACTTATTTAAATAATTTTATGAGCTGCGGGAACTGAAACCATGTCCTTAGGGATAAGCAGGAACTATTCCTGATCCTCTTCATTAAGAGGATTGTTTGGTTAGGGAACTTTATCCATAGGAGTAGAGTCATGAGAGAACTTATGTTTAGGCCATTCAAGATTCTCCTGGTTTTGGATGTCAATGCAGCACATAATATTGGACCTTAATTTTATTTTATTTTATTTTTTTAATTTAAATTTTTTATTTTTTTCCATTCTTTTTCAAATTATTTTCCCATTTAGGTTATTACATAATATGAGCAGAGTTCCCTGTGCTGTACAGTAGGTCTTTGTTGGTTATCTATTTTAAATATAGTAGTGTGTACATGTCAATCCCAAACTCCCAAGAGTTTGGATGGACCTAGAAATTATCATACTAAGTGAAGTAAGTCAGACAGAGAAAGACAAATATGATATGATATCACTTATATGAGGAATCTTTAAGAAAAATAATACAAATGAACTTATCTACAAAACAGAAACAGACTCACAGACTTAGAGAATGAACTTATGGTTACTGGGGGGAAGAGTGGTGGGGAGGGATAGACTGGGAGTTTGGGATTGACCTGTACACACTATTTTATTTTTTTTTAATTTGTATTGGAGTATAGTTGATTTAAAATGTTGTGGACCTTAATTTTAGATGTTACACCACAGTTATGTGTCCCAAACAGTGAATATCATAATCGTCACTAATATTTATTGACCAGTTTCTATTTGTTAGACATCTGTTCTAAAAGTATTACAAGTATTATGTCTTTTAATTATAAAAAAAAAAACACCTTTGATGTAGAAATCATAAGTGTTTCCATTTTAAACACACAAAAAAACTGAGACATAGAAAGGTTACCCGATTTTCTCCATTCAGTTAGTAAATATTAGAACCAGAATTTGAACCCCAACTTGCCCAATGCCAAAGTCCTTGGAAAACGCATGATGCAGCATAATAGAAAGAAATTATTAGTCAGTGATTTACGTTTCAGTTAAATCCAACACAGATATATTATGAATAAAATACCAAATATGCTTACATTTTAAAGACAAATTCAAGTGATTTTATACCCAGAGGGAGTTACTTTGGACTCTGATCCTAGATCCTGATCCCATCAAAAAGATGGAAAAAACAGTAAAGGTTTACAAAGACAGGTGAGCACAAACTCAGGGAGGCAAACCACAACCTTAAAACGTGAGTCTATGTTCTTTTACCTAGGATATGTCATGTTTGGAAATACGATATTACAAAAATGCTTAATAAAAATATGAAATTAAGTGAACTAAAGATTCCAGGATATAAATGAGCTAATTTTTATTGTTTGCATGCAACATCATCCAAGATGGAGGCAGGCTTTACCTGGTAGAGATATGAAGTCAATCACTAGACATTGATATTACACAAAAAGTCATAGACATAAAGATAGACCGACAAAACATAGACATCAAGAAAGATGACATGGGACATATTTCCATCTCTGGGGGAACTGATGACGTTCCTGGTGATCCTCACAATTTCAATTTAAAATTAGAGACAGAAGTTAAATTGCAGTGGGTTAACGTACAAATGAGAGATGAGGGAGAGAAGAGATTTAAGGCTACTTTGCTAAGAAGAGGTTAATATAGTAAAGGTGGAAGAATGACGTTAATTATAAGATCTATACAGGACTTTTAAGTATGGTAGATGTTTAAACATATTTTAGGCAAAGGGAGAAAGAAATCAACACTTCCAAAGAGAAAGTGTAGTTAATAGAAAAAGTGTTTCAATTTTAGTCTATGCTGAACAAGAAAAAAAAAAAAAAGGAGTGAAAATTAAAATCTAAAGGACCTTTACACAGAAGAGAAAAGTGTGGCGATGGCCTTAAAGTATTGATAAGATAGCAGAAGAGCTGGTGTGGGAGTAAGGTCATGAGTAGAAACAATAAAAACCTGAGAACAGATACTGGAAGCTTAGAGGCTAAGATTTTGGAGATAAAGAAATTCTCAGCAGGGTTTGCTATTATTTCTAGGAGTCCAAAACCATTGTTTTCTTTCTCTGCCTACGTTAAAACTTATATAAATCACTTTCTGTCATTTCTGTAATACACAGTTGCCTCTTGGCATACTACACCAGAGAACCTTTGGACTGGCATTGTCTTCTAATTATAACATACCTGGGACTAAATATGAAAATATGGATCTGGATTAAAATGAGAGTATGACTTGATGGATATTACAAAATAAAATGCATTATTTTTTCAGGCTTTATTCTTATGTCTTAAATTCCAATGTCTTTTACTGATTTTGAAATTGAGTGCTAGGCACTGTGCTAAATACAGAAACTTTAAGTCAGAGTGAGAACAATAATAACCCCTGTTCTTATGGACTAAATTTATTTTCCAAATGCATCACACTTTGAAACTGGGTTCAGAAACAGGAAGGCCTAGAGCAATGCAACTCAAAATGTGGTCCATGAACCTACATCAATTCAGGAACTGTTTGATACCTGTTGGCAATGAGTAGTAAAATTGAGAGTGAGCATGTAAAAATGCTTGGATCAATTTATAAAATTAAATTTATGTCTGTGGAATATAATAATTAAAAATGAGGGACTCAATTGCATTTTATATATCATTCTTGTGTTTGTATTTCATTTTCCTACACGTTTATTTTTATTTTTTTTTCTAAAAGTAGCACTTATAACACATTGAGAGAACAAATAAGGCAGGCCTTCACAGGTAAGGTAGTTTAAGAAGAACTACCTTCTCAAAACTCTCAGGCAGATTTTTGGTAAGAAATGCTTTGCACTTCAGGTTTGCAGGGCTTATATTCTTGCTACCACTTCCATACTTCACATAATAAAAGTCCTCACCATAATGCCATGGATTCTGTGTTCACACATCAAGGCCATTGACTTATGTAGAAGCCTGTGAGTAATAACACCAATATAAAATGAAATTTTAGAGGGCAATTTTTTTTAACTCCAGAAAATATTCCATTTTTGTAGTTAATTTCACTATCAATTCAAAAATAAATTTACTATTAACTCCTAAGTTAAATTACTTAGATATATATTATTGACTTTCAGGCTTAATTTTGAATATGTTACGTTAGCTGTGGTTATGGTAGATGAGTCTGTTAAACACCTCCATTATAAGGCATATGAGTGCAAGTAAAGTGATTCCAGAAAGTGTAATTAAACACTGGTAAGTATAAATGTATTTGAATTGGATTACTCTGAAGAAATTATCATGCAAAGAATTTTTAATATTTATTCTTATTTCTTTGAATGCACTGCTGTCACTGTTCGAATGAGTAATGCTACCTTTTAATTTTTGAAATTTTATGGGATAATTTAGCCAAAAAGCCAGGTTTCAATTCTCTCATACAGATAATGCACTCAGACAATGAAAGTATAAGTGATTTAACTACAGGCAAAATGTTATATGAAAACACGATAAAGCTAACACTTGATGCTGAAATGAAAAACAGGCACAGGACACAACAATAAAAACAATGCCTGGTTGGAATTGTGGCTGATATGATGAAGTAGGAAGACCCTGACATCACCTCATCCCATGGACATACCAAAATTACAGCTATTTACAGAGCAACTATTGATGAGAAAGACCCAAATATAGCAGAAAAGATCTTCTACAACTAAAGATATAAAGAAGGCACCATGATGAGATGAGTAGGAGGGACAGAAATGTAGTATAGACATCCCCAAGTGGACAACCCACAAACAAGAAGATAAGTACAATTGCAGAGGTTTTTCTCAAGAAGCAAGGGGTCTGAGCTCTACATTGGCCTGCCCAGCCCAGGGGTCCTGCACTAGGAAGATGAGCCCCTAGAATATTTGGCTTTGAAGGCCAGTGGTGCTTATTTTCAAGAGAGGCAGAAGGCTGTAAGAAATAGAATGCCACTATTAAAGGGTAAACACAAAACCTCACACACTCCAGCACCCAGGATTGAGACAATAATTTGAAAGGAGCCTGGGTCAGACTCACCTGCTGATCTTGGAGAGCCTTCTGGGGACAGAGAGACTGGCAGCAGCCATCTTGGGAGCTTATTTTGCCATGAGGACAGATGTGCTGGGAAGCACCACTTTGGAATGCTCCCTCTAGCTTATTAGCACTGGGCCTGAGACCCACACATCAACCTGTCAACACTAATACTGTGATACTGCAGGAGAAGCAACAAGCCAGTCAGGCACACAGCCTCACCCAATAGCAGGCTGGCTGCCTTAAGACACCTTAAGCCCACAGTCATCCTGGAACATGGCCCTGTCCATTAGAGGACCCAGGATACAGCCCTACACACCAGTGTTCTGGCACTAGCTCAAGGACCTGCAGAGCTCTACAGCTGGGTACCCCAGGACCCTCTTCATTCACCATAGAGCTGGCAGTAACCCTGGGACCAACCTCACCCATCAGTGGGCAGGCACCATACTCAGGACACCCTGGGCCCTGGGCCTGTGCATCAGTGGGCCAACACACCAACACTAGAACGTCCAGGGCCCTTCTGCAAGAGACATTGGGACCAGGCTTCACCCACCAGTGAGCCAGCACTATCCCCAGGACCCCCTGGGCCTTGGCCACACACACCAGTGGACCAACACCAGCTCCAGACACTTGAGCCATGCAACCAGAGAACCTAGGGCTTGGTTGGTTCCTAGCTGGCACTAGCTCCAGGGACTAGCCTCACCCACCATGGGTGGGCATCAACCACAGGATGCCCTGAACCTTGGGCTTGCCCACCATCAGGCCAATATTAGCTCTTGGAAAATTTGGGGATCCTCAGCTGGCCACTCTGGGATCCAGCCTTATCCAACAGAGGGCTGACACAAGATTCAGAACACCCCAGGCCCTGCAGCCACTGAATTAGGAAACTGTCTTGCCCACCAGTGGGCTGACACGAGTCCCAGGACCCACAGGACCCTGAAGCCAGAGACCCAGGGACCTGGATCCTCCCACCAGTGGGCTAGCATTAAATGGAGTCCCCTGTGTACCCTGGACCCATCTACTAGCAACCCAACAGAAGCTCTGAGACATTTTGGCCCTCTCAGCCAGGTGTGTTGAGATCCAGCCCCACTCGCCAGCAGGCTGACATGAGAAGTAATCAACAGTAAATTAGAAGACACAAAGGAATGGATCAGGAGCTGGAAGACAGAGTAGAAGAAATCACTGAAGCTGGACAGAAAGAAGAATAAAAAGAAATGAGGACTGTTAAAGAGACCTTTGAGACAACATCAAGTGTACTAACATTCACATTATAGGGGTCCCAGAAGGAGGAGAGAGAGAGAGAAAGGAACAGAGAACATATTTTAAGACATATAAGCTGAAAATTTCCCTATTCTGGGAGAGGAAACAGACACCCAGCTCTAGGAATAGCAGAGATTCCCAAACAGAATCAACTCAAAGAGAACCACACCAAAACACCTGGTAATTAAAATGACAAAAATTAAAGGTAAAGAGGGAACAAAACAGCAAGGGGAAAACAACAAGTTAAAAACTAGGAAACTACCAAAAGCCTATCTGCTGACTTTTCAGCAGAAACTCTGCAAGGCATAAGTGAGTGGACTATTTAAAGTGATAAAAGGAAAGGAGCAAATTACAATCAAGAATAGTCTACCTGGAAACAGTATCATTCAGATTTGAAGGAGAGATCAAAAATTTTAGAGACAAGCAAAAGCTAAAAGAGTTTAGCACCAGTCCACCAGCTGTGTAAGAAATGTTAAAGGGGTTCCTCTAAGCACAAAAGAAAAGTCCACAACTGGAAATATAAAAATTAAAAAGGAAAAATCTCATTGGTAAAACCAATTATACAGTGAAAGTAGTCTGCATGTAAACAGCATGGTAACCACAAACAAAAAATCTATAATAGATAAACACACAAAAAGGGGAAGGAATCCAAACATGACAGATAGTCAGCAACCACAAGGGAAGAGAGCAAAAGAAGAAGAAACAAAACAGAACCACAAAAAGAACAGGGAAAGAATTTAAAAATGACAATAAGTACATACCTGTCAAAAATTACTATAAATGTAGATGAACTAAATGCTTTAATCACAGAGAGTGGCTGAATAAATTTTTTAAAAAGACCCATATATATGTTGTCTACAAGGAGTCACTTGAGATCTAAAGACACACAGTAACTGAAAATGCGGGGATGAAAAAAGTTATTTCATGCAAATGGAAATAAAAGTACATTTGGAGTATCTATACTTAGATAGATTTTAAAACAAAGACTTTAACAAGAGACAAGGACATTACATAATGATGTAGGGATCAGTCCAAGAAGAATATAACAATTGAAAATATATGTGTACCCAACATAGGAGAACCTAAAGGCATAAAGCAAATATTCACAGATAAAAATAAAGACATTGACAATAACACAATAATACTAGGGAATTTGAACACCTCACTTATATCTAAGCGCAGATCATCTATACAGAAATCAATAAGGAAACAGTGGCTTTAAAAATCGCATTACAAAAGATGGACTTAATAAATATATAAAGAACAGCCCATCCCAAAGCAGAGAGAATACATATTCTTTTCAAGTGAACAAGGAACATATTCCAGGATAGATCACATGCAAGGCCACAAAACAAGTCTCAGTAAATTTAAGAAAACTGAAATAATATCAAGTATCTTTTCTGACCACAATGCTATGAGTCTAGAAATCAAACACACACACACACAAAAAGACTGCAGAAAACCATAAATATGTGGAAGCAGTATACTACTAAACAACCAAATGGTCAATTAAGAAATCAAAGAGAGAATCAAAAAATACCTGGAGACAAATGAAAACACAATGATCCAAAATCAATATGATGGCTCTTCTTCAGCACTGCCTACAGAGATGGCAACCATCACCTACTGAGCATCATGGCTGCCCTCAGACCCCTTGTGTAGCCCAAGATCATCAGAAAGAGGACCAAGAAGTTTATCCGGCACAAGTCAGACCAACATGTCAAAATTAAGTGTAACTTGTAGAAACCCAGAGGCAGTGAAAACAGGGTGTGCAGGAGATTCAAGGGTCAGATCTTGATGCTCCACATCTGTTATGGGAGCAACAAGAAAATAAAGCACTTGTGCTTCCGGAAGTTCCTGGTCCACAATGTCAAAAAGCTTGAAGTGCTGCTAAGGTGCAAAAAATCTTACTGTGCTGAGATTGTTCACAGTGTCTCCTCCAAGAACTGCAAAACCACTGTGGAAAGAGCAGCCCAGCTGGCCATCAGAGTCACCAATCCCAATGCCAGCCTGCATAACAAAGAAAATGAATAGACAGCTCATGTGCACATTGTGTTTGTGTTAATAAACCATAAAACTCAGAAAAAAATCCATGGGATGAGCAAGAGTGATTCTAAGAGGGAAGTTATAGCTATGCAGACCTACCTCAAGAAACAAGAACAATTTCAAATAAACAATCTAAACTTACACCTAAAAGAACTAGAAAAAGAAGAATCAACAAAACCCAAAGTTAGTGGCAAGAAAGAAAGAATGAAATCAGAGCAGAAATATACAAAATAGAGACTAAAAAGAAAAAAGAAAAAAGAAAAAAGATCAATGCAACGAAAAGCTAATCCTTTGAAAAGATAATCAAAATTGGTAAATCTCTTAGCCAGAATCATGAAGGAAAAAAGAGAGAGGACCCAAATCAAAAAAGTGAAAAGGGAGAAGTTACAGCTGACACCACACAGATATACAAAGGATTACAAGAGATTACTACAAACAATTATATGCCAATTAAATGGACAACTTAGAAGAAATGGACAAATTCCTAGAAATTTACAAAATCCCAAGACTGAAATAGGAAGAAATAGAAAATATGAAGAGACCGATTATCAGTAATGAAATTGAGTCAGTAATTTAAAAACTTCCAACAAATAAAAATTGAGGGGGAATGACTTCTACCAAACACTTGAAGAAAAGTTAACACCTATCCTTCTCAGATTGTTCCAAAAAATTTCAGAGGAGGGAATGGTTCCAGACTTATTCTAGAAGACCTGCATCACCCTGACACCAAAACCAGACAAGGTTATCACAGAAAAAGAAAATTGCAGGCCAATATCACTAATGAATATAGATGCAAAAATCCTCAACAAAATAGTAGTAAATTGAATTCAGCTATACATTACAAGGATCATACATCATGACCAAGTGGGATTTATCCCAGATATACAAGGATGGTTCAGTTTCCACAAATCAATTAATGTGATACACCACATTAACAAATTGAAGAATAAAAATCATATGATCATCATAATAGATGCTTTTGACAAAATTCAATATCCACTTGTGATAAAATTCTCCACAAAGCAGGCACAGAGGGAATATACCTCAACATAATAAAGGCCATGTATGACAAGCCCACAGCAAACACCATACTCAACAATTAAAAGATGAAAGCATTTCCTCTAAGATCAGGAATAAGACAAGGATGTCCACTCTCACCACTTTTATTCAAACTAGTATTGGAGATCCTAGCCATGACAATCAGCAAAAAAGAAATAAAAAGAATCCAAGTTGGAAAGGAAGAAATAAAGCTGTCACTGTTTGCTGATGACATGATACTATTAATGGAAAATCCTAAAGACACCACTAAAAAACTACTAGAACTCATCAATAAATTGAGAAAGGACCAGGACACAAAATTAACATATAAAAATCTGTTGCATTTTTGTACACTAATGAGAAAGAGAAATAAGAAAACAATCCCATTTGCAATCACATCAAAAACGAATAACATACCTAGGAATAAGTCTAACTAAGGAGGTAAAAGACATGTACTCTAAAAACTGTGACACACTGATGAAAGAACTTAAAGACTACACCAATGGAAAGATATACTGTGTTCATTTATTTGAAGAATTAACACTGTTAAAATGATCATTCTACCCAAGGCAACCTACAGATTCACTACAGTCCTTATCAAAATACCAATTACATTTTTCACAGAACTAGAATAAATAATTCTAAAATTTATATGGAAACACAAAATACCCTGAATCACCAAAACAATCTTGAGAAAGATGAACAAAGCTGGAGGTATCATGTTCCCTGATTCCAAACTCTACTACAGCTACAGTCATCACACAACATTTGTTTAGCACTAGCACAAAAACACACACATAAATGAATGGTTCAAAATAGAGAGCCAAAAAATAAAGCAATGTTTATATGGACAATCAATTCTATGAGAAAGTAGGCAAAAATATCCAATGGGGAAAAGACAGCCTCTTTAATAAATAATGTTGAGAAAACTGGACAGGTACATGCAAAAGAATCAAACTTTACTACTTTCTCACACCATATACAAAAATTAACTAAAAAATGATTAAAAACTTAAATGTAAGACCCGAACTCATTAATCTCAAAGAAGAAAATATAGGCAGTATGCTCTTTGACATCAGTCCTAGTAATATTTTTTTGTCTGTCTCCTTAACCATGGGAACTAAAAGCAAAAATAAACAAATGGGACTGCATCAAACTAAAGAGCTTTTATTCAGCAAAGGAACTATCTATAAAACAAAAAAGTCAACTACAGTATGGGATGAGATATTTGCAAATGATATCTGACATTGTCTTAATGTCCAAATCATACAAAGAACTCATATAACTCAACTTCAAAAACAAGCAACCTGATTAAACAATGGAGAGAGGATATGAATAGATGTTGTTCCAAAGAATATATACAAAATGGCCAACAGGGGCCTGACAAGAAGCCAACATCACTAATTATCAGGGAAATGCAAATCAAAACCACAATGAGATAACAGGTGCCATCATCAGAAAAGCTATTATCAAAAAGACAACTGTGTTGGCCAGGATGTTTAAAAAAGAGAACTTTGTGCACTGTTGGTGGGAATGTAAATTGATGCAGCCACTATGGAAAATAGTATGGAGGTTCCTAAGAAAACCTATAAATGGAATGACCACAGGATCCAGCAACTCCACTCTTGGATATTTACCTGAAGAAAACAAAAACTCCAATTCAAATAGATATATGTACCCCAATGTTCACTGCAACATTACCTACAATAGCCAAGATATGGATGCAACCAAAGTGCAATAGATGAATTGACAAAGAAGACTGTGTATGTATACAATGGAATATTACTCAGCCATAAAAAAGAACAAAATCTTGCCATTTAAAACAACATGGATGGACCTAGAGGGTATTACGCTAAGTGCATTGTCAGACAGAGAAAGAAAAATAATTTATGGTTTCATTTATATGTAGAATGTTAGAAATAAACCAGCATAACAAACCAAAAGCAGATCACAGATTCAGAGAAAAAATAGATGCTTGCCAGAGGGGAGGGGATGGGAGGAAGAGAGAAATATGTGAGAGATATTAAGAGGTACAAACTTCCAGTTGTAAAATAAATGTCATGGGTATGTAATGTATAGTGTGGGAAATATAATCAATAATTATGTAATATCTTTTCATGGTGACAGATGGTAAATAGGATCACTTTTTGATCATTCTGAAATGTATAGAAATATGGAATCACTATTTCGTGTTCCAGGAACTAACATAGTGTTGTAGGTCAATTATACTTCAAAAAAAGACAGATAAACTCATAGAAATTAGAGATCAGATTTTTGGTTACCAGAGGCAGCGTGTTGGGGGAGGGAGAGTTGGGTAAAGGCAGCTGAAAGTTACAAACTTTTAGTTATCAGATAAATAAGTATAGGGATGTAATTCACACTATGATAAATATAATTAACACTATTGTACATTATATATGAAAAGAGAGTAAATCATGAGCTCTCATCACAAGAAGATATTTTTCTCTATTTTTAAAATTTTGTATCTTTAAGAGATGATGAATGTTCACTAAATTTATTGTGGTAATTACTTCACAATGTATGTAATTCAAATCATTATGCTGTACACTGAAACTTACACAGTGCTGTATATCAATTATATATAAATAAAACTGGAAGAAAAAAATCATAAAAAAGAAAGGTACCCAGAAATGCAAATTCTCTGCCACATGACCATATGTTTCAGAGATTGTGTAGAAATCCTAATCATTTTCTTTAAGGCTTTGATCACACATACAAATTTACTTGGGTAAGATCATTTAACAGACTAACTAGGTGTCTATAATTTTAGAGATGGAAGATGCTATAGAATTCTCACTTTGCTATCCTCTCTTTACTTCTCTTTCCTCTCCTTTCTGCTGAATTTCTCTCTTCTCATTTCTTACTCCATTTTTCCCCACACCCCCTTTCCTTTCTTCTTTGGTGTTCTAAGATGTGTTCACAATTCAAAATCTGTACATATAAGCCAGTAAGAACATATTTGAAATTTTAAAAGTTCACAAGAAAAATATTTTTGTAGGTGCTTTTCCTAGTAAAAGGGTCAGCATAAGTAATAAAATTTACTTCAGAGCTATATGCCATTTTTTTTTTTTTTTTTTTTTTTTTTTTTTTTAATTTTATTTATTTATTTATTTATGGCTGTGTTGGGTCTTCGTTTCTGTGCTAGGGCTTCCTCTAGTTGCGGCAAGTGGGGGCCACTCTTCATCGCGGTGCGCGGGCCTCTCATTATCGCGGCCTCTCTTGTTGCAGAGCACAGGCTCCAGACGCGCAGGCTCAGTAATTGTGGCTCACGGGCCTAGTTGCTCCGCGGCATGTGGGATCTTCCCAGACCAGGGTTCGAACCCATGTCCCCTGAATCGGCAGGCAGATTCTCAACCACTGCGCCACCAGGGAAGCCCTATATGCCATTTTTTAAAAGGAAAAGTGATCTTCTTGGTAATGGAAAGTAAAATCTGGAGTAGTTTTCAAGGAAGAAAAATATGGTTCAAAGATTAGTAATACTTAATAAGTTAACATAATTTAAATGTTTCATGAGCAATCTGAGAGTACAGTTTCAAGAGCCAGACTTCAAGTAGGAAGGAAGGTGGGAGAAAATTTCTGCAAGGAGAGGGACTAGGTCACTGTTACATGGCAGCAGTGGATGTCTAGTCACTATTGTCAGTGACTGACAGTAGTCAGTGCAAAAAATCCTTGTGTTGATCATGGAAAAGGACATTAGGAACACTTCAAAAGGGAAATGTTTCTCTTATAGTATCTCTTGCCTGAAGCATCAAAATTTACATTTGGATTTCATTCCAACTATTTCTAACCTTCTGAAGCTAATATTGGAACATGAAATTTGACCCTAGGACACCAGACCATTACTGAAACTAACTGAATATTTTCCTGACTAGGGAACAAATTATTTTAACCAACTGTATACAGGACTATGGACTCATTCCATCCTCTCCAATGAGCTAGCTTTCAGTGCTAATTAGCATAATGACCATGAGCTCCTTTTCAGTCTGCAAGATACCTGAGCTTTCCCTTCACCAAAATATACAGTGAATCTAATAACAGTGTATATTTCCTTTGCTTGACACAGCTGTGTAATTTTTAGCTTTGTTGGCATTTGTTTTATTTGGCAGACTTACAGCTAATACTTAATTTGAAAACATTTTTTACTGCCCTCTATTTCCCTTTCTTATCTCTAAACTTTAGCTAAAAGCCCAGTATACAAAAGAATATTTCCTTAGTAGTGTTTTTAGAAATGTCTCCTAAAACCCCACTTTTATTCTCTTCTACCTGTAAAAGCTCTCCTTAATCTTCCTTCAGTCTGACCCTTGAACTAGTCATGCAGTTCTATGTCTTATTCCCATGATAATAAACTTCAATTACTCCTGCTTAAAGGATAAAATTCAAACTCCCAGAGTTTCATTAAAGAGTTGCCAAATCTGGTTCTACAACATGTTTCCAGTCATATTTATTTCTAGTCTTCTGAATTTATGTATTGTTGGTTTCTTTAAAATCTATTATTATTTGAATACGCCCAACTTAATTACTTCCTTATTTCTTCAAGTTCCATCTTTCATCTAGAATATCACGTTTGCCTCTTCAAACTCTACTGATGTTTAAGGACCTGATTAAAATCCTTCTATATCCAAGAAGCCTTTGAGAGCTTGCCTCTAGTTATTGCTCACATCCCCTGAAGTCCTAGTTTTCATTACGTATGCCATTTATGTGGTGACTAAGTAAGTACTATCTGATAGTCTCTTTTGACTTGTGATTCTGTATTGTAATTTAGCTTTCCACTGGCTTTTCTCAAATTTGATAGGGACAAAGTACAGGGACAAAGTAGGTGACTAATTCCACTAGGAGACTGTAAGTAAAGAAAAAATATGGGAGACCCCTGTAAGTTAATGATCACTCAAGAAAGCAGCTTTGCTTAACCACAAAACCAAGCAGGCTTGCTTAGCAAAAAACCATGCCACAGAAGAATGAGACATGCCTCAAAACAATAAAACAATAGTGGCATGAGACCCACATCCTGCCCAGTGAGCTCAGTAAGTTAATGATTCCTAGGACATGCTCCTCTGCTTGCACTAAAAACAAAAATATAAGGAAAAGGTGACATTATACTAAAACCTGAGATGATTTACCATTTTTAGCATATGTTATCACCTTTTTGCTCATTTTCATGGCACCATGACAGTCCTGGCTTGACCATGTAGGGACAAGAAAACTCCTCGGCCCAACATGGAGGAGGAACTGATGATGCAAGTGTGACATTTACTCAAGAATGAGGAAGAAGGTGGTCTTTTCCCCTTCCCCACCAAATTTTATGCATTAACCCCCTATAAAATTTTCCTTTGATTATAAAACTGTAGCCCACTAAGTTCTCAGGGCATGGCACCCTCTCACCCACCCACTTATAAGCCTCACAAGCATCCTATTCTAATAAATCACTTATCTATCACTTTGCCTCTCACTGAATTCTTTCTGTGCTGAGACATAAAGAACCGGAGCTCCTCGGAGCCCCCCAAAACGTCACCTAGTGCAGCGGCCCCCAGCCCTTTTTGTCACCAGGGACTGGTTTTGTGGAAGACAATTTTTCCATGGACAGACGGGGGAAGGAGGATAGTTCAGGCAATAATGCAAGCAATGGGGAGTGATGGGAAGTGGCAGATGAAGCTTCACTTGCTCACCCGCTACTCATCTCCTACTGTGCGGCCCGGTTCCTAATGGGCCACAGACCAGTCCTGGTCCACAGTCTGGGGGTTGGGGACCCTTGATCTAGCAGCTTCAAATTCATGTCACATGAACTTCTTTTCTTTTATGCATCTGTGAATTTTCCTCAGTAACTAAAGTATTTTCCTCAGTCCAACTGTTGAGTTTAGTAAAGATTGTTGAGCACCTATGATAAAGCAGACATCATTCTAGGCTCAGGGTGTACCACAATCAAGATGTACTGTGTTACAAATTTGGTTATATATAATCTGTGAATTTAAGCAGCTTAAAACCACAAATATTTATTTCTCACTGAAGCAACCTGGTTATCATAGGTTGTCTAGGCATCCTATGCACCCCCAGATGCAGGCTTCCAGAGCAAACACTTTCTGGAACATAGCTGCATCTTTGGCATAGAGAAAGAAAGGATTGTAAGTCTCACACTGACTCAATGTTTTCCATATGGAAGTGCTATGCAACACTTCTGCTCACATTTTTACTGGTAAAACAAGTCACATGTTCAAACCTTATATCAAGGGTGTAAGGAAGTGCAATCCTACCATATGCCCATGAGTGGAACTTGAAATATTTAGTACTGTGGGCAGACAGCATGCAATAGAGACATATGTGTCACACACTACTTCAATGTAAGAAAAACACAATTTCGCGTGGTAACCAATTACCTATTAACATCTCTTATAAATTTTACACATAGTAGTGAGTACTATTGAAATATACCCTATGTATTCATTTGACTGGCATTTATGTATTCTGTATATTTTCCTACTTCTAATGATTGAATGCTTATTAGATAATACTTGATAATAGTGAAGGATGACTGCATAATAGTCGCAGCTTGTTCCTTCATCATATGCTCAAAATAGTTAAGCTTCAGAGTTAAGCACTAGTCAAAGCTGAATGACAATAAGAAACACTCAATTTAATTATTTCATGGTCTAGTCTCTGGAAAGAAGAACTAGTTAAAGCAGATAAAAATAATTTAGAACTAGGAATAATTTTATACTTGTTTTTAAAGTTTACTTAAAAGATGTGAATTTGTTTAGAAAGTATGCTACCTGAAACAGAGGCTTGGGGCAATGTTGTCTGTTATTCAAAATAATGTAAAATACATTAATTGCATTAACCCCCTCATAAAATTCATAGTCTTTGGGCGCATCCTCTCACCTGAGTGCCTGTTGGAAGAGGCACCTTGCCATCTGCATTTTATTGCCTGTCCATTTTGTTCCATAAAAAGTAATCCTGTAAAATGCGTCTGCATTAGAGAGAGAAAAAGGCAACAGAAAACCTCCAATAAAAACAGAACCTGCAGGTGTTGCTTTCTCCATATACATATTTGCTCTGTAAATCCAGTCTTACCTTGTAAAGTTAATGAGACTCCTCCAAGCATTTGAAATGACTACAAAGTGGAACTCACATAACTAGAGAAATAAATGGAGGTTAACCTTACTTACCTATTATAATTCCTATGTTAACAGTCTTATAAAAGCTTGGGTTAAGTGAAAAGAAATATTAAACATTCTATTGCATATATTTTGGGACTACTGAGAACTGGGCAGTACAGTTAGGTCACCAAATGTAAGGTCCTTGTGAAGATGAAGAAAAAGAGGTACCTCCAGAAGTAATATAAGGTGATGGGAAAAACATAAAAGCATTAGACAGGGATTCAATAGCAGGATAAGTGAGGAGAGGAGCAAGAAATGGAAAAAGGAAGAGAGAGAGAGGAAAAGAGAGAGATGGAGAGAGAGAATGTGCATGATCATATGCTACATTTGTAGTGAAGAACCAGAACTGAAATTGATAACTAAAGGCACCTACCTTTTCCTCTGAGGGGTGTGTGTGTGTGTGTTAGGCACTAAACTATGTTTTAATGAAGTATATCATACATTCACTAAGGACACAAAACCTAAGCATACAACTCAATGTATTTTTTTAATTTATTTATTTTAAAATTAGTTTTTATTGGAGTATAGATGCTTTACAATGTTGTGTTAGTTTCTGCTGTGCAGCAAAGTGAATCAGCTATACATATACATATAGCCTCTCTTTTATAGATTTCCTTCCCATTTAAGTCACCACAGAGAACTGAATAAAGTTCCCTGTGTTATACAGTATGTTCTCATTAGTTATCTATTTTATACTTAGTAATGTATATATGTCAATCCCAATCTCCCAATCATCCCACTTCCTTCTTTCCCCTTTGGTAACCATAAGTTTGTTCTCTACATCTGTGACTCTATTTCTGCTTTGCAAATAAGTTCATCTGTACCATTTTTCTACATTCCACATATACTCAATATTATATGATATTTGTTTTTCTCTTTCTGACTTACTTGACTCTGTATGACAGTCTCTAGGTCCATCCACATCTCTGCAAATGGCACCATTTTGTTCCTTTTTATGGCTGAGTAATATTCCATTGTATATATGTACCACAGCCTCTTTATCCATTCCTTTGTCAGTGGACATTTAGATTGCTTCCTTGTTCTGGTTATTGTAAATAGTGCTGCAATGAACATCAGTGTGCATTCAGTGCATTTTTACAAAGTTAAACCACCTATGTAATCACCACCCAAATAAAGAGTCAGAGCATTTCCAGAGCCTGAAAAGCTCCCTATTTTATTGCCTCCAAGATTCACTACACTCTCCCATATTCTTTTTTTATTATTATTTTTTATACAGCAGGTTTTTATTAGTTATCTATTTTATACATATTAGTGTATATATGTCAATCCCAATCTCCCAATTCATCCCACCACCACCCCCCCCTCCACTTTCCCCCATTGTTGTCCATACATTTGTTCACTACATCTGTGTCTCTATTTCTGCCTTGCAAACTGGGTCATCTCTACCATTTTATCTAGATTCCACATATATGCGTTAATATAAGATATTTGCTTTTCTCTTTCTGACTTACTTCACTCTGTATGACAGTCTCTAGATCCATCCACATCTCTACAAATGACACAGTTTCATTCCTTTTCATGGCTCAGTAATATTCCACTGTATATATGTACCACATCTTCACTATCCATTCACCTGTCAATAGGCATTTAGGTTGCTTCCATGACCTGGCCATTGTAAATAGTGCTGCAAAGAACATTAAGGTGCATGTGTCTTTTTGAATTATGGTTTTCTCTGGGTATATCCCCAGTAGTGGGATTGCTAGGTCATATGGTAATTCTATTTTTAGCTTTTTAAGGAACCTCCATACTGTTTTCCATAGTGGCTGTATCAATCTATATTCCTACCAACAGTCCAAGAGGGTTCCCCTTTCTCCACATGCTCTCCAGCATTTGTTGTTTATAGGTTTTCTGATTATGCCCATTCTAACACGTGTGAGGTGATAACTCATTGTAGTTTTTATTTGCATTTTTCTAATAATTAGTGATGTTGAGCATCCTTTCATGTGTTTCCTGGCAATCTGTATATTTTCTTTGGAGAAATGTCTATTTAGGTCTTCTGCCCTATTTTGGATGGGGTTGTTTGTTTCTTGATATTGACCTGCATGAGCTGCTTGTAAACTTTGGAGATTAATCCTTTGTCAGTTGCTTTGTTTGCAAATATTTTCCCCCATTGTGAGGGTTGTCTTTTCATCTTGTTTATGGTTTCCTTTGCTGTGCAAAAGCTTTTAAGTTTCATTAGGTCCCATTTCTTTATTTTTGTTTTTATTTCCATTACTCTAGGAGGTGGGTCAAAAAAGATCTTGCTGTGATTTATGTCAATTAGTGTTCTTCCCATGTTTTCCTCTAGGAGTTTTATAGTGTGTAGTCTTACATTTAGGTCTTTAATCTATTTTGAGTTTACTTTTGTGTATGGTGTTAGGGAGTGTTCTAATTTCATTCTTTTACATGTAGCTGTCCAGTTTTCCAATCACCACTTACTGAAGAGACTGTCTTTTCTCCTTGTCTCCTTTGTCATAGATTAGGTGACCATAGGTGTGTGTGTTTATATCTGGGCTTTCTATCCTGTTGCATTGATCTATATTTCTGTTTTGTGCCAGTACCATATTGTCTTGATTACTGTAGCTTTGTAGTATAGCCTGAAGTCAGGGAGTCTGATTCCTCCAGCTCCATTTTCTTCCCTCAAAACTGCTTTGGCTATTCGGGTTCTTCTGTGTCTCCATAAAAATTTTAAGATTTTTTTGTTCTAGTTCTGTGAAAAATGCCATTGGTAATTTGATAGGGATTGCATTGAATCTGTAGATTGATTTGTGTAGTATACTCATTTTCACAATATTGATTCTTCCAATCCAAGAACATGGTATATCTCTCCATCTGTTTGTGTCATCTTTGATTTCTTTCATCAGTGTCTTATAGTTTTCTGAGTACAGGTTTTTTACCTCCTTATGTAGGTTTAATCCTAGGTATTTTATTCTTTTTGTTGCAATGGTAAACGGGAGTGTTTTCTTAATTTCACTTTCAGATTTTTCATCATTAGTGTATAAGAATGCAAGAGATTTCTGTGCATTAATTTTGTATCCTGCTACTTTACCAAATTCATTGATTAGCTCTAGTAGTTTTCTGGTAGCATCTTTAGGATTCTCTATTTATAGTATCATGTCATCTGCAAACAGTGACAGCTTCACTTCTTCTTTTCCGATTTGGATTCCTTTTATTTCTTTTTCTTCTCTGATTGCTGTGGCTAACACTTCCAAAACTATGTTGAATAATAGTGGTGAGAGTGGGCAACCTTGTCTTGTTCCTGATCTTAGTGGAAATGATTTCAGTTTTTCACCATTGAGGACAATGTTGGCTGTGGGTTTGTCATATATGGCCTTTATTATGTTGAGGAAAGTTCCCTCTATGCCTACTTTCTGCAGGGCTTTTATCATAAATGGGTGTTGAATTTTGTCAAAAGCTTTCTCTCCATCTATTGAGATAATCATATGGTTTTTCTCCTTCAATTTGTTAATATGGTGTATCACGTTGATTGATTTGCGTATATTGAAGGATCCTTGCATTCCTGGGATAAACCCCACTTGATCATGGTGTATGATCCTTTTAATGTGCTGTTGGATTCTGTTTGCTAGTATTTTGTTGAGGATTTTTGCATCTATGTTCATCAGTGATATTGGCCTGTAGTTTTCTTTCTTTGTGACATCTTTGTTTGGTTTTGGTATCAGGGTGATGGTGGCCTCGTAGAATGAGTTGGGGAGTGTTCCTTCCTCTGCAATATTTTGGAAGAGTTTGAGAAGGATAGGTGTTAGCTCTTCTCTAAATGTTTGATAGAATTCGCCTGTGAAGCCATCTGGTCCTGGGCTTTTGTTTGTTGGAAGATTTTTAATCACAGTTTCAATTTCAGTGCTTGTGATTGGTCTGTTCATATTTTCTATTTCTTCCTGGTTCAGTCTTGGCAGGTTGTGCATTTCTAAGAATCTGTCCATTTCTTCCAGGTTGTCCATTTTATTGGCATAGAGTTGCTTGTAGTAATCTCTCATGATCCTTTGTATTTCTGCAGTGTCAGTGGTTACTTCTCCTTTTTCATTTCTAATTCTATTGATTTGAGTCTTCTCCCTTTTTCTCTTGATGAGTCTGGCTAGTGGTTTATCAATTTTGTTTATCTTCTCAAAGAACCAGCTTTTAGTTTCATTGATTTTTGCTATTGTTTCCTTCATTTCTTTTTCATTTATTTCTGATCTGATCTTTATGATTTCTTTCCTTCTGCTAACTTTGGGGTTTTTTGGTTCTTCTTTCTCTAATTGCTTCAGGTGCAAGGTTAGGTTGTTTATTCGAGATGTTTCCTGTTTCTTGAGGTAGGCTTGTATTGCTATAAACTTCCCTCTTAGCACTGCTTTTGCTGCGTCCCATAGGTTTTGGGTCGTTGTGTCTCCATTGTCATTTGTTTCTAGGTATTTTTTGATTTCCCCTTTGATTTCTTCAGTGATCACTTCGTTATTAAGTAGTGTATTGTGTAGCCTCCATGTGTTTGTATTTTTTACAGATCTTTTCCTGTAATTGATATCTAGTCTCATAGCGTTGTGGTCGGAAAAGATACTTGATACGATTTCAATTTTCTTAAATTTACCAAGGCTTGATTTGTGGCCCAAGATATGATCTATCCTGGAGAATGTTCCATGAGCACTTGAGAAAAATGTGTTTTCTGTTGTTTTTGTGTGGAATGTCCTATAAATATCAATTAAGTCCATCTTGTTTAATGTATCATTTAAAACTTATGTTTCCTTATTTATTTTCATTTTGGATGATCTGTTCATTGGTGAAAGTGGGGTGTTAAAGTCCCCTACTATGATTGTGTTGCTGTCGATTTCCCCTTTTATGGCTGTTAGTATTTGCCTTATGTATTGAGGTGCTCCTATGTTGGGTGCATAAATATTTACAATTGTTATACCTTCCCCTTGGATCGATCCCTTGATCATTATATAGTGTCCTTCTTTGTCTCTTGTAATAGTCTTTATTTTAAAGTCTATTTTGTCTGATATGAGAATTGCTACTCCAGCTTTCTTTTGATCTCCATTTGCATGGAATATCTTTTTCCATTCCCTCACTTTCAGTCTGTATGTGTCTCTAGGTCTGAAGTGGGTCTCTTGTAGACAGCATATATATGGGTCTTGTATTTGTATCCATTCAGCCAGTCTGTGTCTTTTGGTGGGAGCATTTAATCCATTTACATTTAAGGTAATTATCGATATGTATGTTCCTATTCCCATTTTCTTAAATGTTTTGGGTTTGTTATTGTAGGTCTTTTCCTTCTCTTGTGTTTCTTGCCTAGAGAAGTTCTTTTAGCGTTTGTTGTAAAGCTGGTTTGGTGGTGCTGAACTCTCTCAGCTTTTGCTTTTCTGTAAAGGTTTTAATTTCTCCCTCAAATCTGAATGAGATCCTTGCTGGGTAGAGTAATCTTGGTTGTAGGTTTTTCTCCTTCATCATTTTAAGTATATCCTGCTTCTCCCTTCTGGCTTGTAGAGTTTCTGCTGAAAGATCAGCTGTTAACCTTATGGAGATTCCCTTGTGTGTTATTTGTTGTTTTTCCCTTGCTGCTTTTAATATGTTTTCTTTATATTTAATTTTTGACAGTTTGATTAATATGTGTCTTGGCGTGTTTCTCCTTGGATTTATCCTGTATGGGACTCTCTGTGCTTCCAGGACTTGATTAACTATTTCCTTTCCCATATTAGGGAAGTTTTCAACTATAATCTCTTCAAATATTTTCTCAGTCCCTTTCTTTTTCTCTTCTTCTTCTGGGACCCCTATAATTCGAATGTTGGTGCATTTAATGTTGTCCCAGAGGTCTCTGAGACTGTCCTCAGTTCTTTTCATTCTTTTTTCTTCATTCTGCTCTGCAGTAGTTATTTCCACCATTTTATCTTCCAGGTCACTTATCCGTTCTTCTGCCTCAGTTATTCTGCTATTGATCCCATTTGGAGTATTTTTAATTTCATTTATTGTGTTTTTCATCGTTGCTTGGTTCCTCTTTAGTTCTTCTACGTCCTTGTTAAATGTTTCTTGCATTTTGTCTATTCTATTTCCAAGATTTTGGATCAACTTTACTATCATTATTCTGAATTCTTTTTCAGGTAGACTGCCTATTTCCTCTTCACTTGTTAGGTCTCGTGTGTTTTGACCCTGCTCCTTCACCTGCTGTGTGTTTTTTTGTCTTCTCATTTTGCTTATCTTACTGTGCTTGGGGTCTCCTTTTCACAGGCTGCAGGTTCGTAGTTCCCATTGTTTTTGGTATCTCTCCCCAGTGGCTAAGGTTGGTTCAGTGGGTTGTGTAGGCTTCCTGGTGGAGGGGACTAGTGCCTGTGTTCTGGTGGATGAGGTTGGATCTTGTCTTTCTGGTGGGCACGTCCACGTCTGGTGGTGTGTATTGGGGTGTCTGTGGCCTTATTATGATTTTAGGCAGCCTCTCTGCTAATGGATGGGGCAGTGTTCCTGTCTTGCTAGTTGTTTGGCATAGGGTGTCCAGCACTGTAGCTTGCTGGTCGTTGAGTGAAGCTGGGTCTTGATGTTGAGATGGAGATCTCTGAGAGATTTTCGCCGTTTGGTATTACGTGGAGCTGGGAGGTCTCTTGTGTACCAGTGTCCTGAAGTTGGCTCTCCCACCTCAGAGGCACAGCCCTGTTGCCTGGCTGGAGCACCAAGAGCCTTTCATTCACACGGCTCAGAATAAAAGGGAGAAAAAATAGAAAGAAAGAAAGAAAGAGGATAAAATAAAATAAAATAAAGCTATTATAATATAAAATAAGAAAAAAATTATTAAGAGTAAATTTATTAAGAAAAAAATTTTTTTAATTTTTATAAATAGATTTATTAATTTTTTATAATAAAAA
Organism: Eubalaena glacialis; assembly: GCF_028564815.1. Classification (NCBI taxonomy): domain Eukaryota; kingdom Metazoa; phylum Chordata; class Mammalia; order Artiodactyla; family Balaenidae; genus Eubalaena; species Eubalaena glacialis. The sequence goes on from NC_083730.1 coordinate 34,316,386, forward strand.
TAAGAAAAAAATTATTAAGAAAAAAATTTAAGAAAAAAATATTTTAATTTTTTAAAATAAAAATATGAAAAAACTTATTAAAATTTTTTTTAATTTTTTAAAAATAGAAAATAAGGAAAAAATTATTAAGAAAACGTTTATTAGGGAAAAAAAATTTTTTAAGTAAAAAAAATAAAACAAAAACAAAAACGGACGGACCTAACCCTAGGACTAACGGTGAGAGCAAACTATAGAGACAAAATCTCACCCAGAAGCATACACATATACACTCACAAAAAAAGGAAAAGGGGAAAAATGAATATATCCTGCTCCCAAAGTCCACCTCCTAATTTTGGGATGATTCGTTGTCTATTCAGGTATTCAACAGATGCAGGCACATCAAGTTGTTTGTGGAGTTTTAATCTGCTGCTTCTGAGGCTGCTGGGAGAGATCTCCCTTTCTCTTCTTTGTTCGTACAGCTCCCGGGGTTCAGCTTTGGATTTGGACCCGCCTCTGCATGTAGGTCCCCTGAGGGCGTCTGTTCCACGCCCAGACAGAACGGGGTTAAAGGTGCAGCTGCTTCGGGGGCTCTGGCTCAGTCAGGCCTGGGGGGAGGGAGCGGTACGGAGGAGGCGGGGTGAGCCTGCGGCAGCAGAAGCCGGCGTGACGTTGCAGCAGCCTGAGGCGCGCCGTGCGTTCTCCCAGGGAAGTTGTCCCCGGATCACGGGAGCCTGGCCCTGGCGGGCTGCACTGGCTCCCGGGAGGGGCGGTGTGGAGAGTGACCTGTGCTCGCACACAGGCTTTTTGGTGGCGGCAGCAGCAGCCTTAGTGTCTCATGCCCGTCTCTGGGGTCCACGCTGATAGCCGCAGCTTGTTCCCGTCTCTGGAGTTCGTTTAAGCGGCGCTCTGAATCTCCTCTCCTTGCGCGCCGTGAAACAAAGAGGCAAGAAAAAGTCTCTTGCCTCTTCGGCAGCTGCAGACTTTTTCTCGGGCTCCCTCCCGGCTAGCTGTTGTGCGCTAGCCCCTTCAGGCTGTGTTCACATCGCCAACCCCAGTCCTCTCCCTGCGATCCGACGGAAGCCCGAGCCTCAGCTCCCAGCCCCCACCCGCCCCGGTGGGGGAGCAGACAAGCCTCTCGGGCTGGTGAGTGCTGCTCAGCGCCGACACTCTGTGCGGGAATCTCTCCGTTTTTCCCTCTGCACCCCTGTTGCTGTGGGATCCGCGCTGATAGCCGCGGCTCGCGCCCGTCTCTGGAGCTCGTTTAGGCGGCGCTCTGAATCCCCTCTCCTTGCGCGCCGCGAAACAAAGAGGCAAGAAAAAGTCTCTTGCCTCTTCGGCAGCTGCAGTCTTTTTCCCGGACTCCCTCCCGGCTAGCACCGAAGCCCGAGCCTCAGCTCCCAGCCCCCGCCTGCCCCGGCGGCTGAGCAGACAAGCCTCTCGGGCTGGTGAGTGCTGCTCGGCGCCGATCCTCTGTGCGGGAATCTCTCTGCTTTGCCCTCCGCACCCCTGTGGCTGTGCTCTCCTCCGTGGCTCCGAAACTTCCCCCCTCTGCCACCCGCAGTCTCTGCCCGCGAAGGGACTTCCTAGTGTGTGGAAACCTTTCCTCCTTCACAGCTCCCTCCCACTGGTGCAGGTCCTGTCCCTATTCTTTTGTCTCTGTTATTTCTTTTTTCTTTTGCCCTACCCAAGTACGTGGGGATTTTCTTGCCTTTTGGGAGGTCTGACGTCTTCTGCCAGCGTTCAGTGGGTGTTTTGTAGGAGCAGTTCCACGTGTAGATGTATTTCTACTGTATCTGTGGGAAGGAAGGTGATCTCCGCGTCTTACTCTTCCGCCATCTTGCCCAGACCCCCTATTTACACTATTGAATCTTCCAATCCATGAACATGTTCTACCTCTCCATTTATTTAGGTCTTCTTTAATTTTCTTGGTAAGTTTTGTAATTTTCAGAGTAGAGATATACACACTGATTATTAGATTAATCCTAAGTATTTGATGCTATTATGAATGGTGTTTTAAATTTCATTTCAACTTGTTTGTTACCACTATATCAAAATACAATTGAAGTGTTTATATTGATATGCTACCCCAAATCTTAACTAATGGCACCTATTAATTCCAGTCATTTATTTTTGAATTCTTCTGTATATTCTACCTATACAGTTATGTTGTCTACTTCTGAGTTCATTTTTTTCTTTCTTTATTGCACTGAGTAGGGCCTTTAGGATACTTTTGAACTGAATTGGTGATAGCAGACATTTTAATTTTGTTCCTTATCTCTGGGATAAACATTCAACTAGTCTCAATAATTTTGTAGATAATATTTTTTATTAGATTAAGAATGTTCTTTTCTATTTTTAGTTTGTTAAGAGGGTTATGAGATATTTTTGGTTTTTTAAAATAATGATTAGGTATTGAAGTTGATTAAAAATTTGAATGTATTGAGATGATTATATTATTATTACATTAATGTGATAATTTACATTGACCAACTTGTTTTTAAAAATGGATTGACTTTTTAAAAATTGAAATTGGGATTATTCAAATTTTCTAATTTGTTCTTGTATCAGATTTTTAAAGTTATGTTTTCTCTGAGCAATTTTAAATTTTACCTAAAATTTCATATTTATTGACATATAAATAGTTATATTCTACTCTTATTATCTATTGATATTTTAAGTATGTGTAGTGATATAAACTTTTTGAGACTCTTGAACCTTGTTTTATTTTAATAGATTTTTTGTTCTCATGTATATTTTTCTTCCTTCTACTTTTATTTGCGTTTCAGTTGCAATATTTTTTAGAAGTTTCATTATGAGAAACCTTATAATTTTACAAATAGGTCTTTAAGGCAATAATTTCTCTGAAAGTACTTCATTAACTGCATGCCACAAATTTTGATATATTGTTTTCTTTAGTAATTATTTAACATATTTTCTAATTTTACTTTTTTATTGACCATTAGAGTATTCAGAAATAGGTTTTCTTAAACATTTTGAAAATTTAGGGATTTTAATCTTCAAACATTCGTTTTTAGTTTCTATTTTGATTCATTACAATCAGTGAAGATATTCTGTATGTTTTAATTTGTTTTATACTTTATTTGCTTTATGATCCAGCATATTATCCATTATTGTAAAATTTGCATGGTTATTAAAAATATGTTCTACATTTTTTGTGACCTAACTAGATCATTTTGATAACAGTATTTTTCAATTTCTCTATCTATCTACTGATTTCTTGTCAGTTTGTCTATCAGTTTGTAAAGACAGTTGTTTTTAAACCTCTGGCTCTGACTTAGGCTTTTCTATTTATCCCTTTATTTCTGCTTTTATTTTATATTTTGGTAGCATACAAATTTATGCTAGTTATATCTTTCCCCCAAATTAACCACTTTTATTATTATTACATGCTCCTCTTTATCTCAAGTAATAAATCTTACCTTAAAGTCTATTTAGTCAATGAATTTATATACACAAGTTTCAGTTACTATATGCATGGTATATCATATCTCTTTGATATTTTGAATTTTAACTTTTTGTGTCATTTTATTTAAGATGTAATTCTCCAGAGGATCAAATATTGTTCGTTTCTTTTTTGTCTATTACTTGGTCTATTTATTTTTACTGTCTGATAACCTTTGCATTTTAATTGGAATATTTATTTTAAATTTAATTATAGTTAAATTTACAATGTTGTGTTAGTTTCAAGTGTACAGAAAAGTGATTCAGTTATACAAACACACACACACACACACATATATATGTGTGTGTATAAATATATACATATATATATATATATATATATATATATATTCTTTTTGAGATTCTTTTCCATTATGGGTTACTACAAGATATTGAGCATAGTTCCCTGTACTATACAGTAGGTCCTTGTAGTTTACTTATTTTATATATAGTAGTGTGTATATGTTAAACCCAAATACCTAATTTATCTCTCTTTCCATCCCCTTTGGTAACTGTTTTGTAAATAAGTTTATTTGTATCATTTTTTTAGATTCTACATATAAGTCATCTCATATGATATTTGTTTTTCTCTTGATAATCTCTAAGTCCATTCATGTTGCTACAAATGGCATTATTTCATTCTTTTTTATGGCTGAGTAATATTCCATTGTATATATGTACCACATCTTCTTTATCCATTCCTCTGTTGATAAACATTTGAGTTGCTTCCATATCTTGGCTATTGTAAATAGTGCTGCAATGAGCATTGGGGTGCCTGTAATTTTTCAAATTATAGTTTTCTCTGGATATACAGCCAGGAGTGGGATTGCTGGATCATATGGTAGTTCTATTTTTAGTTTTTTAAGGAATCTCCATACTTATCTCCATAGTGGTTGTAACAATTTACATTCCCACCAACAGTGTAGGAGGGTTTCCTTTTCTCCACACCCTCTCCAACATTTATTGTTTGTAGACTTTTTGATGATGGCCATTCTGACCAGTGTGAGGTGATACCTCACTGTAGTTTTGATTAGCATTTCTCTAATAATGAGCAATGTTGAGCATTTTTTCATGTGCCTGTTGGCCATCTGTATGTCTTCTTTGCAGAAATGTCTATTTAGGTCATCTGCCCATTTTTTGATTGGGTTTTTTTATTTGTTTTTTTTGATATTGAGCTGCATGAGCTGTTTGTAAATGTTGGAGATTAATTCCTTTTCAGTCTCTTCATTTGCAAATATTTTCTCCCATTCTGTGGGCTGTCTTTTCATTTTGT